>NC_052028.1:0-300000 GCF_015832195.1 Motacilla alba alba | reverse complement strand
GTTAATTGCAAACAGTAATGAACCATAAACAAAAACTCAAAGGTTTTTTTGGAGAAAAATTCAATGCCAAAATGGCCTATTTAACCAATTGATGGTAATTGTGTAAAGAACATTATCTAAACTTCAGTTTTCTGAGCAATTATTGTAACAGGGAAAGCATGAAACTAGGAAAGAAGAGAGAAGGAATTCAGGATACTTCTTTTATGGCAAAACCTGCCAGGGAAATAAAAAATCCTAGTCTCACCTATATTGATGCTGATATTTACAGCAGATTCTTCAAGATGTGCGATTTTTAAAATACATATCACTCAGATACAAATATTTACTCTTAATGGACATTTTTCCTTGAAAGAATGATAAAATGTGTACCAAAGCAGAAGGCTCTAAGTTAACTGCTATTATCATTTCTACTCAATTACTGCCTACACAAGAACAGTCATGCATTGAAGGCAAGAGAAACACCACCACTGATGGTGAATTTCCTGGCTTTTATCACTGTGTCAAAACACTATCATTCTGTAATCACAGGCTTTCATGTAAAACAGCTCAAATGGCAGCAAAATCCCAATGGAAAACATTTTTGAGCATCAGTTTAGTGATGGCAAGGAGCATCATTCAGCACTGCTTTAATTTAGTGAGCAGGTACTTAGAGGAAGTCCCACCCTGATCGTTGTTCAGGCTCTCCATAGCATGGACCCATCTGGAGGCTTTGGAAGATCTGCACTCTGTGCAGGCAGCAGGAGGGTAGTGGGGAAGCCCTGTGGACCCATCCTGTAACAGGGGCCCTTCCCTCTAACAGGCATTCACTGCCTTGAAGCCTTTCCTGGGGTTCCTCTTCAACATTTGGGGACCAGGAATCCTGTTGTTCATCAAAAACACACAAACCCAAGTTTAAACTGCTTTCCTGTACCCAGGCTTCTAAACCTAAGTTATCCTTGGAGACGTCTTGCCAAAAGATATCTTTTGCTCTTTGGCCTTGTTAATTTTTTACAATTGTCAATATTACATGTTGAACCCAACCAACAATGCTGAAAGAGACCTGGACCAGAGTACCTCTTGGGGTGAGACACATTCTCCTGGAAAAGGGGAACCCACATTCAAATGTCACTTCAAAAAGAAGGAATTTTGCCCCTAAACCAGACTAGTACTCCAGCCTCTTGGACTAGGAGTTTCTTCCTCAGGTTCCCCAAATATAGATCATGGTTTCCTCAGCACTTGCCAAGACTCAATTCTTACTATTCTGTGAACTACCTTAACTTCTAAAATGAGCTCAAAAGAAATGTGTATATGTCACTTCTGTTATGAGTAGAAAAGTTGTTCATTTTTTAAAAAAAGTTGCAGAGTTAACAGGTTAAACCAATTGCTGCTAAGTTGGAGTTTTAACTATTTGTTGTTAATAATTTCATGTTGTTATCACTGGTTGTTAATAGTTTTTCTTTAATTACCTGTTGTTGATAGTTAGAAATCCCTCTTCGTCGGGTATCCCCTGCTCCCTGCTGCACTCGGGACTGAGGAGGAGGTGACATCGGAGCTGGTATGCAAACGTGGAAACACCTCACCAAATCTAGCAAGAAAAACCCCTAAAACAATGAGCCACCATGGAATTAAGATATCTAAGTGATGTCTGGAGGTGAGGAACTGAATCCAGTGTCTGCTAAGATCCTTTTTACCTGTCACCCTAACCTAAGGATGTTGGCTAGAAAGAAGACGTCGAATGTCAAACTGATAAACAGGAATCTCCTGTTACTCTCCTGCGGATAGAAGCCCTGGCTCTGCCAGCATACCAGTGGACACAGCTGCAGTCTTCCTCCTCCTCTGTGCCACTCCTGAGAGCAGCAGCAGCAGCAGCAGCAGCAGCGGCGTGTGCATGACCCATTGGTTCTCCCCACCTGAGCTGATTTCTTTTGAATAAAGGCATTAAAAAAGAGTAAGATCTCCTGCCCAATTTATTTCAACTTCAATAATTTATTTTTGGCTAAAACTAGTTAGTTAAAGGTGTCAAATTTATAAATGAGTTTGACTATTCTGCTGCATAAATAGTTTAACTGAAAAGATCCAACACCAATTCCACATTTTAAACCCCAGCACAATGCTTCCCTCTGGATCACAACTCATCGCAGAAACACATGAGACATACAGATAGTGCAGGGGAGAAGACATCCTGTTATGACAGCAGATAATGACACATCAATGCATTATTACAGCAGTAAGTTCACAGCTAATCAAAGCTGCTCCCATTAACCAGCAGCACCTTTCCAGCTGTGTGTGATCACACACTTCCAGATACAGACAGTCCTGTACAGTGCTTGCAAAGGCCTCAAGTAGGAAGCCAGATCAGTACTTTTAATGGCATTAGGGGAGCACACACACTCACCATACGTCTGTTGTGATAACGAGTGACTCAGGGACCCCAGGCAGGTGCAAAGGAATGCTCTTTCTTGCCAAAAACCCGGTCTTTTTAAGCAGTTAACTGGTTATCAGTTTACATAGTTTTAAGGCACAACAAGTTCAAGCCAACCAATCACCAAACACCACAATGTGGACATGCAGCACTCTCTGCAGCACATCTCTCGTGTCTCTCTACCCTTGCTCCAGCTGAGTCACTCTCCCGTAGTTTCCTTCTACTTAGCCTAAGTAACAGGTCAGAGCCATGTTACTAGGCCTTCCCTTTATAAAGCCTTACCTATTGGTAACTATACCTCTGCTCACGTGCAACCTTTACTTCTCACAGGAGGCTCTGTTACTACCTGCACAACTCTGTGCATGTCCTGTTTAGACTTGTTTCCTGCAGAAAGCACTCCCAGCAGAACTGCACTGAGACACGGGATCACCGCTAAGCAGCAGAGTTGTAGAGTAGCAGAGGTATTTATATGCCTCAGTAGTTCCTTCCCTCAAGTCACTCACAAATGACTCTTTCTCTGGAAATGAAGCATGAAAGAGTGGGAGACTACTCACAGCTTGATGACTGCATTTCGTGTCAGCCAAAATACTAGGACTGTGTGAATACTCAAATCTTTTTTACAAATAAGGCTGTTAGAAAACTTGGATCCAAAAGGAGGCATCTGTGTGTTTTCTGTGCTACAAGTAGTCACAACAGGTTGCCCGAAATGGCTTGCTTCCTTAGCTAGTGGGCAAGAGTAATTTATGAAAATTATGTATTAGATACTTGTATCTAAAGAAGTTCATCAATTTACAAATTATAGCTTTTTCTGCTTCTGAAATGTTCAAGGAGTGTCTCTGGGTCAAACTACAAAACTGTTACTCAACTCCCTGGGTGTGGAAAGCAGAACAGGGGAGTTGCATTGCTGTACAGTTCCCAGGCTGGGTGCTGGAGCATGGCCATTTCTCTTTCATAGGTCAGGATGAGCCTCCCCATCCCCAGCTAAAAGGCAGTGATAACAGAGGTGTGTGACTGATACATTCCCCATTGGTCTTACAGGCAGCATTGCAATTTCCACAGTACCTGCTTGTCATGGTTTGACACTGGCACATTGCCAGTGCACCATGGAAATATATTTTCTCAAATGAGTGCTGGGAGATGCGACCAGAAACTGAGCAGAACAGGCTCAAGCTTAGAAATAAAGAAAAAAAAAAAGCCAACAACTTTATTAACCTACAAATATAATAAAAGGAATACACACAGAATTCAAAATGAAAACCTTCCAAAACATTCCTCCTTCCCCCCCACCCCAGTTTCCACCCAAGCACAGTGAGACAAAACCTTAGATTCTCAGTCAAGTTACCACCCCTCAGATAATCAATTCTCAATTTATCAAGGGAGAGAGGATTCTCTCTTGTACCATAGTCTTCCCCAGGAAACACTGTTGAAACCTCTTGTGTTTCCATGTCACACATGGCACGGCCCAGAGAAAATCTGCCATCGTGACACCGTCCTCCCATGTACAGTGCTCTCACCACTGTTCATGGACCAAAACTGCTTATAGGGTTCCCTTTTAAGGATGCTTTGCCAAGTACCAAAGAATAACCATCTCTCATCTGAGAACAACAGTCCTGTGCCCCCAGCCCCCTCATCACCATTTATACTTCCCCTGGGGCCAAGGGTCTCGAGAACAGAGATCTTTTTTCCCAAAGCCAGAGAGTACCACCACACCCTCCTCATCTTTCTCTGTTCTCTCCACTCCTGCACTGGCAGTCTCTGCAGCAGGTCACTCTCTTGGCTCAAGCCACTGCATCCCCCTATATGTATTCTTTGTGTTACAGGAAAAAGTGGTTCAATCTATGTCTATGCAAGAAAAGTCCAGCCAAAGGCCACTCCATCATCTCCTCCCACCTAGAATTCTTCCTCATCTTCTGGCATCCTTCACTTGCTCAGACTTTCACCACACTTGCCCATTTCCTTCTATTTCATGTCTGTCTCTCTTCTCATTCATTTCAAGGATTAATGTTCCACATGGTATCAAATTTCCAGGTGGCACAAGCACAAGCACAGGCTCGCACTCTCTCTCTCCCTCGGGGAAGGGGGGGGGTGGGGGGGTAGCTGCCTGATGCCTCTCGTGTTCCTCCACCCTTCCATGCTGCAGGCACTCCAGCCTACCTCACCTCAGGCCACATGGCTTCCCCTCCCCGCGGCTGCGCAGGGGAGGTCTGACCTTTTTCACCACCGGAACCAAGAGAGAGTTACCCTGGGCGTTCTCTGCTTTTAACCCCTGTGTTCTCAGTATCAATGTCTCCAGTGGCCACACCAGGTGCCAATATTTAAGTCTGACCACTGATTGGTTTGACTACAACTTCCCGAAAAACTCACTTCCTTATCAACCCAGGACAGTGCTGTAGCACCAAAGAAAACCAAACCATACAACCCTAAAAAAGAGAATTCAGCCAAATGGCTCAAGTTTTGCATTAAATGCAGCTAAGGAGCAATCTTCCAATTAATTCATGGCACTTATAGCAAGCACTACAAAATTCTTGGAGTACTCTATACACAACACGAGTTAGGGTTTAGTTACCATCTCATTAAAATACATAGAACTGACATGGATGAATTCCCTTTAGTGCTTTCATAATCCCAGCTTTTATGTTGATGCTACACAAATTTTACATGACTAAACAAATATCAAGTGTAAAATCCAAGCTTTTAGACTTTTTTTCCCGCACTTAGGACCAGATTTTGTTACAATACTGCCTGTACTACAGATCTTGGCCAGATGAGTAGCTGGAATCAATTTTGTTGTAAGAACCACCTCTTTGTCTGAATTGATTCTTGGACTAATATAAGTAATTTGCTTATTATTAGAAGGGATGATAGGCACCAGAGCTTGGGGCAATTTGTCACTAACACCAACAGATGCTTTAGTCCCATTATCTATGAACATTTAAGCTGAATGTATCTGGGTGAAGCCAGGCTTTCACTGGGAAAACAGTATGTTTGAGTTGAGTGGGTCCCTGTAAATACAGGCCTATGCTGGCAGTATATACTTCTCCTAATTTGGACTTGTCTCGGGGAAAAAGAATAACTGAATTACATTGTCTGCACCTTATTTTTAAAAGCAAAAATCTTGAATGGCACTTGTTCTTTTGTAAGTTAACATAACTAGAAGAGCAAACATTTTCATTTAGAACTTGATAATGACAAAAACCCTGATAGCTTGCTATAGAATGCCAGCCTGATCTCATGTGTATTTTGTTGATAAGCCAGTGTTAGGCTTTTCCCTACCAGATCCTGTCACCTCAACAGATCTCAATCCTCACATCTCTTCTCAAGCTAAAGGTTTGGGGATTCTGTTCACATGGAATCACAGACTGATCACTTGGAAATTATTCCCAACCAATGAATATCTCCCACTTTTCAAGCACAGCTCCTTTGGTTGTATGCAAAGGCTTGTTTTGAAATGTACCTTGCTGTCGGAACCCAAGACACCCCTCTGGGTGCCCTGGATGGCCAGAGCCGCGGGCAGGGGGCTCTGAGACCCTGGCACGCAGCCAAAGACACACGTGGGGTTTTGATCTTAGCCCGTGGAGCAAATTACCAACTCTGTATGAAGAATTACAAGTCACAACAGTTTAGGTAGCATAGTAGAGAGAATCACAAAGTGAAGGAAAAAAATTCTGAGTGCTGTACAGGGGAGTTTTAAGCCTTGTACACAGGGGTCCAGGTTTTGTACACGGGGGTCAGAGGTTCTAAGATGGAGGGATTTGGGTGTGCCCTGTCTTTCTTCTTTCTCCTTCCTAGCCTCCATGATTTGGGTGATGTTGGCACTTTTAGATTGGCTTAGAATAGAAGCTGACTGTCTAACATACTGATAGCTATTGGAATGGAATTGTAAATACAGTACACGTAGTTTTTAGTATAAAAGATAGCACAAGCCTCAGGGGCAGAGAGTGGGCCTCTGGCTGACCTGCTGAGCAGACCGCAGCAGCCCAGAAGAAAATCTTTTAGATAACTTATAATAAACAACCTTGAGACCGGACAACAGAGGACTACTGAGTCTTTCTTTGAAGGCATGGGGTGGAGCAGAGACTTTTCCATCTTTCGGAGTCACCCTGACCTGGGGGAGACTCCAACACCTCCTTGCTTTTGAAGAAATCAGTGGCAAACTATTGATTAGGAAATTTGGGGATTAATTTGGGATAATTGACACTGAATTTTTCTTCCAGCATTGTATCATGAGTTTAACATTATTTCATGTGATGTTTATGATGAACACCAACATACAAAAGACTTTATATTATCTTTGAAGTTAGAAAAGCCTGGTGTGTTTAAGACCAGCAAAGAAGAGGGACAATATTTTTGTTTTACTTGTGTGCACAACTTCTGGTTTCCCTTTTAAACTGTCCTTATTTCCACCCAGGAGTTTTCCAGCTTTTACCCTTTTGATTCTCTCCCTGATACTCCTGGTGGAGGAATGAGAGAGAGGCTGTATGGGCTTGGCTGTTGGCTGGGGTTAAACTACAACACAGCTGAAATGCAAAGCTTCTGAGTTAGGGGTAAATCTAAACACTTGGGCTTGAGTAAAAAACCTCACCACTCCGCATAACTAAAGAAACAAAGTGAAGGTAAACATTACATGTGCTACAATATATTGCTGGAATCAAACTTGCTTGATGGTATTTACAAACAATACATGGTGCAGGGTCTGGAAAGAACCTCCCGGAGAGAATAATAATTCTCAGCTGTTGGGGGGGAATTTTTTTTTTTAAACGCTACCATTTCTCTTCCACTGAGGTTTCCTGCTCCTGCCTCTGCAGCTGTCACTGTAAGAGTCATCAAGCACCAAGAAGAAAAGCCTGACTGCAGCTGTGCCCCCCAGAAGAATAGTGGGCGCACAACAGGCTTGCAGCCAGGGCACAGTGGCCTTCAGTTTGCATTTGCCAGCTGGGGTGCTGGCTCTGTGCTCGGCTATTCCTCACAGCTCTCTTTTCTATTTCCACTGCGTTTGTCCTGGTTTATAGAGGAGGGTGCTGTCACATCGCATCACTTTTACTGAGAGGTTGCTTTCTAATTTGCATGCATGCGTATTTGCACAAGGACACGGCATGCAGTTCAAAGCTATTTTTTCCCTTTCAAAGTAGTCCTTGTGAGTAAGTTGTCCCAAGTCTGATGTGCACCAGGCTTTTACTTTTGTTCTTGATTGAGTACTGCTGCGCTATATTCTTTTTAAAACCCTAGCTATTTTGGGAGAGGTGCATAATTTAGTATGTTCAATAGTTTTCTTGTCAGGCATTCATGCACAACTTCCTTCATCTTGCACTCAGATGTTTGATATTCCACAGTAATTGGATTTGCTACATCTGTGTTTACTTTTATGACCTACAGTAAATGCTGTTTTTTTAGCCAAGGACTGGTAAAGTTCTTGTTGAAGCCTACAGTAGCCTACCCTGCAGATTTTCTGAGGCTTGCAATGTCAGTTTTCAAGCAATTCAAAACTCTTTCTGCAAGGGTAAATAATGTACAAATTAGTATAGCCTGAACACTGCATTAAGCAAAAGCTCTTCCCATACAACAGCAGCTATGGGCATGCAGTGTGACCCTGTTAACCTGCTCTTTGGCCAGATGCACAGCAGTTCACTTTAATATTGTCACTGGGCCAAATATTCAAGCAGAGACAAGGAAGAAAAGCTTTTCTCACTGATATTGCTGTGAAGTCCATTCATAGGCAGAACTGGTCTCCCTGTTGAAAACCAAATGAGAAAACTGAAGATACAGTGCAGGAGAGATCTTCAAAACTTTCTGCAGGGTCAGCACCAATGTCCCATGGAACCTGGACCCAGGAAACTGATGCAGGACTGCAGAAAACAAACTCTGTGAAGAGGAAAGCTGTAGGACATCCAAAGACTAGTCCCATCATCTCTGCCTGTAAAACCAAAATCCAGACAAAAAAACTTCCTTTGTAAGCACAGTTAGACATCTACAGTCAAGTGGAAGGCTGTCCCTACTGGCATCGGGCATGCCATCCCACAGCTAGGAAAGCAGGCTCTATGCTTCTGCCAGTTCCGTTAGCTCATTACTCAGGTCTTTACTTTGGAACCAGTTTACTTTTCCACTGAATAGATGTGGGAGAATCAAGGGATGAAGGCAGAAGAGGAGAGAGGCTAGGAGTAATCATAACTTAAAAGGAAGACCTTCAGGACATCATTAACAGGCCACACGTTTTAGTTTGTCTCTGATGTTTGCACTGGTGCTACTCAAGTTTCTCCTACAAGTCCCATCACATTTGTTTTCTTTCTTCTCGACAATATGTGCATGTTGTGTTAGGAGTTGTCTTTTCTGCTCAGGATCAATGGTAGCTCCTTTCAGGCTTTTCCTGTTGTATTTAAAAAGCCCAGCTGGGTGTTCTAAGCGGCTGAACTCAAAAAGTTGCTTTTAAAATCAAGAAGTAGAAGTGCAATCAGCTGCAGGGAGAGCTACTGAAACCTTCAAAAGGTGGAAGAAGAAATGCTCCAGTACAGCCAGCTGATTCCCAGTGTTTCCATGCAGGATGCATATGGCAGGACCTGGGTGGCTTGTTCTGAGCAGGACTGACAACAGGTTTTTCCCAAACATCTTTGCAGGGACAAGCAAGTGTTAGAAACTTGAAGAAGCTCACTGTTCTTCAAACCCTCTGGTCTGCAGGTCTCAACACAGGATTCTCAAGTTTTATAAATAACAGAAAACTTCAAGAAAGCAAGTGTTGGACAGCAGGTAAAGGACAGAGGACAGTGAGCAGATGGCCAGCCATAGCCAGTGCTCCTCCTGACATGAAGAAAAAAGCTAGCACATAGTCCTGGTTCAGGGCAAATTTGGGAGAGAACCCCCAAAGGGGCTCCTCTAGAAAAGCAGATTCAATTGGCCCCTCCCCTCAACCGGTTTAGAAGAAAATACCTCCTTGGAGAAAAGTGGAAAAAAAACTGTTTATGAAACAATAAAACCTAAACAATATGAAACAATAAAACCTCTTGTTGCTCCAAAAGAGATGACAAACTCAGAAAAGTCCCCTCCCCGGGTTGCAGCTCAGCTCACTCAGTCTCTTACCAGTCCCTCCAGTGCTGGAAATGCCGCGGCCCAGGCCCGGCCCGGTGGGCCACAGGTGCGAGCTGCCGCTGCTCTGCTGGGTGTTCGGTCCAGAGCAGGTTTAAACAGGTCCAAAGAAAAGGAAAAAAACCACAGTCCAGGGAACTTCTTTGCCTCAGCTAGCTATAACTAAAACAAAGGAGAGCTCTGTCCTGCTGTCTGTCCATCCGCAGACAACACAGTGCAGGAGCAGGAATGTGGAGGAGTGAGAGCAGTGTCTGAAAACAAACTGCGCACTTCTTCTCGCCCCCTTCACTCTCTGGAACAAGTCTTAAAGGTGCAAAACTTATTATTCACCATAAACAGAACAAGATGATTTGGGATAAAAGCATCATATAGTCAACCTAGGACAGAAACAAATTTAGGTGCACTGGAAGCTGACAGACACATTCATATTCTTTGGAGAAAAACCCAGAGAAAGCAATTACTGGAGCTATTTTTACATACAAAAGTGAAAACCATCTTAGGCTGTGGTAAAGGAAGTAGCTAATTGTGAAGAGAGCATTTTAAGCAGACACTGGTCTGAGAGGCCTGCTTACACAACCCTGCATGCGTGCCTGCCAGCAGAAATGTGCTAGCAGAGATGTGCTGCCCTTGGACAGACAATATGGAGGCACTTGCCAAGATGTGCCCAAGGAAAAGGGATGTAAAGCAGGATGCTCTGAGGATAGGAAAAGAAGATATAGGGCAAGATGTTCTACTGATACTTTTGCCAAGATATGCTACGTGACTAAAGCTATATTAGCTTTTTGCTTTGTAACCAATCAAATATATTCCCACGTTGCTGAACCCTGCATTACCATATAAATGTACCCTCAGATTTGCAATAAACCGAGCAGTGATCATTACCTCTATGAAGATTGATCTTTGACTCCGGGGGCTCCTCTCTCCCTCTCCCTCTCCTTCCCCCCTCTCCCGTCATTTCTCTCATTATTTGGCTACCTGAACAGGGACACCAGAGCGACATTTGAGCAAAAATCTGATACTTCAGGCGAAAAGCTGATGAGTGAAAAGCTGATATTTGTAGCAAAAAGCTGAGCCATGGTGCTTCGATTCAGAAGCGAAGGCTGTGAGGAGCCCAAACAGAGTTTTCAGCCACGAGTCAGCAGACTGAGGTAGGAAGTAGAAAGGGTTGCAACCTTCTACCTTCCCTCTGCTTTCTGCTTGCAAGCATGGAACCTGAATATGCTGCAGCAAAAAAACTGCTTATAGGTATCCTTGCTAAGTGAGGAGAGGCAGTTGCTGAAAAAGCATTAGACAAGCTCGTTTCATGGTCAAGATCAGGAAATCTGCTATTGGCTCCCCCTCAATTATTTGAGTGGGCAGCGTGGCGTGAAGTGGAGGATGCTTTTTGGGACAACATAATTGATAAAAAGGGCAAAGAACCATTTTCTGGCTCTGGGGAAACTTGGAGAACGATCATAAATACTTTACAAGCTTTAAAAGCCGAATCTAAAGTAGCTGCTGCTGCTGTGCAGGCTCTCACCTCTCCAGATGCTCTGCTGGTGCTGGCTCACCCCCATCAGGTCTGAGTCGGGTGGGCTCCCTTTTTGGGTGTGGACGTTTGCATCCAGCAAAAGGCATGTCTGCAACTAAACCCTGTTCAAGTGTAAGAGAGCTTTTACAACAGAGTGAGCAGAATGAATCAATCGAGAGCAAAGGTGCTGCTTCTGTGGTCACTACTGATGTGCCCTCTTCAGAGGGAAGAAGTGAACTGAGCACGAATCTGGAAATATCTCAGACAACTACAGATGAGATGGGCAGGTCCAGTTATTGGCCAAAGTTGTACCCACCTATCCCGTCTGCTCTGCCTCCGGAGGAGATTGCTTTACCAGGAGATGAAGGAGGAGATTGCTTTACTGGGAGATGAAGAAGAAGAAGAAAAGTCAGACAAAGAAGATCAACAACCAGAGATTAAATCAAGTTTGAAAGAGCTGCAAGTTCAAATCGAAACAGCAATGCAGGCATTGCAAGATCGGCTGGAACACTCTCTTCAGTTGTTTGAAGAAGGAAAAATCCACAATCCCCAGCCAGAAGAAAAAATCAACAGCCCTAGCAAAATAAAAGAAAAAATCAACAGCCACAGCAACTGTCAGAATACTCAATCTGCTCCAATGATAAAAGGAATGTTGTCTCAACCATGCATTCCCTCTGCACCATCAATAACATCACTCTGTCCTCCTCCATGTGCTGAGCCATCAACCTTACAACATCAAAGCGACTCAAGATGGTCTGGCATCATACGGGATGTTATCATTGAAGGGGACTGGCATGCTGCTGGGGCAACTGCCCTCCCTATCCTTGCCAGCAACCCCAACACTTATCAACAACATGACTGGAAGATTTTTACAGCAAGTAAAAAGTACTGTACAAGAAAATGGAATAAAATCTGAAGCAGGAAGAGTTGCTTTAGATTGGATTCACAGTGTTGATGTGAACTCTCCTCATGATTGCAGAAATCTTGCACAAATGTTTCTTACACCATCACAGCAAATTCTTTGGGAAAGAGAATGGTATCATCTAGCCACCATAGAAGCTGCCAGACACAGAGGTCCAAATGATCAATTAAATCAGATCACTGCTAAAATGATAAGAGGAACAGGAAGATATGCAGATGTGCAGCAACAACTGAATTATCCAATTGCATTACATCATCTAGCTGCCTCCACTGCCAGACAAGCTTATTTTGCTATACCAGGAGAAGGCCCTTCACCTGCTTTTACTAATATCAACAAGGCATTTCTGAACCATATACTCATTTTATTGATTGACTTTCATCAGCATTGATTGCTCAACCCGACATGGATGAAGCAGCCAAACAAAACATGTTTAAACTATTGGCCTTTGAGAATGCAAACCCCAAAACTAAATCACTGTTAGCTACTCTGCCAAGATCTGCTGAAGTAGGAGATATGATTGAATTAGCAAATCGAACCCAAGATAGACAGCAAGGAAAAATAATTGCACAAGCTGTATCTTCTGCTATGGCTCCAACTACATCTATGATAGCTGCTGCTGTTCAAAAACTTGGAAGGCCGAACAGCACTTCCTGCACCTGTTAATTCATTTGCCATGGCCAGAGAAAGTCATGAAATGTTCCATCAATCAGCTAAATCTTTAAAAAGACAATTTGACAAAACCTGGGCATTGATATTGTTGCTGAGCTACTTTATTCCCAGCATTCTATCAATTTACACTCTGCCTGAAGGGCAGAATGTTTGGGTTACTTGGACTAACAACACAGGGCAAGATTCAGGCAAGATGTTTATCGTTGGCTACCCCCTCCAATCCATTTTGTACCTGTTTGATTGGAGTCCCTTTAAACCAAATGAAAGAATTTGGGCCTTGGACAACAAGCAAAATATATCTTGATCACCCTTTAGGAGCTCAAGCAGTTAAGATTACTCAAGGGTTGAATGTTACAGGTATGGAACCTCAAGAGCATGGTATCTTAGGATCTATGCCAGGAAATTACTGCTTAGTTTTTGGGCTTTACAAAAAGGACATTGTTTCAGGCAGTTTCAGACTTCATAGGCTAAAAGATGACAGTACTTGGATTACCCCTGAATCCCCCTGGTATTTCAACATTACTGGTTACTGTAACAATTGGATTTGGTCTATTCAATGATATGGTAAGGCAGCAGAAAAAGCAAAAATGTTGCCTCCAGGAGTATTCCTTATCTGTGGAGATCGAGCTTGGCCTGCCATACCTGCAAAAGCACAAGGAGGACCCCGTTATTTTGGTAAGCTAACATTGTTTGCCCCTACTATTCATCAGATGCTTAATATAAGTCACAAATTTAAGTGTGTTAGACGTAGTGTTAATCAATTGGGTCCTGAATGTAAAGACAATGTTGAATTGTGGGAATGACCATCTGTCATTTTAGCCTCACTCTTTACACCACAGGTTGCCTCTGCAACAGCCCTCACTCAGTTAAAACGATTGGCTTGTTGGACAGGGAAACAAATCAACATTACCTCTAAAGTGTTAGATGAGCTCACCACTGATGTTGACAGTGTACAACATACTGAATTACAGAATCGAGCAGCCATTGATTTTTTGTAACTAGCACAAGGACATGGCTGCAAAGATTGTGATAGTATGTCCTGTATGAATCTTTCTGATCATTCTGAATCCATTCACAAAAAAAACTTTCCCAGCTGCAAGATAATATGAAAAAACTCACTGTTGTGGAAAATCCTTTTGACAAATGGCTCAAAGATTTGGGAATCACTGGTTGGTTGAAAACCTTATTGATATAAGGCATTCTTTTCTTGCTATTGTTTTTGCTGTAATTGTTGCTCTTTGTTGCATTCTTTCTTGTATGAAAAAGAGTTTAGAGTCAATTGTGAAGCGAATCTGGATTGTCCAAAAAGAAAATGAAACAAGTGTAGAAAGATTCTTAGCTGAACAAGGTCAAAATATTCTCCTGTGGGAATCGGACAACCCCGGTCTGCAAATCACAGAAGCATTTCCTGAAAACCATGTCTTGTCCTTGAACAAGATAGGCCATATACTGTCCTTGAAGAGTTACAACAAGAAAGAATGAACATTGTACTAAGACAAGGCCTAAATGCCAAGCACATTGTGAGAACTGTTTATTTAACACACTTTAGCAGAAATGCTTATAGCAGCAAATAACATGTATGCATAAACATAAAAATTTAGTAGATAAGATATATAAAAAATGTTATAATTTAACTTGTTCCTGCAAGCTTAGGTGGTGCAAAAAGAAAAGGGGGGAAATGAAGAGAGCATTTTAAGCAGACACTGGTCTGAGAGGCCTGCTTACACAACCCTGCATGCGTGCCTGCCAGCAGAAACGTGCTAGCAGAGATGTGCTGCCCTTGGACAGACAATATGGAGGCACTTGCCAAGATGTGCCCAAGGAAAAGGGATGTAAAGCAGGATGCTCTGAGGATAGGAAAAGAAGATATAGGGCAAGATGTTCTACTGATACTTTTGCCAAGATATGCTACGTGACTAAAGCTATATTAGCTTTTTGCTTTGTAACCAATCAAATATATTCCCACGTTGCTGAACCCTGCATTACCATATAAATGTACCCTCAGATTTGCAATAAACCGAGCAGTGATCATTACCTCTATGAAGATTGATCTTTGACTCCGGGGGCTCCTCTCTCCCTCTCCCTCTCCTTCCCCCCTCTCCCGTCATTTCTCGCATTATAATTGTTCACATGGCTGGGAGGTTTGGGTCTCCTCCATTCCACTACTGTATAATGATTTGCTTTTATCATGCTAGCATGTTCTGAAGTAATATTAGACTGGTAGAGCAGCTCATGTGGATGCCCCTTGAATAGCAATGCATCCCCTTCTGCCAAAGGAAAGCCTCAGCCTGCCTTGTGCATGACCATTGGTCCCACACAGGGAGACCCTTGAGGACTGGCCATGTAGAAACAGGAATGCAGAAGGAGCCCTCTGGTCATACCTTCTCTTTGGTCCACTGAACCTTGACATGTCCATTCACAAGGCTTTCTTTAACCTGTTGAGATGCTATAGAAGTGCTTTTTATTCAGACTATTTCACTCCTGGAGGCTCCCTTTCTTCTTTTTTCTGATGTGGGAAGATACCAACTGAAGTGGGATCCTCGAGGCCCTCCTCTTGTGTTCTTTTCTGGGCTACCTCTTCATCCTGTGCTTTTTGGTTCATACAAGGCAATGATCTTCCACCCTCAAAAGATAACTCAGATTCTTCTACGGTGTATAACACTGACCTCTAACAGAACCACAGTATGTCACCACCGATGTATATATAAAACATTATTTCCCTACTTTTTCAATTAAATACATCAATTCAGAATATATTAACCTAGGCGTTGCAAATTAGTGACTTCATGTGAACTGGTGTGTGCTCAAAGAATTGAAAAGTGTGCTATAGAAACAGAATATTTTGAACTATATGATAAATGAAAATTAGGATGCATCCCATTTTTATGGAGTACCTCTTCTTTTTCCACTCTGAAAATATGCGTATTTTACAGAATAATTTTCACAAGAAAGAATGAGGGGGAAAACCCACCTTTCAGAGCACGTCAGTATTAGGTCATCTCAACATTGCTGGGATGTTTATTAAATTCATATTTTTCAAATGATACAATAGAAAAATTTTTGTAAGAATGCTAACAATTCAGAGGTTGGGACAAAAGCCAAAAGGAGGGACAGTTTTAACAACTGCTAAAATCCTGTGAATCCAAGACAACTGAACTAGGAAGCAATTTTAAGCACAGAAGCATTCCAGTTGGAACAAAAGTGGGTCAGGTGTTCAATGGAAACCCACAGATTAAAGCGAAAGTTTTTTTCCACTCCACAGTACAGCAAACTTGGATTAAATAACAAGCCCAAAGCTAGATGGTTTTGAGGTACAAGTCAATATGGACTTAGGATTAGTTAGAAAGTAGAGTCCAGGGAGTGGCCCAGAGAGGTTAAGTCCATCACAGTGGGCTCTGTGGGAATCATGGGGTCACAGAAGTTCCCCTAACCCTTCAAAAAGATCTGAGATGATGAAACTGTAAATAGAGTGACTTTCCTATTGGGTCAGCATGTCTTGCATCCAATCCCTCTGGCAGGAATTTTCAGTAACACCATTTGTGGCACCACCCTGCCAGGGGCCACGCACCATGACTGACACAGGAACAGCAGCTCCATCCACCAACACAGCAGCATTCAGGGCTCACCCTTGTTTATGCTGATATAGTGTCCCTGGGGACACAAACACTACCAGTTCCTGCCTGAGAAAAGAAGTCTCATAATGTTGTGGAGCCACTTTGAGCAACCTGATCTCGTGGATGGGCAGGGGGCTCGGAACTGGATGATATTCAAGGTCCCTTCCAATTCAAACCATTCTGCAATTCTGTGATTCTACAATTAGGGCATACTCCTCCCCACCTGAAAGAACAGTTACATTCTTCTGCCCTAACCTGCTTTCCTGCCTTTTTCATCTTGACATCTTATTAGGAATTATACACTAAGACAGAATCTTACTTTGTCACTTTCCACATTTGAAGTGTGTGTGCCTGAGGAGTGCACTGAATGCAAGAAGAGTGCAGCACTTGTATTCACCTGAAAAGCATCAAGCACTTTCAGATTTTTCTGAAAAGTGGAAAGATTTTTCAAGTGTAGGTGATAAGCAGAGATGTAAAATATCCAGCTGATATTACAAACTAAAAGTCACGTAAGACCAGTGGAAAAAAATTAGGATCCTGATTTTGGATTACACCCACAAGTCTCCTGTGATGATCTCTCATCCAGCTTCTAAGGTATGAATTAGATGATCACTATGATGAGCCTGCCAGAAGTGTCAGAATAAGACAGAACTTTATTACATGCACAGCAGTACATAATAGCACACACTGCTAGCAGATTCTTACAGTTTACAGCCTGCTGATTTAGAACCTTCCATGTAAAAGTTACAGATATTTTATGGTAAAGGTTAAGCATGGAGGAAAATGGAACTAGTCATTATTTTTAAATCCATATTACTTATGCATAAATTATGTAGAGAAAAAGACATTCAATCTGTCTGAGCACCATCATGAAGAAGTGAGAGGAAAACCTCTTGCACACTCCTGTCACTTTTAGAATGTAGAAAACCATGCCAGATGGTAGCAAACAAGTTTATTTCTGTTCAGAAGGTCCCTGTCCTTTGGTTATTCTGTGCTCACAAAAGCAATACAGTCCTAGTGGCTCACATGAGTGCACAGAAGTGATTTGTAGGCCAGAGCTCATCTGGAGGTATAAATGCTTTCTATTGAGTTCATCAGCCACTCAAAAAAGCCAATGAAAGTGCAAGAACGTAAAAATTCCAAAGCTGGAACAGGAAGATGAGTAGTTGCTCATCCTGAGCCCACATTGAAGTAGACACCCCCAAAGTATGTCCATCAATGACAGCTGAAACTGCCCAGAACCAGATTAATTGTGCTAACTTCATACAGCCCAAAGCAGAGGTGCTGACCATGAGCTCAGGCTCTCCTGCAGGCATGTTGTGGGGTGTGTTGTGGGCACACGTGTCAGTGTGCACCAAGTACCAAAGCCTATGAGCAGAGACACAGCACACAGCCATACTGTGACTGCTGTGGGAACAGAGAGAAAATATTACAGTTCTGATAATTACTTCCTTTCAGCCAGCAAGTGTGTGACAGCCAATCAACTCTGTCACCTTCTTGAGGACAGCAGGTGTCTCTCAGCTCGCAAGGGTAAATGCATACACAGAGCTGTCTTCATTGTTAGTCTGGAAGCTGCTGGTTTGGCTCAGTCTACCCAGAGCCAGTCCTTTATACTCAAGGATAGCTCTCTGATTCCCCCTCATTCCAGGGCACTGGCATGATTAATTTTTTTAAAGATAAAACGCAATGACAAATGGGCCAGAAAGAGGAGTAGTAAAGGGAGAAACCCGAGTGTGGGCACCAGAAAGTACAAACTCAGGCCTTTCAATCTGTTCTGTGACCATATATTTCTAGCAGTGCTCTTGTGTTTTGCTGTGTGGAAGTGGCCCTGCAGTCTGAGAAGCCCTGCTGGTGCTGACATGCTCTGCCCCATTGGCCACACACAGTCAGTGCACTGTGGTGGTGCCATCACCGCGCTCCAAGAGCTCTGCCACCGGCTCTGACGAGGAACTCCTGTCCAGCACCCACACACTGCCAAACAGCCAAGCCACAGCAAAGCAAGGCATGGGAAATGAACCAGGGCTGACACTTAACAAGGCACATACTTCAATAAAGGAGGAAAAGGAAAAAGAAATAAGAGATTTGAGGAACAGAGAGTTAAATTTCAAGATTACATGGTAGTAGATCTCAAAAAGATGGGAATTAATATGCATGTGTTCAAACCAAACTAAGACTATGAGGTGTATATGAACATTTGAATTGTAGTTGCCAAGCGAATCTTCTTATCATTCTGCTTTTCTTCTGTGAGAAACTCCACTCTTTCCCTTTATCCTGCACCCTGTATACCACGGGCTGAAGCTGAAGGACAGCAGGTTTCCCTATGAACATCTACTGTTGAACATTGTTCTCAACTGCATTTTAGTAGAAGTGGAGGAGATAGGAAATTGCATAGGAGCATTGGGGTTTATTGTGAATATTGGTATGTTTTTCAAAACCAGTTTTGGAGAGAAACAAAAGCACCATTAGGAAAACTGATGTCCTCTGCTCTGCTCAGTTACTGACAGATGGTTTAAGCTAATGCTTTTGCAAATAAGTTTATAAGTTTGAGTGCTCTATGTGACATTTAGACAGAGGCCCTTTCTCAGCAGCACAAAGACTCAGCTGGCTCACCTGTCCAGGTGCCCACAAATGTTAGAGTAAGAGCAAGAGGTCAGCAAAAGTCAAAGACTCAAACTCCAGCACCAGCATCTCCTTTTAGTGACTGTGATCTTCCAGGGAGCATGCTTATTACTGGCTAGTCATGGCTAGCTGGAAGGTGCAGAATTTCAAGAAGTTTTGCCTGTTTCTGTCTGTGGTAATTTGAGTTCTCTTCCTCCGCTTAAAAATGTATAGATTTTATATTCTATATTTGTATGTCACTTTGAAAGCCTCTCTGTAGAAAGTACTGATGAGTTTGAGTAACAATTACAATGGTTTCAACACAGAGTTTGTTAGCAATGTATTTTTGTAAGCTGTTCAGTATAAACAAAGTCTACAGCAGTCTGGGGAAACTGAAAGCACAGCCAGGAGTTATCTGGGCCAAAGACAAGGTCCAGTTGTTCCAGCTATTGCTGGCTAGTGCTCCATTTGCAATGTTTGAGGTTCAGCACACCTTTCTACAGCTCCATGTTTAACTTGATACCTGTTTTCTCTTTGCTCAATGAAACCTGGCAACAGAAATTTGTTTCTTCTTAGGATAACACACACTTGTGGAATTTACACTGTACTGACAGTGTAGATTCCTATGGTGCATCATGCGCTGTAAATCCTACAGCATTACACAGTACTATTAAAAATAAGGGAAGTTAAAAGCTCAATTTTTTTTCTCACTAGAATATTAAATATAATTTCTGTGTAGAACAACCAACATGTGAACATTAAGAACTAACCTATTGTAACAAATAGTCAATAGTCTCTGCTGGAGATTTTTGACAGACAACCTCATTCATCTCACCATTACAGCAAAGGATGCAGCAGATCTCACAAGGACCACAGCTTCACAAAGTATGTGTATGTTGTATGTTCCTACAAAGGGTGGGCATGGCAGGAGAAGCTATAAGGAAGCCATAATTGTGTACAGGTTCAAACTACAGAGTCTGAATACCAGCTTACCTGAAGTTCCAATATAGTAACGTGAAGTTAACCTCATCCCTTTTTCAGCATAATTCACAGTATTTTAATATAAATTTAATCAGAAATACAACTAGACATTATGACAATTTGCTCTAAATTATTCAAATATTCCCAAACTTTCCATCTATTTAGGAGTCAGCAATGTGCCATTCCCCACTTACTCATGACATGAGTACAGCTCACAGGTACACTGGAGACTGGGCACTGGGAAGGAGCAGCTACCCAAACCCATGAACTGCCCTCTGCTAAAGCTTCTTCTTCAATGCTCTATTCTTTTTTAACCAAGTAGTTAAATAGAATCTGCCCTTAGATGCATCCAGGCAGACAATAAAAGGATTTCAAAAATCCAGGTGCCCAGATGGACCAATTCATAACAGACTTTGCTGGAGCTGGAGACAGGAAATTACCTGTACATCAGGTACCATCTAACACCTCTCTGTGATAGGAGCACATAGACATCTGAGGACTCACAAAAGCCAGAATAAATGAATTTTTCTATTGTCATTCTGTCTTGCATGCACAATTTTATCATTTCAATAGCCCTGGCAAAATCAGAGCTGGTAGGTAAAGCACTTGCTAGGCAATCTGCATTACTGCCCCAGCTTCAAAATGCTTTGCATCAGTCATCATCAGGTACCTCTTAATTCATGCAAACATAAAAGTTAGGAAAAATGCTCAAAACATCAGGAAGTAGGAAAAGCAATCACATGCATGAGAACTAAAATAAAGCACACAATCAATGAACCAAAAGTTTTATAACTTTCCCCCTCCATTTATAGTACTTCAAGATTCTTCAAACCTTCTACAAAATGTTGTCAAGTAAATTACTACGAGGCCAGCAAGCTCACCTCTTCCAGGTTGTCATGAGCTCTGAAGCAGAAAGGAATAATTGTTCTCTATCTGTGGTAGCTGAAGGTTATTTTAACAACTGGGTATTTACCATGTCTTACCATGAAAAATGACTCCAAGTTTCTAAAAAAAGCAGCTGTTCAATATTCAAGAATATTCAGGCATACTATTAAACAATGACACTGTCTGTACAGATATATTTTGATTTATGGAGCCCACTGTCTAAAATTCATCCCTTCTACTTAAATTTAATATTTTCACGTTTCTACATGAATTTCATTCAATTTTCACGTTTCTACATGAATTGTTAATAAATCAGAGAAGTAACAAGAATTAAGATATCTTTTGCAGTCCTATAGCTCCTTCAAACTATATTCCACAACACATATTTACCTTTCAATCAGCAATGTTTTCCTAAAACATACTCAAGAATATAGAGCAACACCAAGCCGATATGTTAAAGCTAAATATTCTGAGAGAGGGCTAAATTGATTACGACAGAAACATTCATCCAAGTAAGTTCAGAAAGGTTTTTTGATTTTCTGGTAATAACACCCAATAGCTAAAAATAAGCCATGACATTTATAGAAATTAGAACAAATTGAGAGGATATAATGATAAACTCACTAAAATGTAAACCTTTTATTTAGGGCTTTGGGATGTGAGCTGCAGTTTACTAAGGCACACAAATCTGTATTGAAGTTCTTGAAACAATCTTAAACATAAACAAAGAATGGTTTAAGATTATGTCACATTTATTTTCAGCATTGCAATGAGAGCTGAGAGCTACAATACTATATAGACATTTAAATACATTTCATTTGCCTAAAGAAAGTATATAACATTATTTCAGCTACCTTTCAGCTTCCCCGATACTCAAACGCTGCACATGCACATACAGATTAAAATAAAAGCCTCTGCAGCAACTGGCTTTCAGAATATAATATTTTCTATTTCTTAATATCCTACCTTCAAAGTTGTCTTCTAGGAGACCCATATGCTCAAGTGCCTTCACAAATCCAACTATTATCACCAGTACAACAATCATTTCAAGTCCCTCCAAGTTCATCTTGAAAAATTATTTATGTAAAAGCATCTTTTCTTAGGGAGAGTCCTGACTTCAGAGTTAGACTTTAATTAAAAAGCCCTCCTAGTCCAAGACATGTCACACAACCAGATAAATACAATGCTAAAGAAGCCCAGAATATTCACACCATAAAACATTTCCATTGACAGCCAGATGAACAGAGGAATGTGAGGAGTCAAATCTTACCATATCTGCATCACTTGCCTGCATGGATACAGATGTTTCAGTCTCTAAGGCAACAGAATA
Organism: Motacilla alba alba; assembly: GCF_015832195.1. NCBI lineage: Eukaryota > Metazoa > Chordata > Aves > Passeriformes > Motacillidae > Motacilla > Motacilla alba. Next base: position 278,016 of record NC_052028.1, on the reverse strand, counting down.
TACAACAACCACTTTGTTCAGCATTTCCTCTCTGTCACAGCCGAAATCCACCAGATCTGATTGATACCTAGTAAAAATTTCCACACTGAATTACAGCTTTAGAGGGCTCTTATACCTTAACGACACAGAGGAAAAAGTCCAGAACACTTTCTTTATCTGATAGTGAAGTTTAGAAAACTCAAAGCAAAATCGTTTCATTAAAAAGATGCCCTATTTCTGTATTTCACTACTGACTGGAATACAGTTACAAAAGGTTAGCTATTTGTTCAAGTAGCTTGTTTTCCAACACTGCAAATACATTCACAGGAACTTTGTAAAATCTGAAATATTATAAGAAGCAGCTTGTTAGAAGGAAATCAGCTTAGGTCTGCGGGGTCAATGGGAAGCAAAAGCCTTTCCCTCATGCTGCACAGCCCCGGGGGCTTGTGCAGATGTTTAACACCTGCCCTTGGTGCAGTCAGCAGCAGGTCAGCTGCTGCTCCCGTGGCTGTCCCAGGTGAGGAAAGCCAAGTGTGCCCATGGCCATCACTGCGTGCAGCTGACTCCCCTGGCTCAGGAGACACTTCCACAAGCACCCAGAAACACTGAAATTGCGTCCAAGTCCTTGCACATGACATTTAGTAACAGATTCTCTGAAGGACCTTATTCAGAGCAACCTAATAGCTGCCATTAGCAAGCACTTGTCTGTCCTTCCTACTTACCTTCCCTTAGCTCTCCAGATTTGCAGCCAGACGTGCAGAGAATTACAAAAAAACCCAAAAAACCCCCCAAAAAACCAAACCAAACCAAAACAAACAACCCCCCCAAAAACAAACAAACAAAAAAAACCCCAAAAAAACACAAAACAAAACAAAACAAAACAAAACAAAGCAAAAACAACAAACAAACAAAAAAACAACAAAAAACAAACAAAAAAACCCCCACCCCAAAACCAACAACTCTGTATCTTTTTGAAAATAGGGCCACTTGTTCTGGTAAATTGTGATTACTTTGTATGCAATGACTAAGAATTCTGTGCAAAACATCAAGTACCACACTCATAATTCTTTTAACTCATTTTGGAACAATCTAACCTGGGAAGGTGATAGATAGATAGATAGATAGATAGATAGATAGATAGATAGATAGATAGATAGATAGATAGATAGATTGATAGATGATAGATAGATAGACAGATAGATGTGTGTAAAAGTAAAACCTTACATTACTATTGTACTTATTAAGCTACTGCATTAATAATACTCCTCTGAAAGCCTGAAATCCAGCTTGCTGTTTCAGTTACTGGTTTTTAACCATTTGTGTACTTCTATCTTCAGCTGATGCTTTATGTTGCTGTCTCCCAGGACACTCTTGTCCAGCAACATTAAGCACTGATATGCTGTGAGTCCAAGGCTCTCTGTGTGATGAGAAGGGGACTCTCCTGAGCTGCACAGTGGACCCTGTGTTGCTGTTCACAGTGGGATCAGTCCTACAGAATCTTTTGAAAACTGTAAATTGTTTTCTTAATGACTTCACTAAAGCTTTGCTGTGTCCCTAAAGGCCTGAGTGCAGCTGTTTTCTGTATGAGTATTCAAATATACTCATATTTATTAATATTTTAGAAGTATCAATTCCTTAGCTATGTAATTAGCATCACTGACATCCACAGCTTTTTTCATCCAAAATAAATCTTATACTTTTCATTATTGAACTTCACTTGAGCATCTCACAGCCTTTACTGAAATTCTCAGTGAGCCTAAACACTCCTGAGAGGAGGTTAAGAATTTACTGAAATATCAAATCCAATTACCATGGAAATCAAACCACCTTGGGAACAGTTCAGACATAAGTTATTATAATTTAGAGCAATAAACAATGGTTGAGTACAGAAAGCAAAAGAAAGAAACACTACCTGATGGAAATGGACTGGGACAGAGAGTAAAAAGAAGAAAGTAATTTAATCTTATTTTTGGTCAGGTTTAAAATCTCTGCTCCTACTAAAAATGAAATTAGCTCAGTGATGCCAATAAGCATTGAAATTTACTTTTATTTCTGTTTGGGAAAGGGGATTTCTCACACTTCACTTTTACTTCTCTTCTGGTTTGCTGCTGCTCTCAGCTGATCTACCAACATAACCAATTAAAAAATACATTATTTCTTTTTCTTGTTAAAAGATCTATTTTGTAGAAAATAAAAATGTTCCACAGAAATGGACTTTTTTTTTTCTTTTCTTTTTTTTTTTTTTAAGAAAGCTGCATTTCCAGAGCAGCCCAGCTCTTTGACATGCCAAGGCATCCTCCCTTCCTCAGGGGGATGGAGCACCTTTCCTATGAGGAAAGACTGAGAGAATTAAGATTGTCCATCCTAGAAAAGAGAAGACTTCAGAGACCTAGCTGTGGCCTTCCAGTGCTTGAAGGGAATTTACACAAAAGATGGGGTGAGAGCCTGGAATTACAGGACAAAGGGGGAATAGGGTAAAATTGAGAGTAGGTTTAGATTAAATATTAGGAAAAAATTCTTCCCTGGGAGGTGGGGAGGCCCTGGCACAGGGTGCCCAGAGGAACTGTAGCTGCCCCTGGATCCCTGGCAGTGCCCAAGTCCAGGCTGGATGGGGCTTGGAGCAGCCTGGGACAGTGGGAGATGTCCCTGCCATGGCAAAGAGTCTGGAACTACATGTCCTTTCAAGTCCCCTTCCAACCCAAACCATTCTATAATTCTGTGACTCTCCCTGCTTGGATTCAAGAGGTAAAGTCCAAGTTCTGCTTTATCCCACATGGAGCAGAGAAATGCCTTTGCTCTGTGCACCGGTCCAGTCAGGGGGCCTCTCCCACCTCTGGAAAGCAAAAAGGGACTTCTACAGATTTTGCCTTCCCCTTATGACACTTCTGTTACTGAGTTATTGGTTGCTCTGTGCCCAAATTCCTGGAGGCTACATGAGGTTTCCTCTTTTTTTTCAGGCAAAAAAAGAGCAATTTTTTTAACCTAGAGCACTTCCCAGCTGTTCTCTGAACAGCCTAATCCACCAGTAACAGTGTCTTTGGGGAGAGACAGGGGAGAGAGAGAGAAAAGAGAATCTACTCCAATAAACTCCAATCAAAATTTATTTAGCTTGGGCAAGCCGACAGAACAAAGCTACAGGCTGTGTGTTTCCTGCTCATAACCTTCTCACAGCAGTAGATCATATTTATAACAAACTCTCAATATAATTTTCAGTTGTTCTTTTTTTGAGCCTGAGCAATCCACTGTGCAGGAAACTACTCCTGTCAACAAAGAAATGCAGGAGTATTCTGGGAGGAGAATATCCACCTACCACTCTTCGATTCAGCCATGCACATGCAGAGCAGTAGGGGTACTGCTGCCCGTATTCCTCCTCTCTGTGCAAGGAGGAAAGCTGGGAGCCTGGCATACTCTGGCACTGGATAAAGTTTGAACTGCTGCAGAACTGGACATCAAGATGCTTCTGGCAGGTAATGTGCTGGGCAAAACTCTGGGGACCCACAGATAAATGGCTCATGCCAGGGCCATCACCTCACTTCTGAGCAATACCTCCCTTCTGCTCCCAGCAAACAAGGAGAGATCTCGAGATCTCAAAGTGAACTCACACGTGCATCAGAAAGTAGTTGTCTTGGTTTGGAAAGACAGGTGTCAGCTGAGGAAGGCAGGAGCCTCCCCTGAAATGGAAAATATAACACACACATCCACCCCCCCCCGCCCCCAATTCCTATAAACTTTAAATTAAGAGGCTCTCAGGCAAAAAAATGGGAGCAGGAAATAACAGTTCTTTATTAGGGAAGAAAATAAAAAGATGATAAAATAAACAATGCAGTAAACCAAAACAACACTGACAGAGTCAGAATACAACCTGACACTCTGTAGGTCAGGGTGTTGGTAGCAGTGCCATTGGAATTGTGGCTGCAGTCCACCTGGAGTGTCAGGGGTGGTTCAGTTGGAGCAGGCGACTTGTAGAAAGGGTGTAGTCTTCCTCTGAAGATCCAGTGGAAGAGGCAGCTGTTCCTCTGGGAAATCCAGTGGAGAAGCTGTGCTGGTGTTCCAGAAACTCCAGATTCTATCCAGGTAGGAATGTTTGGCTCCTCCCTCTGGGCAGAGCATCTCCCAGTGGGATCTATAGTTCTTATCAGTCATGCAGTGACATTCAGTATGCTGTTATCAACAGATGTCCCCCCAGAGGAAGGATTGGGTATGGAAGAGATAAGGAAAACTGCCCACTTAACAAAAGACAGCTGCCATACAGATGGCAAATAGAATACATCTTGCCTTGCAATCCAGGACAAGGAATCATGATAACAACAGGAAAAGCACCAAGCAGTATCTATTTCTTTGTTAAATTTTCCTGTACAGCTACCCTTAAGACTGCATCTAAGATTTGGCCCCACAGTGTCCATTCACAGTGCACATTAACTGTTCCTCTCATTTCTACATGTCATTTTGCCCCTATACAAACCTCCTGGATATTTATCTTTTTCTTTAAACCTTGGAAACCGGACCGAGCCCAAAGAGGAGAAGATGACCCATTTGGTACCATAGCAGCACTCTGACAAGGGCAGCAACTGACAGCAAAGACCCTGAGATTGCCCTGCTCTGATCAAGCCAAACCATTCCGAAGGACAGAATTACCTTCAACAACAAGGGGAAACAAGGAGATCACTGCAGAAACCCCCACCACTCACAGGGATCCACCAGGGATGGAAGCAGCACAGCAGAGCTGCAGATCTTCCCTCTGCTCCCTGGCCCTTCACTGCACACCAAAATGAAAAGGACAGTGCCAGCTGCCATGGGAGACTTTTTGAAAGTCAGGGTATTACACAAATGAACAGCTAAATCAGGATAGGGATTCCCAAGCTAGTCCATGTGCTTCTGGTGTTCAGTTCTTACATTTCTTAGCCCCATCTAGACAGTAACCAGGCTCTCAGCTGAGTTTTGTTGCAGCAGACACCAGCTGATACATCATTTTATTAATAGCATGATTACAGTATAAATATTTTATTCCATGTTGTGTGTAGGAGGCTTCACTATGCCTTAGATTCTTCATGTGCACATCCTTTTTAAATACAGCTCTGTTAAAGCAAATGTGTCAGTTCAAGCTCTTTCAATATTTTCTTTAATGTTCTCAGTATTTTCTCAATTGCTGATAAAGAATTAATTCTGGGCCAATTTATTTAATGAATAAAATTCACACAGAACAATATAATTCTTCTCTAATGGGGTCATACAAAATGATGCAGTAAGAATTTAATTTTAAAAAAAATTCTAAAACCTGATAAAATCTTCCATGGTGCAGAGTTCTGAGGCAGATACTGGGGCAGATGCTGGCTATTTATGGAGAGCATTTTCAACAGCATTCCCTTTTAACTTCTTTCCTAAATCGCCATCATATTTTCTGCACCCAATGGAAGGACCATATGAACTGAATACCAGTTTCAGCTTCAGTGGATCTACAGGAAGTTATTTTTTGTATGTTTTTATATTGGAGCTTCTTTCCATAATGCTGCTAATAACGTTGACTACATTAGATGTCTATTTTAAAGGTTTTATTTTTATTTGGCGGTATTCAGACTTACATCTAAAAACCTTTGAGAGAGGTATTCATACATTTCAAACAGAAATGCTGAAATACAAGTCTGCTTTTCATGGCAATGAGATGTAATGAATGGTATTTTCACATTCAATCCCTCTGGCACTAGTTGCTCCAGAGCTCCTTTAAACACACCACACAACCTTGTTACACTAGAGCATATTTATTACAGTGCAGTATGCCTGGTTCAAAATGATGCTTACTGCCCTTGGAGGCAATGAATTAATTATTTAAGGAGTGTGGAAACTGGTCCTTGTGCAGAACTGTTCAAGCCAAGGCTGATGAGGGATCTAGGCAATGTGGAGGAGGAACACAGCCTGGTACCTAAGGCATGAGCTCAGCACATGACATTTAAAAAGGCACAGAAGTATCACATGTCATGACAGAGTCAATGGTACACAGATGTATTAGAGCCTGGTAACTGTTGCAGAGGAAAATAATCTGTTCAGCCAGGTTTTGGAAACCAAACTGATTTCAAAAGCCAAAAATGGAGTCAAAAGGCTTCAAAGGAACAACCCTAAAGTATAAAACTTCTGTGGTGAATGTCATGGTCTGAAGCAAATGCCGGATGCAAGCTGACTTATAAAACGGGTAGTCAGAAGTTGTTCAAAAGTGGATGTAAATGTATATTGAGGTTGTTACATCTAGGATGTCCAAACAGACAGGTGAGCATGACCAAAGCCATTGCCATCTTTGAGGAGAAAAAAGTAAGAGACAGAAATGCAGCATATGTGAATCCATTTACACATTTTGCTGACCTCAACTATCAGCTTCACTCACTTTAGAAGGGAGGCACTCACTAGCCTGGGAAAATGGTCCCTTGATATGCCATGCTCAAAAGGGTAGTGGTGATACAGCTATAAAGAACACATGACTTCGCAGTTGATGAAAAGCATCCTAACATCAGTCAACAGATGGAGAAAGGGAAGAGAAAAGGGAAAAGGAAAAAGAGAAAGTGGAAAGGAAAAAAGGAAATGGGACAAGCCAAGCATAAGAAGTTTCTCAGCATTCATGTAACATTTTGCTGGCAGATCTCAATACTAATCGAAACATAACCAAATGCACACAATCTAGAGTAGTGCAGAACTAATCAATAATTTGAGGATGGGCAGTAGCTTTTGCTGTGTCTACCTGAAATATGAAAAAAATTGGTTTTGGATAGTGAAGAGTTTTAAAATTCCCAAATGACTGCAACATAACATGCCTTGTGTACCATTTTCTGTATACTGATCTTCAATATCTGCAATTCGCATTATAATAGCATTGATCTGAAGAGAGACCACAACATGGGTGTACAGAAATATTGCTGAAAGATTTTTGTTACTGGTACATACAGAGGAATCATAGATGAAGACAAGAGAATCCTTCATAGTATGGATTTCTAAAGAAGCCATAGTTTGATTTATAGAGATAACATTAGGATTTGACAGGATGTGAATGTAATTGTTCCTGGAGATAATGGGAGAAAAAAGAAGAGGAAGAAAATTTCAAAGGAAATAATTTTCTACTCTGATACAATAAACATGCCATTGTCTGAATGGAGCCCACTCATTCCAGTGCTTGGAGCCTGCAAGGGACTCTTGCTGCTAGCAGCAGTGCCACAGAGCATGGGTTAGGTGGGAAGCACAGCATGCCAGTCCAGCATTTTACTGACTTCTAGCAAGGTCCTGCTGCCAGTTGATTAATAAAAGATAATCAGCTCGGAATGATCTACAAAGTAAGGTTTTCAGAGTTAACTGAACAGAGTTAACCTGTTAACTTGGCCTATTCAAGTGAAGGTACTCTAAGTTTTATATCTGGAAATTGTCATAACTTGATAACCCATCTAAATGATCAATGAAAAAATAATATAAAAAGTCTTATTGCCCTCTACAATGTCAGTAACATGAATATTTCATATTGTCCCCACTCACTTCTAGTTAAAGGATAGATGGGAGAAACAGCAGCCTGCATGATAGGTTCCAGCACATATTTGTTCTGTGACATTCACAGCTGACATGAAGATCTCATTGTGTCTCACAGCCATAGCAATCTACAATTACAGTATCCATTCCATTTTTATTTTAATTTACATAGAGTATTAGACCTCAAAAAAAAATTCCCTGAGTTTGTCAACAGGCTGGGACAGCTTGAAGAAGGCTTACTTTGTTCACTTACATTCCCGAACTGCACAGTTCAAACAGACCAATCCAGACTTATGTGCAAGAAAACAACATACAAATCTGGGGTTACAACTTCAAACTCAATAAAACTCTCTCACTGAGGCATGCAAATAAATAATGGTTCCCTGAAAAATGTTACAATACTTAGAATTAAAATAATTATTTATAGCATGAAGAATAATTTATTTAACTGTATTTTTCTCCTAGTCCTTAAATAATTAAGAGGTTTATTTTAACCTGATAATTTAATTACAAAAAGGTTGCACTGAAAAAGGGAAAAACATAGTATCTGTTGTCTTTCTTATTACAAAGTACTGTTTTGTCTGTTCATTGAGTCTTGCTCTCCAGGCCCAGCATTCCCTTCCACAGCTGCTTTACCATGCAACAGATTTCAGCACTGTTTAAAACAGCATGACTGAGTGCAAAGCTGAGCAGACTGGAAAAGATGGGGTTTGCACAATTTACATTGACCTTTTAAATAGAATAAAGGTCAAAATACAACATCCACATGGTGAACTTCTGTTCCTACCATGCAAGCAAGTACCTGGATCCCAACTATCAGTTGAAGTCAGGTGAGCTTTTATAAAGAAGTCCTCACATCAGCCTCCCAGCAGTTTTTTTTACAGAATGAGATTTGGGTGAAAATGTTTGAACGAAAATTTTTTTCATGTGCCAAAAGATAGTAAATTTATTATTGGTGGTTTAATAATTATCACAAGAAGAGCCTCTCCCATGCTGAGTGGCAGGCTGCAATTCCAACTGAAATATTCCTCCTCTGGGAAATATCCGGGTTTCCCAGATTTCTAACCCCACTGGCTGCCTGATGCACTGAGGAGAGTTAGACTCCATAGCACAGAATGATTGTGTGTCAATTCCCTGGGTGGGAATGTGACAAATTGTCCTACACACAGCCTCTCCTCTCTCCAGGGCACAGTCTCACACTCGGGGTGCTCTCTCCTCTTTCCAGGGAACAGTCCCACACTCGGGGTGCTCTCTCCTCTTTCCAGGGAACAGTCCCACACTCGGGGTGCTCTCTCCTCTTTCCAGGGAACAGTCCCACACTCGGGGTGCTCTCTCCTCTTTCCAGGGAACAGTCCCACACTCGGCGTGACAGTCCCACTCCAGGCTCCCCCTTCTCTACTCTACAGGCGACACAATAAAGGCAGCAACTTGATGCCGTTGTTTGTGCCAGTGTTATCTACCTTCAGCCCAAAAGGCTCTTATCCCCACCTAGTGGCACTGGTACCTTGCCAGGTGATAAAAGCAAAGCCGCAGCCAGGCTGCGCCCGGAAATGCCGCTGTCACCAAACTCCGTTTCCATCCGCTGTGACAGCAGCAGGCTGGCGGGTGTCCAGCGCTGCTGGTCAGTGCAGATCCAGCGGGTACACCGCACATTCCCGAGGTCCGAGGCAAGGACGAGCTCAGCGCGCTGCGCAGCACACGCGTCCCCGCAGCTCTCACCGCTCCACCCGCACCTGCCCGGGCTGCTGGGGCTCCCAGCCCGTACCCTGGGGATGGGTTAATGCCGGGAGCCGGTGGGATCCTGCTGCCACCTGCTGTCACCGTGTCACACACACAGGAGCGCCACACGCTGTGCCCTGGCAGCCCACAACTGCAGGGAATGAGATTTGCGTGAAGAAAGAAAAGAATGGTGATCACTGTATGAGTTTAGGTTAGATTATGAGGAATTCTCCTCCTTTCCTGCTGCATAAATGAACCCAATTTGTGCCTAACTGACTTTTCACATTAACACTCAAAATTTCAAAGGGACTATTTGGGCAACCCAAATTAACATTATTTTGCTGCACAAATAAACTTGTGTCTTTGTATGCATGGTCTTTGAAAAACCTTGCCTTTCTTCCTAAAGAAACTTTTACTTGTGGCCCAACCCTCAACACTCATACACCAGTGTGCCTCAGTGGCTGACAGCAGAGAGAAGTGTGAGATGGACTGAGCAGAGTCACAATAGGCAGAAGCCAGAGAAAGGGATAGGGAAGCCAGAGTCACAGAATCAGCAGGAAGGGCATCAAAGGACTCTCTCTTTTAGCTTTTGTTTTATTCCTTTCCCTAGTCTCTAGCCAATAAAAGGCCAGATAACAGCAGGAAAAAGCTAAAAGTAAGAGTTTGGCCCCACACAGCTCTGGGTGCCACCAAGCAGGAGCAGCCAAGGCTGGCTGGCCTGTGGCTCAGGGAGATGACAGCCAAGAGCATCCTTTAAGGCTTGTTTGACACCACAGCCTTGCCAGGCTTAAAGTCTAAGCATTTGAAGCTTTCATTTAAATGAAGTTAATGCATGTCAAAACCTGCAAATATAGGCATAAGCATTCTATCTTACTTGCTGTATTGAATTTCTACTCTTAAAAGTAACAGCAGGCAATGGGAGATTAGAAGGATCATCTCTCACAGTGCCTGCCACAGCCACAGGACTGCACCAGGAAGAAATGGCTTTATGGAAAAAGACATCTGAGACTCTGCCATGGGAAACCTGGTCTGACTATGTGTGAGGGGTGTGTAGGAGCAAGGCACCCGTGGGCTCACTGGAGCCACTGTTGTGGGTACTGAAGGGGCCTCAGTACCAGCAGTAAAAGTCTCTGGCACTGGAAGTGTGACAGCCAGAGAGCCTCACGAGTCATACTGAGAAATTTCCTTAACAGGCTTTTGTTCCCCCAGTGTACACAGCCCACTAGTCCCCTCCTTGTCCATCTCTGAAAGATCCTCACAAAGAGGAAAAATTGGAAAAATATACCACTAGAATAGGTTTTATGGCTCCTATCCAAGCTGATAGGACTCTGCTGCTCTAGATTGTCAGGTCAACATCAGAGTGTTTTACACTCCAACCAAGGTGTTCCTCCACCTGTCTTATTCCAGGTGTTAAAAAGAACAGACTGGCTTCCCTCCTTCTCTAGGGCTAGTAGGGCTTCTCTAGCTGGCAGTAGGTGCCCTGTTTCTCTCTTTTTGTGTCCCACAGCATGCCCAGGCATATCACAAGACCTTGCTACCAGGAGACAGATTCCCTGACAGCTGTTCTTTGGGTGCTGATTTCCCTATACTTCTGCCATAAAGTACCTCAGGCTCCCTGAGGTTTCACCTGCAGCTCTCTCCATTTATTTCCCCAGAAAAGGAGGTTGTTACAGTGATCAGTAACTTCCATGCAAACATCCTTCCTTTTGCAGGGTCTCTGCAGATTCCTGTTGTAATGATATTAGGAAGCATCCCAGACACCCCCTGCTTCCCAGCAATATTAGAAGTGCTCCTCCTCTACCAGAGACAGAAACCACTCCTGTGGCAAGAAAGATCACTGCATGTGATCAAGAATGGGTGAGCACTCTTCAGCTAAACTGAGATCTACATGGCTCATGCAGGAGCAAGAAGTGAAATGGTTTTGTCTCAGTTCATTGATCCTGAGGACTGGCTGGGCTGTGTACAGGCTCTTGGAATTATCATCTCTAAAGAGCTACTTCCCCTGGAGAAGGGGAGAACCCTGTGCAGAAAATTTCCTCCCTTTCAAAAAGAAAAATGTTAGTATACGTTAAAAGCATATTTCTCTTTATGGATAGAATGCATTATCTGAATCTGCTGGACTGGATCATAGGTTGCCAAGTGTTCTTGGCATTCCTATCTGTGTGTATAGCTCCATGCTTGAATTGCAGTATTTTGCACTGTCAAGGATGGCTGCGGGGGCTGGAGTGGGGCATTAGTCACAGTGGGAAAATAGGACTCTAAGACATGATCATGTCTTGCACATTTTGTGGAACATGCATTGAGCTACATTGCTACTTTTCAGTGGCAGGCCTCCAAACCAAGCTGCCATACAGTATGCAGAGCCTTTTTCATAACTCCAACCAAATTTGAAATGCAAACACCTGAAATAGGATTTATATAAAATAGTAGCATAGGTATTTGCAAATTGAGTATCTCTGAAACAGGAAGAGCTAAATAAAGAGATCTGGAAACAGCTTTTAAACTTAAAATCCTGTTTCAGGTGCTAGGCATAGATTAATACCCCTCTATATCAGTAATACATTTTATGCAAAGACGGTGATTTGATAACACTCATTAAGAAGAACAGTCGTTTCACATTAAGAATTAGGTAGTTAAAACAACCATTATGTGCACTTCTCCTAAATTATTCTGCAAGATCTGTGGGAGCAGGGCTAGGCCTGCACTGATTCTAGATCAAAATTCACATGGTGAGAAAAGAAACTGTAAGATCAGAGGGAAAAAAAAAGATGACTCATTTTTGAAGCATTAGAGACATGCTTGGCTAAAGCAAATGCAGGAGAACCATTCCCAGTGGCAGCCAATGAAATTCAGGTCTAGTGCTCCCTACTTTGAGCAGGCTAGTGCACAGAAGCACATGTAGAAATTTTCTCAAACCCACTTTAAACCTAGTTTAAAGCCCTTTCGCTCATCTGGCAAGTCCTAGACCAAAGATACTTATTCCCTTCTTTGTCAGATAGACCCCATCAGCCCTGAGCAGATCAGGCTTGGCAGAGAGAGTCCCATGGTCTGAGTACCAACCCTGACTACAACACCATTGCTCTAATCATTTGTTGACCTACCAGATCTGTCTGGCCATTTAGCATTAGCTGTAGTCATGCAGAGATGATTCTCATTTATGACTGCACTTCACACATTGATCAGCTGAGATGGATAAAAACCTTCCATTACAGCTAATGCAGAAGGGAAACAGCTGTCAGCATGACTTGACGAAAGGCAGGTCCTGCTAGGCCAAACTTATCTCCTGTGACATGGGGACCCCCACTCAGTGAATCAGGGAATGGCTGAGGATGTTGTCGATCTGGACTCATTCAGTCTCCTGTCCCAGGTAACAAGTGACTGGACAAGAGGAAATGGCCTCAAGTTGAGGCTTAGAGAAGGCTTAGATTGGATATTGGGAAAAATTTATCCACTAAAAGGATAGTCAGGCATTGGAACCAGCTGAGCAGGGCAGGGGTGGAATCACAATTCCTGGAGGGATTTAAAAGAGGTGTGAATGTGGCACTTGGGGACTGGGTTCACTAATGGCCTTGGCAGTGCTGGCAGAATGGCTGGACTTGATCTTAAAGTTCTTTTACAACCTAAATGACTTTATGATTTTATCTAACCACACAGGATGAATCCTACCTGGGGTTTTCCAAAGCACTCTATGTAGTGACAGTGAGTCTGTAATCCTCCTTTGTGAACTGCCCTGTGGAGAGCCACACTGGAATGAGAAGTGTTGCCAAAATAATTCTGTAATGCTGTGAATGGTTCTACAAGCTACACACATACTGAGCTAAGTTAATTTCGGCTGTACCTGACCTATAGTTAAGGAATTATGATTACTGGACTGGGACTCGCTTGTTTATTGGATCTATAAAATATTGTTACTTAAACAGTGCAGTGAGTTCCTCTGACTTGAGTTCTCTTTCCTCCAGAAGTTTTTCTTTCTAACTGGAGTTATTGATCACTTTGACTTTAGACGGGAAATCATCATTGTGGTAGCAATCACCAAAATGGTCTTCAGTCCCAAGACATTATTCTCTGACATGTCACTGATTTCAATTTTTTGAACAGAGAATGTTGTTTAATTATTGTCTGATAAAAAGCACTTCAACATGCAATGTATTTTACATTTGTCATTTTCATCTTTTTATAGTTGAGTAATGCAATGTCTGACTCTCACAATTAAAGGGCAAATATTATGTATATGTTAACAGAAGTTTTGTAGATGTCTAGTTATGTTTCTCTCCCCCTTGCATTGTTATCATGGGATGGCCTGGGCAGTCGGGGCATTTGGGAGGGTCAGCTTATCACTATGGCAACACCTGACCTCCAAGCAAGATGTAAGAAAGTGATCTCCACCACTGGACAGTGAAGAAGGAGTCGATTGACAAGAATTTGGGAGGGGCTAAAGGATTAAGGGGCAAAACATCCATTGTGTGGATGAGCACATGGTGATAGAATCCTTTGGTCCTGGCATGCTGTATAATTTTCTCTATTCAGTCTTCTGTTGTATTTTTTGATAAGGTTTTAATAAACCTTCTAAATTTTTTGAAAGTGTGTATAATTTATGACAATCTGAAATTTCAAAGTGAGTATATTCTCAGAATGTTTCAAACACTTGCTACTACATTCTGCTGCAAAGCAGCTTTCCTTTTTAGAGGAGCTCTCCTTTATATGAAGGAAAAGACCGTCAGGGCAAAGTAGCTATCTCCAGCTCCAACATGGTGGGTTCACTTTCCTAAACTTGCTACAGTAGAGAGGGTCATAGAAGTTCCTCTTTTGATGTTAAATTCCCATTGGTGTCTGCCCCTTTACATCCAACTTCAGCTGGCAGGTCTACCAAAAGATCAGAAGTAGCTAGTAAAACCTGAAATTTTCCCCATGCAACACTGCAACATTAATCTTCTGTTCACCACTTAAATACAGAACAATCTCTCTTGAAATTGTACTTCTGCATTCACATCTTACTGCCCAGGGTTGCAGCCGTAGCAGCCTGCTCTTGAAGGGAACATGTTATTTACTCTTCTTCAACCCTGAAGTGGAACAGTAGCTACATTTAGCAGTAGCTAGATTTAACAGTAACAAGTCAGACAGTACTAAACCTTGTGCTCTGTTTCCAAGCCTTGGAATGCTCATCCCAAGCTTTATCTCTCAATACAGTGCCAGAGCCAAGAGAAATATGGATTTGATTGGTAAAAGTACCTATAACTCATATCTTGTCAAATGCTGCAATGCCTTGGTAATATAAGGGGTGAAAGCTATTGATGTCAGCACCATGTAGCATAGTGTCCAGTACTGTCTGTGGATGCCTTAGTGTGGTGGCAGGTTGCAGGACACAGCTGCTTCGATTTGATTCTGATGCTGTATGAAAAACCAGAACCAAACAAAAGAGTTGTGCAAATCTGCCTGCAGCATGAAACCAGCTCTGAGGGTTTTTTGATGAGTGTCTCAAATCTAAATCAAGAAAATTTTTGATGGTTTGATTTTTTTTTTGTAGGAAATAACATCTCAAAAATTTTAACATACATTTACAAACTGTGATGTTATCTGTCCAAGATGAATTTAACAGGCAGCTGAAGCATAAGGGAGAATCAAATTGGTTGTTTCCTGGCAATCAAAACCATACTGAGAACAGATTCCCTGATAGGTCATCAGGGGAGACCAAGGGTTCTCAATTTGAGGAACAGGATAGTACCAGGGCTGCAAAACAGGGCTAGGAGGGGATGAAGCTCATATGTGTCCAGCTTTATAGCAGTGCACACATACACACACGGAACACCCCTTTAGGAAATTACTGTTTTAAAGGCGTGACCTCTGAAAATGGAAACTGCTGGTGCTTATGGCACAAGTTCTCTGTGGGAGCTACCAGCTTGATTCTCGGTAGTGCCTTGGAACCTGACAGAGTCCACTTCCTCATTGTGCAGGACTGAAAGGACAAAGGAGAGAAACAACTCTCACACACGGAAAGCACAGAGCCTTCCAGCAGCGCCTGCCTGTTTTTAAGACCACATATTTTCAGCAATCTCACTGAAGACTTTTGTTCTAACTTAACCAAACACAACTCTTTGAATCCATGACATTTGCACTGAAAACATCCCACTTGAAAAATGTGTGATTGAGACACTAATGAAGTGCCCTCTTGAGCTGCAGCCTAATTTATGGAGAACAAGAATCAATGAAGAATGGTTTAGCTTTCAAAAAATCTTCAAGACCTCAAGAGTAATTTCAAATTTGCAGAGCAATTTAAGAAAATATTATTTGCAGGATTTGACTGCATTAGCAAGACGCCACACTATCAACAATAAACTACTAAACTCAGAGGCTCATAAGGAACCCAGATTCAGTATGTCTGGTTGGTGCTATATCTTCTTGCATTGATGACCAGTATTGGCCAGGTCTGTGTAGTTCAAAGAGCAGCAATAACAATGATTTTTAAAAGATCTGTCCTCACAAGATTTTTTACCAATTTACAGATTTTCTCAGAATCAGCAAATTGACAGTGATTTTCCAATCCTCCAGATCTTCAGATGTTGATATGTGAGAATTCTTTGTGATTTATCTTAAAGCTGAAGCTTTTTCTATGTGTGGGGTAATGAAACAAACTATACATTAACAGCAAGTGCCCTGGAGTTAAAATAATATCATGATACCTCTAATGTGATGCTGATGTCTTAAGGCAAAATAAACCCAGTACAGAAATACCTATAAAAGCAATTTCACTTACTTTTATAAAAAGGAAGGATTTTAATGGGACATTTTGTAGGCAGCAAAAATTTCATGAAAAGAAGAAAAATCTTTGTTTCATCTAAATGCCACAAAACCTGTTCCCACTACCCAACTGCTTTGACTAAATCTGGTATAGTATATTTTTTAATTACTATCCTAACTTCATTTTAACATCTCAGTAAACAATGTAAATTCAAGTCAGCAATTAAAAAAATGAAGTGTGTCATAATATGCCACCTCCATTAACAGATAGCAAAGTGCTGTAAAATCCAGGCTAATCTTTTGCTTTCCTCCAAGAACAAAAAATGCCCAGCTTCAGCCATGGATAACGCTAGACAGCACTCTTTATACTTAACTTTTTCTATGTATGCATTATTTTAAGTCTACCTATTAGCAAACAGTTCCTTTCCATAAGCTCTAGATTTATAACTCCCAGCAGAGGCTGAATAAGCCAAAGTCAAGACCCCATTAACCAGCCTCCCATTTAATGCTCCTGAGGTTTACACAGCAAACCTCAGTAGCCACTATTTGTTTTCATCTCTTAATCAGTTGATAAAAATTCAAGAGCAATTTCCACTTGTGCTGCGCTATGGAGTTGTAAACATTTATGGGGATGTGAAGAACACTAATGTGCAGATTTTTACATCTTACCTCATTTCCCCCCTGTTGAGGCATCTCTGACAGCTCCCTGGCAAAGCCAAGTTCGGGGAGTAGAGAGCGTGGGTGGCTTGTTTGGAGCAGAATGTAAAACAAATTTAAAACTAAACCACATTTTTTCCAAAATACCAAATTGTCACAGTACAATAGGTTGTATTCAAACCTATACAGGGGACCCTCAGCCAACCCTGTTCAAACTTAGATGCAGGCACACCATTGGCCAGAGGTCTGGGTGGAGAGAGATCCCAACCAATTAGCTGTTTTAACCCAGGAGTTTCAATCCCCTGTATAAAGAGTCTTCCACAGTAAACTGCTGTTGTTTATCTCATGATCTTCGGAGAGTTCATGTCATTGTCTGTCTCTGACACACTATCTCACATAACATTAAATGTAATTTCTTACACTGAAAAAAAGCAGTAGGCTTCTGGAGAGGGAGGGACAAAGGCTAAGGCCTAACCTTGGTTCCTCTAAGCTCAGCAGCTTCAACGAGACATTTGCAGTAACATTAATCAGCATGAAATAATGAGGCTATGAGAGGCATCGTGCAACTTCTTAATTTCATCTTAATTATAATTTAAAATTTTTATGTTAGAAATTTGACAAAGGTTTGAGCAAGTGGAATTATTTCTTCAACAGCAATTAACGTCAGGCAGAGAAATGTGCTTAATCCCAAAGGAAAGCAATGAAGGTGCCCTGTAACAGCAAGGCAATTCTAATTGTTCTGCCAGTGGCTGACAGCTAATGGGCTGGTTCAGAAGCCCAGCACTCCTTCCCAAATGTGTCCCCTGTCTCCAGCCAGAAGCAGGCCCTACCACAGGGTGACTTTTAGCAAATGCCAGGCTTTTAGAAAGGAAGGCAAGATGCACCTATAACAGGAGCTGATATTACAGGAACAGGTTAACATGCATGGGCATGTTCCTGCAGCAGGACACAACAGCAGTCTTCCTGGGAAGGAGGAGGCAGGGAAGGTGCTCCCAGAGCTGGCACAAGGGGTTTCTCTCTGATTCCTGGTCTCGTGCAGCTGAAGCACGAGGCCCAGTAGAGGCCTTATCCCTAAAACATTAGACTGGAGATGTCTCACTCCAGTGACAAGGAAAAAATGAGGCCCAGTGTGAGAACAAAACTCATTGTCTGGATTATTCCCAGGATTTGGCTCTCATCCCTGTGACTGCATGGGACCATTAAATCTGTGTGAAACTGTGCTCCTTAAAACATGGGATATCCTAACAGCATGGCCTGAGACCAGCACTGCTCCTTGGATACCTTGGTAGGCTGAGAGTCGGTCTCACGCTGCCTCCCTTTTTCACTTGCAGCACATCATACTCCCTAAGAAATGTATATGTCTTACAAAACCTCTTACTTTGACCCTATAGATGCCAGGCCACAGTTGTAGCAAGCCTACATCCATTCACTTGGCAGCCTTCACAACAATAAAAAAATTCCTAAAATACAGGGGTCAGATTGCATAGAGCATCTCAGGCTTTTGGGAGGAAGAATCAGGCAGTATTGACTGGTATCACATGAAAAATATAGAAAGTATCTCCAAAAGCTAAGAGGTTAAGTTTCTCCCAATACACTACAACTTAAAATATATCAGAGTATTCCCTGTGCTTTATGCTCTTTGATCCTGTTATGGCTCTGCTGTTATTTTAAAGTCATTATCCATTAAATAAAATGCTCATTTAAATGTGAAACTATAGCTCCCTTATAGCAGAAACTTATGGAAAATGAGGCTTGCAGGGCTGATTGAATTTGAGCTATTAAACAATTACAGATTTACTGATGATGTACTAGCAAGTAGTTCCAATAAGGAAACAGAAATTTCAATGAGTCTTACTTGTTAAGGATGTGAGATAATGATGTTTTTAATTTAATTATATTTTTAACATATTTTTATATAGTTTGCTTAAGGTCCAGCAGTGAGATGCCTAAAAGTGAAGCAGTAATTTTCTATGTGATAAATTACTTATTATGCCTGTATTTTGAGTTTTGAGGTAGAAGACTTTAAACAATGCAAGAAATTAATCACTCAACATCCATCTGTCTGTTCTCTGTTAGCTAACTGCAGTGAAAAATACACAAGGAGATTACTGACAGGTGGATAACTTGATGGTAAACTTCAGTGCAGAATCACCTACAGACACTGGTAACCAAAGAGTGTAAGAATAAAGCCGAGTGATTTCACCCCTTCCACAGGGGCAGATCCCTCTCTGCATCCTAAGACTCCACTCCTGCAGAGTAGTAGTTCTGTCCAAATCACCATTATTCTAATGTCAGAGATAGGAAAAAACCGCAGTCAAGACAGAATGTTCCCAAAAAAATACATGAACATTTTCAACTAAAAACTGCATATCTTTCCATGGAGATTATTCTTTCATGGGATAGAAAACCTGTATGTAGATTTTCTGATCCTGGGAGCTGTATGGATATGAACTTCAGTGTAATAGGTAAAGTCAACCCAAACTGGGCAAAGACTAGAAGAACCACATTTTACTCACTTTCAAGACTAGAAGTTGAGTTATGGTGCAAGGGCTCCAAGTGGTTCATAAGTGACATTTGTCACATAAAAATAAAAAGATGCATGTAATTTACACATAAACATCTTTCTCACATGGAAGGGAAATGAAGAAAATAGAAAGATATAAAAATACTTTGGCACACATGCTATTTCATGAAGCTGTTCTGGTAATCTAGCCTTTTACTTTTCTGTAAGTTGCTTTCATGACTGTTGTTGAAACACAGTTCTTTCCCAGGAGGGGTAAAATTGATTGAGATAACTTGAGAAGAAACTAGAAATGCTGACATTTCATTTAAAATTGAGAATAGCCTAATTTATGTGAGGAAAAACTTAACCCCTTTTAAAACATCGCCTTTCCTAGAGAAGGCATGGCACCCTCTCAGCACCAGGAGCTCACTTTGCCAACTCCGGGAATCTCAGTGTTAACTCCCACAGTGAGATAAATCCAGTCTCCCTGCTGAAGCCAGACCTTCCCTCGGTGTCTGCTGTGTTCTGCCAGACGAGGTCAGTAGCACCCTGAGTCGCTCAAGTTTCCAACTGCGTCCTCGAGGAGCGGCACAAAGGCATCTACACAACGGAAATTCCCTTTTGCCAGTTCATCTTAAATGTTTTAGACCATTGCTGTATTATTCAGACTCATCAACACTCGGGCTGCAGGAAGCACACCTCTGCAGCTCATGGCACAGACCATGTGGGAGGGCAGTAATTCTCACACACTTAAACACCCTTAAAATGCTTCATTTTCTTCCAGTTCTCTGTGATTTTGATCCTGCCAGAGCATGGTGCTGTTGGTGAGGGGAAGCACAGGAGTGTTGGAGGAGCAGAGCAGGTTATAGTGCTGTACGTTTTTCCAATGTGTATTTGCATTTCACCAGCTGAGTGCTGTTAAAGAGCTGTTTGTTTGCGTAAAGAGCTTACAAACCTGATTATTTTACACCATCAGGCATAGTCTTAAAAGCCTTTTCCATTTACCACCTACTGTTCCTCCTGTTAGCAAATGTAACAGAGACTGAGAATTATGAGCCACACAATGTAGCAGGCACAGGCCCTGCAAACCTGCCTTGGCTTTCAGAGGCCTAAGACAGGCAGGATGCTGAGTCAGGATGACCGGACAATAGGAGCCTCTCTCTCCTGCTCTCGTACCCTTGCTTATCTCTCTGTAAGGCTATAGGTCACTTTCCTTTAACCCTTACCATTGGACAATTCTCTATCCCCTCTTGTCCTATATAAACCCCTGTTTCTGTATGGCTCACCAGAGCCGCTGTCCCTGAGACCCTTCAAGACACCTTGTGGAAGAGCTACAAAGAAGACCAATAAAGATATCTTCTCAGAACCTCATACAGCGCTGTCCTCTCTTTCCTGGTCTTCCGAATGCCTGCTGCATGCCCCAGCTGAGCCTAGCAAGCCCAAGAGCTGAAATCACTCATGAGCTGAGAATCACTAAAGCTGAATATCACTAAAGGCTTGCTAAGGCGCAGGCTGGAGGTGCTGCTAAAGTTTGGGCTGACTAGCCCCCCTCAGAGTTGTGCTATCCAGCTTTGATGCAGCTCCTGGGTACACCCCCTAGCCCAGCCAGCGGCATTAACACAAGAAGACATTGTCTCAGATTTGATATGGCTCCAGCCCATCCGATGTCCGTCTTCTCCAAAAGCAGACTGAATTTCCCACTGGCAAGGCAAACCCACCCAAGCCAAATGCCTCTCAGAGTCCCTGTGTGTGCCAGCACAGCCACCGCCTTGGGCTGCCCTTGCAGCCCAAACCACTGCTGCACATGCTTAAGGATGCTTTTAGCAGTGTCAGCTTTTACATGGGGCTGAAGACAGAAATGGCACAAGACTGACTGCAAAGACTAAGTAACATCTGCAATGAGAATTTAGGCTCCTGACACCTTCAAATGCTTTCCAAAATGTTTACTAAAATTTTGTCTGTAGAGCATCATCTCAGAGCTGAGATTTACTCCATGGAGAAACAATCCCCCCCACAAGGCAGAAACCTTACCATCCCGCCTGTCTGGCATAACAAAACACATCCTGCTCTGGTGTCACACAAACTCAAGACGGACAAAGTGAATCTCTCCACCTTCCCATATGTTTACCATGTTAACTCACATCCTTTAGTGAGTTCCATGATGCCACTGAACATAAATTTTTAGTTATTAGCCCGAAGTGCCTCTCTGCTCTCTGAAGCTCGCTCTTGTTTGTGCCCCTGCCAATAATAAAAAAATATTTTTGCTGTACACTATTTTTCCACGGCACAAAGCCATAGATGTAACCTTTCTAGAAGCAAGCAGCTGCTTTTGAAGGATACTGCTTTCTGTTGCTCAGACCAAGTGACATGATATATCAACAGTATTATCACCAAGTACAGGATGCCAAGCTGCTGCACAATCTTGAGGATTTTCTTTTGAAGCATTAGGGAAAGAATTAAGCAAGAAAATGCAGAATCAGTTATTCAAATTTCAGTGGAAAACTAAAATATCTGATGGGCAGGTTGCAGAATACCACTGGAACAGTAAAACAGAAACAGTTTGACAGTTCCCTACTGACAATATGGCTGGCACTTTAGGAGGGAGAAGAAGGTGCTCTGCCTCCCTGCATTTACCAAATACAGAGTGCAAAAAAACCCATCAGGGAAGGCACACACACAGTAGGAGATCTGAAAGCTAGGTGTAAATCGCATTCCCTGTAAACTGGAAACAACATGAGGTATGCAGATTAGTATTTGTCAGCCTCACAACAAATGGATTTTCAGAAGGGATTTGACTAATGAGTGAAACTCCTCTTAGCAAAAGGAGTTAACACCTAAAAAGCAAGACTTCAATACTTTTTAAAGCACAGTGTTCCTTTTACTTATTTCTTTGTGAAGCCTTTGCCATTTTTGGTGCCTGAAGTTAACAGCAAAGGCTGGTTTGCTCCTGTGGAAGGATGGCTGGAAGATGCAGAAGGCGCTCTCCATTCTGGCTGGACTCAGGCAGGTGAAGCTGAGGAAGCACAGCACTCCTGGCAGAGGAAGGAGGATTACACACTCCAGCAGCCCAAGAGCAGTCTCTGGGGCGGCTGCAGCTGCAGGCAGAGCCCAGAGTTCAGCCTGCCCTAGGGACAGGAGGGGCAGAGCTTGCCTTGCAAGCTGCACTGCAAACCATCTCCCCAAACTAGAGATAATAAAGCACTGTTCAACTATCTCATTTATGAGACAGCATAATGTGTAAAGAGTAAGGGGGTTGTAAACAAGGAATGTGTTTGCACCATGTAGCAGCAGAGCATCATGGTCTCACAGCTCAGTTTAGTTTCTCCCATTTATCTTTTTTTTTTTTCTTTTAATATCCAACTTCCCCTGCATACAGCAAGGCTAATTGCATGACAGGCTTTTCCGCTAATTTTTGATCACAACAAATAATTACATCTAATTGTCTCCTCCTAGAATAGAGAACAGGTTCTGCTCATTTACAGGTGGACTATGAGCTTTGTTAGTTTGTTTTCTTTTACAAAGAGCATAGTTGAGGAGGATTTCAAGGCATGGGGAGTCCAATTTAGCCTAACATAAGGGATTCAGTTTCAGCCCTACATGTGGGTATTCTCCCCAGTGAGAAAATGCTTGCCTGGAGCACTTTCTTTCCCTGCACACCAACAGAAATCCACTCATGTGACACCTAATGGTTGTTTTTGCTGCACCAAAGCAGTAACAAATACTAAATCACAATAGGCTGTCACCGTGGCTGACTATCCTGCTGGATATTCAATGAAGCAGAGTTACCTCAGTGCCAGATTAGGTAGACTCCCAGTAGCAAGAGGTGGACTAGGAGGTGGACTAGGTGGACTAGACCAACACCACCTTCAGAGTCTGCAAGAGTTGGGGAAAAGCTGAGCTTAGATCTGCTGAGAAAACATGGCCAGGTTTCACCTGGGCTGGGGAGCTCTGCAGCCTGCTCCGACTTGCTAAGTTTTATCAGTGTGAGGCAGCACACAAGAGCCGTTCCACCAGAGACAGGAGCTTCCTTTGTCACCCACCTGCAGCCCCTGTGGTCAACTCTGTTAGGCCCAGAGCACCAGTAGGCAGGTTACCAAACTTCTATGGCAGGTACCTTTTTCTATATTGCACAGTCATTAAAAGGTCGGCTGACTGTAAATCCTGTGTCTCAGAAAGTCTGGGCATGGACACAACTCTCCCAGCAGCCTGAGGTGGAAAAAACACTTAGGATAACAAAATGTGCAGAGAAGGAAGCTCCAGCCCATTTTCTCCATCTTTTGGGACAAGAAAACCATGCTCTGTAGCATGCATAAACTTCACATTCAAACACTAAAACTCTCTGGCACTCAACTTCTCTTACTCCCATTGCATATTGCTTTTCTTCCTCCTACACCTGGGGATCGGAAAGCAAAAGGCCAAGTAGAGGAAGGAGTATCAGTTGCTGGAAGTAGTAAACAATAGAGATTTTATCAGCTAAAGGAGGAACTAGTCAGCAGTATACAGGGGGCCATGGTCTTTCAACTGCAAACCATGCAGTGCACATGGCTCCTCTAGGAAGAAGCTTTTAATAGCTCATCTGTGAAGATTGAATGGTGGTTCGAGATGGCTCCCTCATGAAGCAGTACCTGGATTCTTCAAATAAAAGATCAGCATAAGATTTTCTCTTTCACCCTTCTATGTGTAACTCTTGCATAGAACAGTATAATTTGCAGTCACAGCTGTGGAAAGAGTCACACTACATGAAAGATCAGGAAAAACCAAGAAACTGGGACTCCAAATTAGACACTTCTCTAGATAAAATTCCTCTGGCAAAAAACCTGTTAAGTTCAGGAATGATCCAAATGACAATTTTGTATCTTAAACTGTAAAGTTTATTATCTCTTTTTTTAAAAAATAAATGCCACGCTACTGCAATCTGGTCAGCTAATGTCCCTGATGCATGATCTTGCTGTCCAATGTACCAACCTTGTGCTCCTCTGTGCTTGTGAAGGCCATAATCAGGAGATGAATTTTCCACCTGCTGTCATTACTGCCTCTGCCAAGAAGAATGCCAAGCACGAGTGCAATATCCATTTTCCAACAGATATTGGATTTACATTGCCAGCTTATTTTTCATAACTCACTAATGAATAATGAGAGGGAAGGACCTTCCAGCAGCACAGGCAGAAAGCACATAGTATCAAACACTCATGTAGGTAACTGTAAGTATTGTCTTTTCTCAAGATAAAGTGAACATCATATGGGACTGTATACAGAGTATCAGCTTGCACCTAGACATAGAGCTGGTAGGTGATCTTTGGCCAATATAAATGCAGCCCTGGACATGGGGAGGATTCTGCAAGTCTCACTCAAACTCATGATGATGCCAAGAATGCCCAGAGGCTTTTAGGCTTGTGAAACTCTGAGTTCAGTGTGTCTCAACTAAAATCAATCAACGCCCCCACACCAAAATCAAAGAGAGATTGCTTTAAACCTTCTTAGTAATAATTGCTACCCGTAGCTATCAGCAACCAAAGGATGATACAATCAAGTATGAAACCCAGTGTGAAAATGGATGGAAAATTTAGAAAACTGAAAACCTGGTCATCTAAATTATTTATTGAAATCTGTTTCTGTTACACTGGTCTGTGGCACCCAGAGGAGAGTGGGAGGAAGGACCACTGGAGCAAGGCTGTTCCATGTTGGCAGCACATAGAGCACATACTGAAGGATCACTTCAGGCCCACAGTGAGTGCACAGTAATTAGGGGAAGGCAGCATGTGCCTGTGCTAATTGTGGCAGCCAACTGGGCCAGAGTGTTTCCCTGCTGTTCCTGGAGCCACCGATGCTGGCAGCCCAGGGAAGCCTTGATTCATGTACAAAATGAAGCTCTTGCTGTTTTCAGCAAGAAATAGCTCTTACTGTTTTCAAAGACATTTAAAAATAAAGTCCCCATCAGGATAAATATAATTTATTTTCTCCCTTAACATGGGCAAACCATTTTCTTTAAGACATGGGCATTAATGCCATCTTGCAAGCATGGATCAGAATCCAAATAAGGCTCTTAATTGTTTCAGAAAGGCTGGAAGAGATGGAGCTATATTAAAAATATTTATTAGATGTAGCAGTACAGAAGTCTCTTGCAGTGTAGCATTGAGGGGATGCATCTTTGGTCCTGGTAGAATTTCAAAAAAATCAGATGTCCTTAAAAAAAAGCCTGTATTTCTAGGAAAACAGCTGCAGAATGAAATCAAATTGTAATGGCAAATGTGAAAGAAATAACAAGGATCGACCATTCTTGATTTGCAGATTAAGATGGTTTTTGCTTGATGATCATAAAATAAAAAATGTGAATTAACTAAGTAACTAAAACCCAGCAAGAGAAATCCTGCAGCCAGGTAACCCTGCCACGATTCCCTGCAGGCAGGAGGCTAGGGGCAGCACCCTGGGCAGGCTGCGTGGCACCTGCTGGCACGAAGAGCTGGGCTGTCCCTGTCCCTGCATGGCAGAGCTGGGCTGTCCCTGTCTTGCAGAGCAGAGCCCAGGCACGGCAGAGCTGGGCCTCCCCTCAGGCTCTGCACAGGGCAGCTACTCCGGAAGCACAGCTGAACCCCAGCATGGCATGAAGAGTTTCATTTCCATGGCTGTCTGCCAGCAGAAACCTCAGCCTTCCAGATCTGCAAGAACTCCTTGCATATCTCCCCAAGGCCTCACCACTCAACACATTCAGGATCTTAAAGAGGACCTAGTTTGTGAACTAGCTGCTGAAGTTTCACTTGCAATTACAATTTGTGCAGAAGTGATTGACAACCTTGTGATTTCTAGGCATGGCATGTCTTAGAAGCAGCCAATTTAAAATCCTTATCATTAAGGAGCTGATAGCTCTTGTAATTGCAAGAATCTCTCTGTGTTTGCTGGAGGGAGTGGTGTGACACACTGGCAAAGAGAAGCAGATCTGCTCATAAAATAGGAAAACTTCTAACCAAAGATATTTTCCTGAACCATTAATTCCTTTAAAAAAAGTACTAATTTAAAACAAATTGCTTATATAATTTGTGCTGTCAGTACAAGAACATTCTTCTGATTAAAGTTTTTGCCATGTACTGCTCTGACTCACTTTCCTGCCTGACCTACAGTGCATCCATTCATGTCTGAAAAGAAAAATTTTATCTCTGAAAAATGAGTCATACCTCTCTACCATCCTTCAGGCTAAACCAAGTTTCACTTTACCTTCCACAGAGTATACTTTTTAAGAGCTGTTGAGTTAAACAATTGATATGTAGATCCATTTGACCAGAGTAATTTAAAAACAAATATTAAAATATTCTCATCTCAGGCACCTGTCCCCTATGTGATGATCATCTCTGTGAAATGATGATCTGTCACTTGAGGGAGAAAATCCAGGAGGATACAGAGCTAGGGCAGGTTTAAACTGGATTGTTCACATCTTTTGAGGCCAGAAAAATAAAATGAAAATATAGAGATAATTGCATCATGTACTAAGGGACTGGTAAGTTTTGCAGAGCTCATTTTGTGAGTGCAGTGCTAAAATGGGGTGGTTTTGCTCTAGGAAGAGGCTGCCTAGAGCACACAGCTAGCCAGGCAACCCATTTACCCTAAACAGTGACAGCCCTGTGACAGGGGAACAGCCAAGCCTGATGCAGCCCCACACAGAGCTCCGTTACTCACAGACTTTGTCCAGTTTGGAGAATTCAGCTCAAGACTTAAATCAGTAAGTGGTCTGACTGGATGAGGTGACTCTTCTAGCCTTAGGACTTCTCAGACCAAGGTTTAATACCAACCTCAGATCTCTCATTCATGAGATTTATTCTAATATGGGGACAGTTATTGTGGCTGTGAGCTGAAACATTCAGCAGCCACAGCCAGAATTTAAATATCTGCTCTTGCTTCCCATATGGATTCATAGTAAAGAAAGTATATCCTTAATGCCCTGGAGTCTTTATACTCTTCATGTGAGCTCACAGCAGTGCCTGAGAAGTTACACAGCCCAAACAAGAGCAAGAATGATAAATGCCTCAGGTCTGCAGGGGGGCAGGAGCAATACAGGGCCTCAGGAGTGGGATGGGGAGGGCATCTGGGAGGTCCCTCACCAACCAGCATCCTCAGCAGCACCCAGAGGTAGAACTCATGGAGAAAAATGAGTTATTGGAACAGTTCAGATGATGGGAGTTTGAGCTGGGAAAACACCTGAGGCAGAAGACAAATGCAAGCTGTGCCAAAATGGGAGCAGCCTGCACCTGGGAGCAGCAGGATGGCAGTTGATGGCATGTGTGACAAGAAAGAGAACAAGCACCTCTCACTGCAGTCCTCCTGCAATCAGCCTTCCATCAAGCACTGCTAGATTAAAACATTGAAGTAATTTGAAAGATGGTCACCAGGTTTTTCTTTTACAATGTGTTGCCGTTCAATTAGAATTTAATATCAAATGGAGCAAATTGAATTGCTGAATTGAATTCCTCCTGAATTGCTGTACAAGACTGGTTTACTTAACAAAGGGAAAACTAAAAATGGATTAAGAAAACTGTTTTTAACAGTAAGATGTCTAAGATCTGTTACAAACATGAAGAAGAAAAAGCAGTCTGCATGAAACATAAAGAATTGTACAAAAATGGAAAAGCCATGGAAGTACATAACAAGTGAGAGCACAGAAGAACAAGCAAGCAAAACTACAGCCCTGTTTGTTACACACATACCTGAATGACAGAGGACACATTTTTCTGAACAATTTGACCCATTAGAGTATTGGTAACCAGAGCAATGAGAAAGATAGCATTTCAGCTGTGTCCAGCTGTGCTTCACCAGGACTATATTCCTTGCGTGTTGATTTCAGATATTATTTTTTTCCTTTCCATGAGTTTTTTCACCTTTTCCAGGAGGGTTTCTTGTTCCTACCGCTGGTGCCATGCTGCCAGCAATGCTATCAGAAGTGCTATTTCCTTGATGAGTTTTCCTTACAGACAGAACAGCTTTATAAAAGATGTACAACATGCAGGATATAAAAGGGGCAGTTGGCTTGTATGGCTTAGGCTTGCTGAGCCATAGACTCAACACCAACCTAAATGTCAGGCTTATCTCAGCACAATCAGCATTACTGGAGGACAAATGCCTGGCTAATCTGAGGAACCACAGCTTGTGAAGAGCGTCCATGAAAAACTCACAGAAATCTGAAGAAATGGAATAATTGAAAGATATGGTGAATTAGCCCAGCCTTTAACTGGGCTTCCCTGATGAGAGAGTCTGATTCCAGCAGCTACCACTGCAAACTCAGTTGTGTGACATCTTTACAGAACAAACACAAAAAAAGGAGTGAGAAAAGGGAGTAGAGATTTAGTAGAGAATATCAGCATCCCAGAAAAAAAGATCTAGCTTGATATTTTAGGAGTGGAGAGAAATGAACACATACTATTTTCACACCATTACATACTTGAGCTCTATGATTTCCATAAAATATGCAGATAACGCAATTTAAGGAAACTTCCTTGATGTGAAATAATCTTGATTAAAATTTGCAATAATGGTAACAAAAGGCAGAAAAAACTAAAATTAGTAATTTTAGATTACTATCATGCTGTTTTGTTGTGGATAGAACTGTTTGGTTAAGCCTGTACTTTAAAAACCAAGAGCTGAATACAACACCTACAACTGTGTGGTCTCAGGTATGGTAAGATTCACAGCTTTATACAGTATATTCTGTTTCCAGAGGCTACATCTGAGCTAAAAAAACCTCTCTGCTGTTACTTCACATCTAGCTGCTTTTTTAACATGTCCCTGCAGAAGGGACAGACTGAAGATTTACCAACAGCAACCCAAAGCCTCCCTGCTGCCTGTTGTTATGAATGAGTGTCAAAATTCATATTTATTAGAGTAAAAGAATAGATTCAGAATAGTATAGAATAAAGTAGAAGGAGAGTTACGTTTGGACATGTTCTCAGGGAAATACACTAGAAAAGTCAGTCTGCAGCAAAGCACCAACGCCTACCACACCGATAGACTCTATTTACATGTAAAACCCAACAGAGACAGTCAGTTTCACAATTGCAGCCCCACAGGGAATGATGTCATCAGCAGCACACCTGGATCCCCTGACTGAAGGGGGGGGAACACACTACTTAGAATTTTAAAACAGTTCTGGGAAACTTCGGTTTGCAAAAGAGATTTCCAGTAAGAACTGAGTATCGGATGATAAGGATATCTCTCTCGGGATATAATTGTGTACTGTTAAGATTAATCCTGTCTAGCACAAGACCAAAAGTCGATGAATTATTCCCGAAGACATCGAGGACAGGACCACCTTCCATCAGATACCATTCTACTGGACCGGAGAAACCTTTGGAACTTGTTTGGTTATGAAAAGGACAATGGACTTCCTAGCCCGCGGCAAGAAAAATG
Organism: Motacilla alba alba; assembly: GCF_015832195.1. Taxonomy (NCBI): domain Eukaryota; kingdom Metazoa; phylum Chordata; class Aves; order Passeriformes; family Motacillidae; genus Motacilla; species Motacilla alba. Next base: position 248,537 of record NC_052028.1, on the reverse strand, counting down.
GGATAAAAAGACCTACATAGAGAAAGCTGGTGTGCTCGCCGCACTCTGAAGCTGCCAGGGCTTGGAGTTGCTCAGGGCGTCACCCAGGGTCTATTCCCGGGCTAGACTCTGTCCGATCCGTGGCTTACCGAAATTTTGTCAATTTGCGCGAAATAAATTTTGTACTTTGTTTTTATATCATAATTTGGCTCTGGCAAATTATTGATAAAATTAAATTGGCAAGCGCACCCATAACACTGTGATGCTGGGTAAGTGCCTGGCATGGAGGATTTTCTTAGGTTTCTGACTTTCTGTTTGGGCTTCCCAATATCAGGGCTTTCAGTTTAGACCTCCCACAGCTGGAGTGGAGCTGCACACTTTCTCTCAGCATGGCTCAGGACATTTTTGTTCTCATCTGCTTTTTTTTGAGATGTTGTTCCTTGTGCAGGTATCATGGAGCGGGGACCAGCTGCCTGTGCTGCAGTACTCACAGTGCTAGTACTGAAATACCTTGCTGAGTTTTAAAACCAAATTCAAAACAGCACACGATCCCTAGGGCTGTCTGTGCTCTCCCCAAAGCCATAGCAGCCGTGCCTGCCCTCAGGACAGACCATCTGGACCAGCCCCCAGCCACATTCTCCAGGCTCTGTATGGAATCTGTGGGCTCTCCAGGACCTGGAATGAGGCAAGTACCAGGAAACATCAGTATCTCTGCAAATCCCAGTGCTAGACATCAGCCCCTTACTCACTTATCTTCTGCTTCATCTGAGGAAGGAATCACAGCCAGGCCTGAGCAGGAGTCCATTCCAATGCAAACGAAGAGCTTGCTAAAACAGTACTGGTGCTTTTAACATGTACCAAAAATTATTTATTCGAATTCTGCTGACAAATCCTGTACAAGCAAACAGTAATTTTGGATTTGCTGGATTGCTGATGAATGATCTAACACAACAGCATTTCATCCCAGATGCAAAAATATAAAGGCTCTTTAAAATCATTTATGCTTCAAATTGTACAGCAAGAGCAACAGAAAGCAGAAGTACTTATAGTCTGCTACAGCTTTGCAAACATCACAACTACTGTCTAATTTTGAGATTGTTTCATCCTGAATATTCACTCTCCTACCTTGCTATCTCACCGAAATGCAGAGGTTGCAGCACAGCCATTGGTGACACGCTAATGCTACTGAAAGTTCAGCTTAACCTGTCTGCCCTGCACACACCAAGATGTTGCTGAAAGAGGTTCTCCAGGACCTATTCTCCGCTTGAGTCTAGGACATTTACATTTGCCTTTAGCACTAAGCCCTCCCCAGCAAGAGGCTCTTCTCCTGACAAGTTGGGGTTCCTATGAATTCCAGCCCCAGGCTGGCTTTTGGCTCCCATCACAAAAATGCCTCTTCCCCAGGAAGCACCACTACAGAGCTGTTGCTAAGACACAGGAGGACAAGGAGTCTTTCATGCATTTTTTATAGAACTTTGCCCCATGGCTTATCCAGGCAAATTCTTATCTATGTTAATTTGGTCTCTTTCAGGCTAATGAAATTTAAAGCATAAGACAGTCTCATTAAGATCTTAGCTTAGGCTGGATATTTATATTCTCAGTATCCCCAGCAAAATTTGTAACTGGTATCAGGCACAGACCAGCCTGCAGATATAAGGTTACATTCCTCCCCCAAAGCAGCAGAGAGGTTATCACCAGAAGCTCAGCATTAAAAATTTTGAATTTTTGGTGCCTCTTGCTTACAGGAGGCACTTTTCCATGCCCAGCTCCCTAGCATTAAGGCTACATAAGCATGTCATTCTCATTGAAAAAATCCTCCCTTCATTTTGGTGCATACAGAAAATCCAGCTACTAGGAAATACAAAACTGATTGAACACCAAGGCATGAGAAATGTTGAGGTTTTGAGTAAGAGACTACAACCATACAAATACCTGGAAGCTGACAGTTACAAGGGGCACAGAAGAGGGAGGTGGAGAAATCCCACTGCTTGATGGGGTTTGGAGGGGGAGAAATGTACAGGAGGGTTTTGTGATGAAAAACAAGAGGCCAAAATGATGCAAAAATCTTTTGATCAGGTTTTCAAGGTAGAATGTCACAATTTCAGATTTTGGGAAATTCTTTCTAATTACTGTTATGCTGGTGAAAGAAAACAATCATGGCTTGCAACAACACTACAGAAATATTCTTACTCACTGAAATATTAGTCCAGTGGTTGAGTATTTTCAAAAATACTTAAAAATTTTTATCTTGCATGAATGAATGCCTCCTCCTGTGGAGGCCTGTGAGCCTACTGGGGAGAGGGCATCAGCAATGCCCTGGAGAGAGGCACCTTAGGCTCTGGGCATTCCTCAGAGCTCAAGGTGAGGAAAGAAGCTTCGCCCATGGTGCTCTGCAGCACTATGTTAATTTGTCCCAGTTCAGTGTTTCCTATTGTCCTGTTGGCCTCCCCTACCCATTTTACCTTTATATGTTCATGTTCTAGTGAGTTGTCCCTTCCCTGTCTTCCCATTGGTGTGTAACCCTGCCCATTCACCTGTCATTCCCTATTGGTCCCTTTCCTGTGTACTGCCCCTGAGCCCTCAGACCATGGGATCCCTGATGCTCTCCTCCGTCCCCTCTTTCCCTGTATTTATACCCTGGACCCTCCTTTGTCTTTGTCTTTTGCCCTAGGACCCTTTCAGCATTGTGTGAAGTAAAGCATGTTGGAGATCCATGCTTGGACCCTCTCGTATGTTCACTGCCGAGCTGCTGCATGTGTGTGTGTATCTGTCTGTCTGTGTGTCTGTTTCTGTGTGTCTGTCTATCTGTCTGTCTGTATGCTGGTGCTCTCGTGGCTCCTACCCATTGGCAGAAAATGTGTCTGTCTGTGTGTGTCCGTGTGTCTGTTTCTGTGTGTGTGTCTGTCTGTGTGCTGGTGCTTTTGTGGCTCCTGCCCATTGGCAGAAGACACTCTCAAGGACGGTTGTGTCCACCACCACCATGGACCGCAACACCCTCCCCCTCAATTTCACACCGAAAACTGCTTTACTGTTACCTCTCAACTGATGCAGCCTTAGATTCTAAATGCAACAGAACAGACATATCCAGATAATTAAATGACCCATAATTGCAGCAAACACTCTAAAGCAAACATTCACAGTCTAAAAATATCTCCTGTGAATGCTTAGGAATAAACAACGGATTTCACTGAAATCAGAACTGATTCACAAAATAACCAGAAAACAGAAAAAAAAGGGGGTCTCAATCTGAAATTAATAATTGCAGCAGCTCCCTTTCACAACCATTTGGCAGGGAATATTTAAGGAAAAAGCAACCGTAATGAAAAATATTCAAAGAAGTACAAGAAACAACAACAACTAAGTGCTATGAGATACTCTACGTTTTGAAGGCATTTTTGTTTCTACAAAATTAAAATGCTTTCTATTCACTGCAAAAGACATGATAGCAATGTTTGTGCCTCCAAAAAATGGTGAGAAGCCCCTGGAAAACAAAGCCTGCATTGACTGGATGGCATGAGACTGGGAGCTGAGCACACCTACTGCAGCTCACAAGGACTCCAGTGCTGGAGCCTCTGGGCTCTGCCTTGTTTGCTGGTTACACTGGTTGGTCTAATAAAACATGAGACTTCTCTGGTCAAACCTTGTCCACTTGGATCATCTTAGGTAATGGCACTAGAAGCTGCTTTATTACTATTGGTGTTCTGATTGTCCAGGATGTTCTCTAGTTTTAGAGTGAGTAATAACATGGGTTTGTTTAGTCTATAGATTGCTGTCTAGAACAGAAGTCCAGTTTGTCATTAGATTTCAGTTGTCACAGTATACATACAGCAAAAGACAGTGTTTTATCAGCTGGATTTGCTTTCCTTCCCCTTCCACATGTACCAGGTTGGTAACAGTGGTGGGCAACTCTAACTGAGCCAGAAGGGCAGCGATTAGGTTCACTCAGGGCAGGAAGAAAAAAATCTCCTTAAACCATATGCAAAGCACCTTAAGTCTTGCTCGCATTCCTCAGGGAATGTATTGATACATGAACAAAGGTCAGTGAGGCACGGCACATCAGGCAGTGCTGAGCTCGGCAGTGCCGTCCTTGCAGAACACAGAAAACGGATGGATCCTTTTGAATTATCACATTAAGCATCACCTGGAGAAAACAGACTTCAGTCACAGCCTTTAATGATTCTTGTGAGCCACCATCAATCCTTACTGCTCATCAACTGAATTTGCTGTTTAGCTGATGATGTGCTGGGTGATCCTGTGTGCGACACAATCCTGTTTCATACATTCTTTAAAGCCACAGGAACTTGAACATGAAAACACTGTGGCTACACTACTTGTGACACTGATGTTAGGAGACTGAATGAGGTATAAGGAAAAGGAGCAAAGGAATGGATGAAAGCAAAGAACGGTGATTCTGCGTGCAAACTGGCATCAGAGAATCATTTGACACTATTAGCTGTGGTGTCTTTCCCTTAATGACAAAAGAACCACCCTGCCCTGAATCATTCATTAAACCTCAAAAAGCAAAGGAAGCCTCTGCTCTAACACAGACATTAAACAGGACAAAATTAAATGGCATTTGTCAGAAAGGAGAAGTTTCAGGCAGACTGGCTGGTAGGCAGCATTTCAGCCTTTTACACTGGGTCTTCCCAACAGATTCACATCAACGAGAAGCGTCTGGAAGACCTAATCCCACGGTTGCAGGGGCCATACACACTACCAAGTATGCACCACTGTATGTCCCAATAACTATTAGGCAAAGGCTCAGTGATGCTGAAAGCATCAAGGACCAAAGTTCTGTGGGTGATGAGAAATACTTACATTTGAAACCTTTTCCAGATGCAGCACAGACATATTTGGGAGCTGAACCACCTACATGCACAGTGCAAAAATAGGTGGTGAAAGTATCTTTCAACTTGTCAGGAATACATGTTTCTGTGAATAAAAAAAGAACTTTGTGGAATGTTCCATCTTCTATAACTCCTCTTAGCTACAGGCTAAACACAGGATCACCAGTTTTCAGAACAGAAGATGGAGATTCTTCTTTGCTTTTCTTTGTTTTCTATGCAAGACAGACATGTTCTTGGAAGAAAAAAATATATTCAGAAATATTTCCCAAATATTTCTTGTCTTGTCTAGGAAAAGAGTCAATTCCAATCCTCTGTAGCAAACATCAGAGGTGAAACCTTCTAAACAGCCCTGCCTACTGTCAGAAGTGTATGAGCCAAAGAAGAGAAAACACAATGTAAGTACTCTGTAGGTATTTGCCTGCCTCAGCCTGGTGTTACTATTTAAGCAGTCTTTTTTTGTTTTTCTTTTATGAACACGGCATGCTGAAATGGACTTGGTGCTACATAAAATTATGTAGCTCAAAGTGAAATTAGAAGATTGTCTTAAAGGCCTATAAATGTTAATACTGTATTTTTCATTGAACTCTGTTTGATAAACTACTCTATAAATATTCCATGCATGATTTTTATTACAGCCACATTTCCCCACTCAATTACTAGATTTCCTTTCACCATGAATAAATAACTATCTCAGGGTTTTTTGGCAGCTTAGTGTTGTTCTAACCCACTGGTCTTGCAATTAGCTCCTAATGTTGTTTTTGTGAAGCCACATTCTTCTTCATGTGTCCTGAAGTCCCCAGCTATCTTTTATTGTATTAAGGCTAGGGCACATTCATATACAAATATCATTAAACAGCAAAAAACTGCTGCCTAGATGTTTTCCAGACACATCTTTGAAAAGGAAAAGTTTTGTTTAAAATATTTTACATCTGTTATCCCAGAGGTGTTACCACCATTTCTAATTGGCCCAGCCTTGGCCAGCAGCATGTCCATCTTTGGAGCTGCCAGAGACTGGCTCTGCCAGACTGGAGATAGCATTCAGCAGTTTCTCACAGAAGCCTCCCCTGCAGCTCCCCTGCTACCAAAGCTTGGCCATGCAAGCCCAATACAGAAGTAAGTGGCAGAAGTAAGGAAAAGCATTATATCAGTTAAATATGGTTTACAGCTTCATTTGGGGTTTTCCTTAAAAACAGCCAGTAATAAACCTGCATGAATGGATTCACTTCATAGGAAAAACAGCTCCAGCATCCCTCGGGGTAGTTGCTGGACAAGCCCACTGAGTCAGCAGCCAGACTGGCACAGTCACTGCTGTTTGCTATGCTGACACCCAACAGAAGCTGCCTAGCTGCTATCCATGCCTTTGAGCCTTGCCTGGAATCACTGGAAAGTTGTTAGACCACTTTAATTTGTAAACCTATTGACAAGCATTTAATGTTAATGAAACGTTAGTGATGAGTAATTCTGGCAGATGAAAAACAGTTGATTGTGCATCTAATTTATTTAGTGCTAAATGCTTGCCCTGATTTCCTTTACACATGGGAAAGTCAGATTTAGATAAAAACCTTGCATATCAAATAGGGCAATTCTTTGAAAAGTCAGTCAAATTTATATGTAAATGCTTGTAATTTGAGTTTCCCAAAAACTCTGTTTGCAGGCATATATCCTGCCATGATGGAAGTGGAAGGTCTACACTGTTCCTGGTGCCCACTTAGTCATAAAACCCTCAATGAAGGAGATCAGAACTATCTCCACCAAACCATTTTAACAAATGCAGTGCTGGTGAGCAACTGAAAGAGATCCTACACAACACCACAGGTTTGGGAAGGTCCTGGCTGTGCCAGTGCATCAGGAGTAGCCCAGTTTTATCCTCTCTGGGTACTGAATTTAGAGCATCTGTGATAATCGGCAGTATGACTACCAGAACATCCTACTTGGCCAGCAATTTATTACACTGCACATAGTGTATTAGTTGTGGTAGCCACTGGAAAAAAAACAGACAACCTCTGTACCAGTAGGGAGACAGAAAATGTCCTGTGCAGCAGTGCCATGCCTGTGCATGGGCCAGTGCTGCAAGAGCTGCCCCGCTCACTGCCCTGTTCCTCAGCATGACCCCACTGTGGCGGTGGCTCCTGACACACAACAAATTAGGGAAAAAAGTCTGATACAACATCTGCCAGCTACCTTTCTCAAAGAAACTGGACAGCATTAATATTTACCCTCTGCCCAAGAAAAACACACACATAACACTATACCATATTCCTGTGTTGCCCAATACTGTCCTATCCTTCTACTGGCAAGTGTAATCCTGAGCTCAAAAGACTTTGAAATTGCATTCGTTTCTGAACAACTGAGTAAATCCAGAGAAATAGATGATGAAGAACCTGCCCTACTGCAGAGCCCGGCCCAACTGCCTGAGAAGTGTTTTCTGATTAGTCATACCTGTACCTGAGTATGCCAACCCTCGTGGAGTGGCCAGTGGTGAGGAGGCAGCAGGTTGCAGCCAGCCCCTGAGCTCCTCTGGTACCTCAGTGCTGCTCAGGGGCTTTTACAATGCTTGTAGGACATGGCTCCATGGTGAGGCTTGGGCACATGTCCCTTCAAAGTTTCATCTGGTTAAAGCAGAAAGCTATGCTCTGAGGAGCAGGAAGGCAGTCCAATTGCTGTAATTGCAAGTTGGCAATTAATTCACCAACAAGTCCCTAAAAGGCAATCTATTAATACATAATGTGCCAGCCAGGAGCTCAACTCACCCTGTGTAACACAGGGCAATATAAAGCACCGAGACTCACATCACAGAAGCTGGTTTGGAGGGCTCAGCATCTCTAACCAGTGAGCTCAGCACAGAACAAACCAGTGAGTCCAGCTTCTGTCATAACACCGTGGAGCTCCTGACAGCCCCAGTCGGGCAAATAGTGTGGTACCTGGAACACCAGGGCTTGCACCAGTATCAGCACTACAGCTTCTCAGAGAACAAAGCACAGGGAAGACAATGTGGAAGGTTTTTTTTAGTACTGTGGGGATGGAATTTGGATACCCCCACCCACAATCAGCAGTGGGTTTTCCTCCCTCCCTTTTTTCCTTCTATTTTAATAAGGGGAGTATTTCATGTACCCAGAATAGCTGGAAGACTTATAGGAGAGATGGACAGCAGGACAAAATATCTGTTCACCTTAAGAACTCACTGTTAAGAGTGGGAAATAAAAATAACACAGAGTGAAACAATCTGTTTCTTTTTTCTCGTGATGCCCCAGTGGCAGGCAAAGGACCAGGGGTACATGCTGTCCCAGCCACTGCAGGGATGGAGCAGGCACCCAGGCATGTGGCTGATTTCCAGAAGTGTTTTTGCATTGTTAGGGAAGCTTTAGGCTCAAACAGCAGCTAAAATGACATCACGGCAATAAACTTCATAACTCTGCCAAAGGAGATACCAATGTTAGGTGGGATTGAGCAGAATTCCCTGTGCTGGGCATGTTTACAGGCTGGACAGGAATCTTTCATTATTTCACTATTTCTCTTGTTGAACAGGTGTACAGAACAGCGGCAACATGCAGAAATCAGATTTGTTCATCTCTGAGTTTCTTTCATATTCTTCTAAATGCAAATACCTGAGTTACCACCTTTTCTCTATGTCTTATTTGTGAAATGAAAACAAGGCCTTCTTCAGGTTTTGCCTGTTGATCCTTTTGCTTTCCCTTTTGTTGGAAATGTTTTTGAATGGAAGGTAACAAGGTGCTGTAGAGAAAGCAGTTACAGCTATTCATTCTGTGCAGGCAAATAAACACAGAATGTAACCAAAGAGAAAGAAAGAAAGAAAGTAAGGAGAGAGGACCCACTATACTTGTATTCCTGTCATTTTCATCCCCCAGCGAACTACAAGGGACATCTGGTACCACTGTGACAATACTTTGCTTTTATGGTTGACTGATAAATTATCAGATTTATCTGATGTCTAGCAACTATCAGTTAACACTTTGATATTAGATTTAATTAATAATGCCTTAATATCTCTGTTGTTTTCTTCCAGACAACATGTCTCCAGGGATCTGAGTTAGAACAAATAATCCCAGATAGAAAAAATAATATTCTTTATCTCTTGTCTTGCTATATAACACATGTGTGTGGGGATGGACGTTTTGGCAACATGTTTGTTTCAGATTGTCACAAATACACCCTGTGCCTGGAACAGCCTGAAGTACATAACTGATGGCCCTGTTTTTTAAAACATGATCAACTTTATGAAATCCATCAATGGAAGCCACTGTGGCAGAGAAAACAAGGGAGGCTTTTCTTAAAGTGGGTTGTGCACTGCCACTTCATTCTGGAATGTTTTACTGCTGGTGGAGCAGAGTGCCTGTGACAGCTCATCCCTGTGCCAAGGTAACTTCAGAGTCACACTCAGAAAATTAACAATGGAGCACTAAGGACAGACCCAGAAGAAACCAGATGACATATGTCAAGAAAATATAAATCACACAGACACTCAACTACATCATGGATTAAATCTTTGGAATGAATTTATTTAGGAAACATATGTGGGGCCAGAAGCAGTCTGTTAGCACTGCTGGCTGACACTGCCTGCTGCAACATCCTCTCCTCACTATTGTAAGCTAAAACTTTACAGAATGGGAAAAATTTTTCCTAATGAATTTTTTTCTTTTTGGAAATTTGGCCATAGCAACTCAGTTGGTTTAGTAGGTGAAACTACTGAAAATCACCTGGGTTGGTTTTTTTTTGTTTGTTTGTTTGTTTTATTACAATAACTGGACAGTCTCTTTGGTTGCTGAACCTGGGCTTTCCTTTCCCTTGGCTACTGATGTATTTCTCCCTGCTAGCCCTGCATTCTCAGCATTTACAGCCAGGATGCAGGTTCATTTTGTACAGAAACCTTCCACCTTAGCATGACTATGTTTTGAGTGCTTAACTTGGCCACATTTGTACTCTGCTGATGGGAAGCACCTGCCTGCATAGGATGGCGGATAGGAAAGCCACTACCTCTGCTAGAACCAGTGACAGGTAAGGGGAAGTGTAAACCCCTTGTTTAGATAATACAGCTCACAATGATTAAGGAAGAGCACTTTCTCAATAAAACCAAGGATAAGGGAAGGCTGAAAGGTTGTTAAGTCAGGCCCTTAGAGCATGAACACAGACTGCTCCTTACTTCAGATAAACTGCATCCAGTCTGTCAAGACAAAGCATCACATTGTGCAGACCAACACAGTGGAAATGCCACAGGAATCTATAGATACTGCTAGCCTTAAAGAAGGGCTGCTCACGAAAACTGTGAATGAATGCTTCCCTTCAACATTCAGGCTTTCACATTTGTAAGCCCAGCTGCTCTGCTTCCCTGTCTGCTAGACCCTGCCATTTACAGAAGGAACCATCATAGCATGGGGAACATATAAATATATACAGAAGTTCATCCCTAGGAAGCTAAACCAAGAGCTGTATGTTGTCAGTGAAAAGGTAGAAATTTCATCTCCCTTGTTTCCATTGCCTTATTATGACAAATGCCATGGGATTTCCTTAAAGCAGTTCCCATGAGCTCAAGCCCAAGGAGTGATCTGTGAGACACATTATGAGGACAGCCTTGGAGAAGTGTCTGGAATCAAAACCCACCTCTGCAAAGGCCTCCCTAAAAAAGGCACTCAGTTTTGGACACTGGGAAATGCTCTTCTGAACCTACAAACAGCCATGGGATGTGGCCACTTCCCTTGTGCCACCTGAGGCAAGGAGGAGGAACCAGCTGAACATCACACTGGGAACCAGGGTAAATTGAAGTGTACATAAACTAAGCTACAGGGTGAGTGACATAAATAACCTTTCTAAAGCGTTGCAGTGCGTGTTTTTGATTGTAGATCAGTCCTAGTAGTCAGTTTTCTAACCCTCCCCCCATTTTGTATTGTTATGGCATATTTTACTACCAACGGATTGTTCCTTTTCCACCTGTGTTGTTGGTTTTGCCCTAGTTGTCCATCTTCCCAAAGACCTGCTCTTTGATTCCCTGTTCCACCTGCCATTGAATGTCAATCCCTTCCCATGCCTACCCCTTTCTCTTGAAACTTCCCTATCAATTTTGTGTCCTTCAAAGTCCCATTGGTTTGTTTAAGTTGTTCTCCTCCCCTGTACTCCTCTATTGGTTTAGATATTGTATTCCCCACCTTGTGTTCCACCCCCAGTTTCTCCCAATTGGAGATTATCCTCCCTAGGACCTCCCCTGTTTACAAGTTGGTGTATACATGATTCATCTTTCTGTCCCTGACCCTCCAGGGAGTTAACAACTTTGAGAAACATACAGAAGATCTCTCCTTGTTCCTTGTTCCTTGTTCCTTTGTTCCTTGTTCTTTGTTCCTACCCTCAGCACTGTTCAATCCCCAACGCAGTCCACCTGTGCTGTAGAGCAGCTGTGCCCTACAGCTGCACCCCAGATTCGACAGCTTACTGGGGGCAGCCCACACTCACTGACAGTGCTGGGAGCTAGTCGGGCTGAAGAAATCCGGCACTGCAGCAGTATAGCAGAGGGATGGTGATTGGAAGGGAAAGAAAGGAAAGGTTCCCTAAAGTAACCATTTTTTCTTAAAATTAATGATTTCTATTTGGAGTTTCCAGCAGACACACCACCACCTACACTACCTTGTACAGAGCCAATCACAACAACTCTGCCATAGGTGGCAGAGAACCAATCCCTGCTGAAGGAACCTTCTCCTGACTTGGTTTCCTGATAAACGGTACTAAGAAAGCCCCACACTCGTCCTGCCAGCTCTAAGAAGATCTCTTTAGACATTGGGGACTCAGAGTTGTTTGCATTTTGAAAATTGTCTTATGGGCGCTTTTGATTGTTTTTGTCATTTTGTGTTGATTCAGTTGATCCTTCAGAGAATCTTTCTTAATAATATCGAAAGGGGGAGTTGTGGAGACCCTGGGGGCATTCCCTGGTTTAGAGAGACACCAAAGCTTCCCTCAAAAAGCTGTTAAGACCCCCTTGGCTCATTCCCCTGTTCCTACATCCCTGAGCCACTCCCTCTCTATTCCCTGATTGGCCCTCATCTTTGTACTGCCCCAAGACTAGGTGTACCCCCAGGCCCCTTGGCAGAGAGAAACCTGGACCCTCCACATGTGTGTGCTTTGGGACTCTGAACATCTCACTGCATGGCTGAATTAAACATCTGTGGATACCATGCAAAGGCCCTTTTTGCTTCCTTACCCCAGACTTTACTAGCAACTATTCAGGCTGCAACGCTAAAGGTCTGTGTTCACTGATGACCACAACCTAGTTACTCCTTGCATTTGGAAAAATAAACCACAGTAAAAAAGAATTTCAAAATATTTTCAAACTATTGTTTTTTTTCTACACCACCACCTAAATGCAATCGATCTGTAAGACTCTGTCCGAAATTTCTCTCATCTGCTTCATGATTCTCATCATGAAAAAAGGCAGAAACTAGGATCACCGAGGATCCTGTTTAATATCCTGGTTTGGTGGGAGCTTGTCAGGGTCCCAAGACCAGAGCAGAGTCTGTTTATTGTTCACCAGGTGTGTTTGTCTAACTCTGAAGAGGGGCGAAGTGCCCTTTCCCTCGCTCCGCAACAATGATCCTGGAATCTTCCCAATTCCCAGCTTGGCTGGACCTCTCTGAGATGACCTTTTGGTGGTCCCCATGGAAAAGAAGACCCTTCATACAACTACCGTGACAGATGGACTGAGATGGGAGAAGCCTTTTCTCCAAGGACTGAGACATGAGACCCTTATATAGAAAAAAAAACTCCTTTTCTTCCCAAAGACTCAGACTGAAACCTCTAACCTGGGCGGGGGTGGTGAGTGGGGAGAAACCAGCTGACTAAACTGAGATGTCTGCCTACAGGTAGTGACCACTGGACCAAGAAGACAATGGCTCTCGCCCACTGCTGATCAAGATGAGATCATAGACTATTGTATTAGTTTCTCCCCCCCTTACAATTCCCAATAGAAAAACCATAACAAAAACCCCTGGGTTAGCTTGTGGTTTTTAAGATCTCCCCTGACATGAATGCAACAGGTACCGTCGACTGGACTTCAAAGGACTTTGTCACCTCTACGTTTGGTAGCTATAACCTCCCATACTTTTCTACCCTTTTCTTTTCCTTATGCTTTCTCTTTTTCCCCCCAATTCCCTCCAACACATTTTGCTGTGATCATTAATAAAGTACACTGGTTTTGATTGTTATCGCAAATCCCCTTGTCGTGTCAGTTTTTGTATCTTGAGATCGATCTAACGGACCATCATGAATCCCATTCCCAAGGACGAATCGTGACACCATCCAGCAGCATACAAGTTCCTGGCAAGCAGAAGTCATGCCTGAGGGAGAAAAGGGTCTGCTGAGGGTGAATATCTCCTTCAGCCCAAGACACAGAGCAGCAAAGTAGCACTTCACACCCAGGAGCCAGAGTTTGCCCTTTGGCCCTGCTAAGGCCAGTAACATCTTGGCCCTGGTCAAGGGCAGCACCAGGGCCCTCACTCTGTCCTGGCCCAGAGAAAGGTTCTTCCCCAATATTGTCAAAGCAGTTTGCGAACACACAACTAAGAAGAGGCAGTGAAAGCAGTATTGCTGAACTGCAAATCACAGAGCTGTGAATGAGATTCACGGCTGTGTTACTTACAGTCATCTTACTCTGTCTTCAATAATTTATTTCAATATGATAAACACAATTTTATTAATTGTAAAAAACATTTGGGAGGAATGCTGAATTATTTATTGTTTGAAGCAGCCAAAAAACTGATTGTCAAAACTCTTAACACAGAGTCCCATGTAGTGAAGCGTGGTTTAGAAGGTGCAGGGTGTACCTTCTACAGCTTGAACTCCTCTCCAAAAAACTGGTCAAAGGAGCTACCTTTGAATGTTTAACTCACAGGCAGTTTTTTTTTTCTCAGAGCAGGCATATGCCTGCACACTGCAGTGCTCCCAACTGCTCCCATCCCGAGCATCAAAGGCTCTCCAGCATCTCCAATGCCCTCCCACAAGGCATGTCTGAAGCCTGTGCTGAAATTAGGGGCAAGTTTCACTGCTTGACCTGTCCACAGTCCCTGACTTTGCAGAAGCAATGGGGTATCTTAAACACTGATTGACTAGGTCTGTGGGATCTGGTTTTGCAGAAGAGCTGCCTCAGTCTTTCCAGTGTGTTAGATTCAAACATCAGTTTGCTCGGCTGGGAAGCCCAGCGTCTGGTGGACAGCAGCTGTCTCCAGAGAGCTCCAGCGCTAGTCAAGCCCTCACCCACGTGCACCACAGCACTGGTATGCCAGTGACTCACTGGAAATTGCTTTAGTCATCTCCAATCTTGTTACAGGTGCTAATGTAAACCCCAGCTGATTCTTCTTGTTCACTGTGGCCTTCCACCAAATGACTGTAACAAAGAGTAGTCTAAGATGAAGGTAAAAAACTTAAGGAGAGCTATCATGAAATTTTGCATAAACCATGCCAGAACATACTGCCAAACTTCTCAATTTCACCAAATTCAAAAACACACACGTGTTATTTATGTGCAACACAAGTTGTATAGGCCTCAAAGGACCAACAGATTCAGGCAAGCAGCAGGTGTTTCTCTGGTTCCTTCTCTGAGGAAATACCAGAGCAGAAATGTTGGTCATACCCAGTGCTTAGACAACCTCTGAGTGTCACAAGTCACTCAGGGTTGTCAGGCCCTGAACGATCAACCCCAGCCACATCACATCAAGATGAGGAACCCAGCAACTGCATGCAGCACTTGACAGCAACCTGTCTCAGCCACGGGGCCCATAATTTTTTTTATTTGTTTGGGACTGTCCAGCTGCTGCATGTTACCTTAAGGTACCACTCTGCTTAATGCTCATATCTGTAATATTTGTGCTATATTATTCTTATACATTGTCTCTGGATGCTGAGGTTTTGAAGATTTGAGAGAATGGACAAGAACTCCTGGCAGAGCATCTGTCCAGGAGTGGGACAGATGGTGGCAGCCCATCCCACAGGATTCACTCTGGGGGAAAGATGGAAATCTTCCCCTGGAGCATGAAATCAACAAAAAGCACACCAGCTGCTGCACTGAGGGTGTTTGCAGAAAAACTGAGGATAGAAGGTCTGAAGCTCTGCCACATTCGCTCCTTATGGCTTCTGGCCCACCCGTGAGCCCACAGCATCCCCAGTGTGAGGGGCCACAACCTGCAGCTGCGGCTGTACCGCAGCTCTGCACGAGGCCCAAGGTGGTACCTGAGCAGCAGTGAAATTCTACTTTCTTGTTAAACATTCACAGGATACTATTCTTTTCACATTTCAATGTCTACAAGTACATCTAAAATAGCAGGAAACATTGATACAGGATGTCAGTCAGGCTTGCAAAACTGCCCCCAGAAAAATCACAGGACCAGCATCAAATCCATTACCTGCTTTTTTACCCACACAGCAATTATTCTGCAGGCTTTCACATCTGACATTTTAAATTTTATTTAGTTAAGATTGCCAGAGCCATAAAACAACTAGGAAAGTTTTAGCATGAAACTGATTCCTGTTTTGAAGATAGGCGAGCTTTCAGAGAGTTGATTAAAAATAGCTCTTATACATTTTCCCATTTCCCTCTTGTTACCTTGTTTAAACACTTTTAAACATTGTTTAAAAAAAGGCATGTCCCTGAATTTCGTTATCAAAGAATTTATGAATTTAATTTTTTTTGCAATGAAATGATAATGTTAACTTTTGCATTGTACACAAGGGAATAAGAATATGGAAAAAAGGTTTCAAAGGATTTAAGAACACAAAACAATGCAACAAAACTATGTGTGTAGATACAAAATTGCAATTCTCTCCATCAGGAGGTTTGCACACCTAAAAAAAGATAAAGAAGCAAAGTTCTCTAAGAGGTACAAACAATTGAAATAAATTAGTGAAAAGTGGAAAAAAAAAAGTCATGACCTTGCAAAATCTGTGTTTAGCTGGATGTAACATTTCCTCTACTCTGCAGATAGAGGTTTTGCACTTGGGGCTTTTTGGTCCACTGGCATGAAAATAACAACTGTGATTGAACATTACTTTTTGACATGAAGGAAAGTGCTTGTCAGTGTGTCTCAACATGTCAGCTGTGTGCCTGTATGGCCACTCATTGTAAGATATGGCAACAACAAGGACACATTACACCTTGAAGTCATTTTGATCTCAAATGCACTTTCCTTCACTTTGTTTCAGGCTATTTTCTATTGTATACCAAGTCTTGGAATACAGTTGGTTTTAGTTATTGTCCAAAAAAGAACTGGAGCTGGAGGTGGCAGAAGCATGTGTTGGAGACTGTGCAATAACATGGAAATGCTTCGTTTGAACTCTAAAAGGGCATTTTTTTCCTAAGTATGAATGTCAGAAATTGTAGGCTCTTCAGCAGTGGCAGGGAATGGTAACGTGAAGAGCAGTCTCAGGTTAGTACATGGTCTAGGAACATTTTAGAAACTGTGAGGAAAAAAATAAGCACATTCTGCACCTGGATGAAAAATTGCTCATTGCCAGCCCAGTTTGGAGTGAGGAATTGGATGAAGCTCTCCCATATCTCCAACAGGAGTCCGGGCCAGTTGGATGTCTGTCCATGCAAGCTGGATGTGTCAAGAAGAGGAAAAAAAATCAGAGAGCCAGCACTGAGGGCATGCTGGTGTTGCAGAAATGAGGTGGAATCAGGCCCCCTCAACCTGCCAAATGTTCTAATCACTTGCCTAATGGGCTTCTGCTACCATATGCTAATAAAGCACCTGTCTCTGCACCACAATTATAAGAGCTAGAAAATTAAACACTGTTTACATGGCAAATTAACAATTTCAGCATTTCCAGTAAACTAATTGACATAAAATATTCCCCCTCCTCTGCCCATCCGCTGCCTTCCATCTTTCAAGTACTTTTCCTGCTTGTTCTCTGCACACATGGCCTTTGCTGCATCTAGAGCTACCATGAAGTACAATTCCTTAAGCTCACTGTAGTTACAACACCTAACACCAACCACGTATTTAGTCCCTAGACTATGATTTTGCCCTATAACACCCAGTCAGGAAAAAATTCCGTTTCTGGGAGGCCCCTAATCCTCCTCAAAATATTTCCTGATCTTTGTTGCTCATTACTCATCTCACTGGCTGTGCAGCTGATATATTTCAAAGCAAATCCTTGCCCATTTTGCATGAAGAGTGGATGCTGGAATATCATCGGACAATGACACTGGAGGAAAAAAAAAGCATTAGCATTAAATTATCTGCTCCCAGATAATTTCCCAAACAAAACTCCATAAAAGGCTCTGAAATGGTCTCTCACTCTTTTTCATTGCATAACATTTCACTGTACTCTAGACTTGAGGAGCTATAATTTATCAAGCTTCTGTCTGCAATCAGGGCATTGTTTTTGTCAGAGTCCCTGATCATGGGAGAAGTGGCAATGCCAAGTTTGCAAGCCTGGAGGATTACCCTGTAAGCAGCAGAAGGCAGGCCATGGATGCCCTGTGAGAGCAGGGGGCTCTAATAGAAAGCAGAGAATTTAGAATGCATTGCTGGTAATGCATGTTACTAACAGGCTAGTAACACTCCAGTCACCTCATCTGGGCAGCACTCAAGGCTTTTTCCTTTGTGGGTGATTACTCATGAGAAAAGCCCATGGCAAGGAATAGCTTGACCAGCCCACGCCCTGGACAATGGCAGAACTGTCGACCAAGCTCAGAGAGACCGCCTCTGGCCCTCTCTCATCTATAAACATAAGCCATCAGTGATTGACAGAATGGGGTTTTTTTCTGTGTCAGACTTCAGCCTGCTGTGCCCTTCTCCCCTGCCCTGAAGCCTGTGCAAGCCCCCTCCCAACCCTGCTCCAGCCCTGACCTCTGCACAGCCCCCAGACCCCTCCCTCCTCCTCTGCGGCTCTGTTGAAATCTCAGGGACTGTAGTGGAGGAGGATGTCAGCTGCACCCAGGCCACTTTCTCCTGCACAGAAATGTCATGTCTAAGACCCTGGAGGAAGGCAACCTGAGCTGCTGCCCCCACCAGTGCCTGCTCACAGAGCAGGGCATATTCAGTGTCCCGATACCCTTGGGTGTTCTGCATGCCCATGGTGGCCACAGACTGGGTGAGAGGGGACAGTACCCACACATTGTTACTTTGCAAGCAGCAGGCCTGGAGGTGCTGGAGTCCAAATCAACCTCCTCAACACCTTGCAGTGAATCTGTCCCAAGTCCCCAAGGCCACACTGGGCTGCCACTTCCTCGGGAGACACTTGTCCTCTCACAGCTCTTGGGGACACCCCCAAAACCAACCCTGTTCCAAAACAGCCATACAGGAATTAAGAACACAAAGTCGTACACCCATAGACAGATGTGAGGATTTTGAAAGAGAATCACTGCTGTGAGAGCAGGCTGCACATCCTGCAGGAGGAATGTCCCTAATTACAATTTCCTAGGTGATGCTGAGTCGCTGCTGCTGAACACACCATGTGAAATTCCAGCTCACTCCCCACCAAAGAGATGAGCACAGCAAGTCCTTGGCTCCTGCTCCATGCCTGTGGTTGGTTTTTTAATTCAGGATAACAAGACTGCTACAAAATTTACATTCTGCTGCCTACCAAAGGATTTGGTCAAATCAATAGCTTGTGACAAAAGAAAGTAACAAAACCTGTAATAAACCCAAGTGATAAATAGGTATATGTTCATGAATAAAAAAGATTTGTGCAATTCATTATCTCTAATGTTCTCATCTGATGTGATTTTGGGTGGGGAGAAGTGACATAGTAATAACCATTAACAGAGGGCTTCTCAGATGTGTTTTTCAGTGTCCAAAATGCACATTTGGCTTCCATTACAGACAGACAGACCCACAGTACAGGGTGGCCCAGCCTCAGCCAGCACTCCCTCAGGAACCAGGAGCAGGAATTCAGGTGTCTGCCAGTGGCTCCCAACCCTACACCTGCAGCCAACCAGCACTGGGTGGTTCACTGCACAGGGTTGAATTTTGCCACTTCATGCCCACACAGTGCCAGTGCCATCTGGCAGCAGGTCCTGAACTTCAGTTTCAGTGATGGATGAGGGACCTGTGCAGGTTTGTGAAGGGATTTAACTACCTAATGGCACAGTCAGATGACCCCATATTCCTTCCAAAGGTCTGTATCCAGGCCTGGGAGCAAGGCTCTGCTCTCCCAGGCATCATTTTACAAGCGTATTTTCAGGCTTGGCTCTCCCTGTTTTCATAGTGAAACACAAGAATTAGCACCCTTTTAACTCAGAAACCTTACCAATTGTTCTCTGCTATCCAGATGGGAAAGTGACTGGAAGAATAGTAACACCTGGGTCAAATGGAAGCATTTTGAATTGTCAGGAGCTTTTTCAAGCAATTCAGGGTATCTTTTCCCTAGGTGTGCCTTCTCCATCTCTGCTACCAGCTGAGCTGACTCCATGAAAGACTGAGTCCTGTAGAGCAGGGACCAGTAAAGGATAACCCCCCCACTTTACAACTCCTTGCACATGGGACACAGCTCCTCCAAGACAGCATCCCTTGAGGGTGGCTCTCACTCCCTTTGGACGCCAAAAGTTGTCCCCATGAAGCCAGAGCAAGAGCTCGGCTCCCATGTGCTTCATCCGCTCCCATTCATAACAATGTATGCCATATCTGGGTCTGTGTTTCAAGTACCAGTAATAATATTGAAGCACTTCAAGTGGAAACAGAGAGAATTATTGATGGTAACAGTAAAATTATTTTATCCACAGAAGTCAGAGACAGCATATACAGTCTATCAGGAACATTTAGCCTGCCACAGAGATTAAAATATTTTCATTAAAAATAGCATCTAGAGCATTGAATTGATCTGCCATGATAAGAAAAATGCTTTCTTCTTCATGTTTGCCTTCTTAAACTCAAATTCAGTGGAAACAGAATTTCCCAGGGAGTTCTGAAGTCACTCTTCATGCTTTCCATGGTACCAGGCTCCCAAAGCAGGGAGAGGGAAGCACTGTTCCTCCCAGAGCTGTGTCAAAATGCAGCAGGCTCTTCATTCAGAGAGGCAGTGAGCATGCTCTGCACTACAGTCACAGCCCCGAGATTAATTCCAATAATGAAAAAGTCACAACAGCAGAAGAGAACTGCCTCCTTGCTCACAAGGGAGATAAGCTGGACAAGAGCAGAGGTATAAATCAATGCAATTGGTTTGACAGAGAGATTACAGACAAAAAATGCTAACTTGCAGTGCAGAGGTTCACAGAGTGCAGTGATCAGGATAAAATAACCAAAACAGCTTGGGATTTCAATCTTTTACTTTTTTACAAGCTGAAATGAATTTACATCATTTTCCTGAGGGAATGCAGATTGCTTTTGTGCATCTTTTGTTCCCCCCTCCAGAGAAGACATCCTTTCTCAAGCCTGCTCTCTTTGTTGAAATGATGCCTCTAATTTGGTCCAACAGATTTTGTGCTGCAGTGAATATCCTCCAAAGCTATTGTTCTGAGCAAAAAAAAAAAAAAAGTATTAGTAATCTGACTCACTGGGAAAGTTTAAATAACTGACTAAACTACCTTTGAGCCTGATTCTGTTGATTTCCCACCCACCTGAGAGTGCAACCTCTTAGCCACTTCTTTTCAACACACAATAGTGTAGTTCGTGAAACTCTAGGGCCCTGCTGTTCCTGCCCTCCTTTGGGTCCCAGACCTGCCGTGAGTCCCTCTCTAGAACAAGTGATAGATGCTGGCCAGAAACCAACCTAGAGCTGAGGGATATATAGATCAGCCCTGAAGTAGGTAAACACAGAGAGCCCTGAGCTGTGGTTCCATGGACTGATGCACAGCAGTAAGGGAATTCGAGCTAATACCAACACAATATTAAATGCCTTAGGTCATTTTGACAAACCTGTTAATATACAGATGAAAATGATCATAAAATATGTAATTTTTTTACTGTTCATAATAAAAATTAGCTTCTTGGAAAATACCTTATTTTCTGGGAACTGTGTTCTCACTTCAGAAAATTGCTTGGATGGGAAATTGTCAGCCAGCTCTCTCTCTCAAAGGGTTGTTACACAGTAACACCTCAGTGAGACTCTGTGCACAGTTGCCAGGGGACCATCACAGAGTAAAATGTAAATAATTTTCTAAATTTATCTGTTATACTTTAAATTCACTTTCAACCACCCCTTTCTAGACACAGACTGCTGTGTTTCCATTAGAAACAGTTTGCCAACTTTTCCATCATCTGGGAGCTAATCAAGCAGAATGACAGCTATTCCAATGCCAAATGGTGGAAAAGTAATGATGAGTGTGAAGTAGAAAAGGACAGACTGTGCAACCTTCTATGCCAAATATTGATCTGTGTATCAAGCTGCACACCTGTTTGGAAATACTGTTCATCTGTGATGAATTTCTTTGTCAGGCCCGAGAAGAAGCTGAGGAGCTTGGCTCCAAGACCACCTCAGTGAACAGAGCCTGCACAGGTCCTTCCCCCAGGGGGCTCAAGCATTGCTTGGCAGCAGCACTCTTGGATAGTCTCATTGCTTTGAATGTGGAAATGCTTGTTCAGAGCTCTTAACTAAAATTGTTTAGTTAAGCGTGGGTTGTAAAAGAAGTTATCTTAACTGTATTTGTAAGAGAAAGGAATTTATTGTTATGAGAAGTACTGCTGTAGAAATCATATGAAGAACAGGCAGTTTTAGCAGGATATACCCACACCTAAAAAGACATAAGCAATACCAACAGCTGCATCTGGGAGATTTGGGGAAATTCAGCAAGTTTAAGATACCCAGGATGAAAACACAATGAAGAAAACATAACTTGGGATTGCAGCTATCCTTTTGCAGCTTGCTGATTGTGCCATCCCAGAGGCATGTGTAAGCCTTCCTTAGGACTAAAGAGGGTTTTTTCAGCTTCTCAGATTGTGCTTGACTCGAACAGTTCCAGATTCAGGCACGAGGCCACTGTAACCCAGGACTTGCAGCTTGTGCTATGTAGCATAATGTACTGCACAGCTGAGGGCCAGACCAGTGATGCCCTGACACTGCAGCCAGAAATCACCCTCCCTCCCGCCCTGGTTCTCCTCCAAAACAAGGCAGTTGAGCTGGTCTCTGAAAGTACCAGTTCCTGAAAGAGTTCTCAGGGATGAGCTTAGCCAGGATATATAACATTTATGCACTTTGCTAGTGTATGTGAGTCATCCAGGTTCTTTCTGCGCAAAGGAGTGAAAAAGCAGTGATTCATCCCCTACCAAAATAGGTGCTTGAGGGAGGTGGGATGGAAACTTGAATGGAGCTACTTGTCTTCCAGGGAGCTCCAAGAGCTCTTGCCTCACTAGCCCAGGCACAGCTCAGAACTTCTATATTTCTAATTTATGTAAGACTATTTAGGTAGAATTAATACAGTTAACACTAGCCTTTGCAAAAAATTATTCCTTGCTAGCTTGATGGCTGCCCTAGGCCTGTAGCCAGGGTCTAGGTGACAATGGGGCAAAAATCCTGGGGCAAGTCATGCAGAGCCAGATTCATACCCATCTTCCTTGGTGCAGCTGCTGGCCCTGTTCACAAACCTGCTCTGCATTAAATGCATAAATCCAACCATTGCACAATTGAGAATTTCTCATTTTTCTCCCAACTCAAAATTAATTTGAATATTAAAACCACTTTTCTCTCTTTTCATACAGGCATTCTGTAGGAATGTGCCCCCTGTTGACAGAGTGACAAAACTATCTTTTGTCCCCTTGAAAAGGAAATAAGCCCAGAAGTTTCTCTCCTCAATTAGGTGAAAAAGACATCTCATAGCCATGGGGGACTTCACCTCAAATTTAAGTATAACTAATTGGACAGGAGCCAAAAAGTCCTGTCTGGGCAATTTACTAGAAAAAGAAGTGAACAAAGAAACTGATCGCTTTTGTGAGGTGTTTTACCAGGAGCAAGATACCTCTTGCACCTGGCTCAGTTTTTCTCTGCTTGTTATTTTGCCATTTATTAAACCTTTTTGTTTCCAACACTGTAACAGAAGCCATCCTGCTGATTTTTATGCCTCCAAAGGTAGCTGAGCTATCTTGAGTGTGATATAGACCCCCAAGAGCTTATGAGACCTGGCTCAAGAAGGCTCCTATATCAGCATTCCTGTTTTTCTAAATACTGCACCCTGACCCTTTCCCTTACAACAGGAGATATTACCAAATTGAAATGATACACAGTTGTTGCTAATAGTACTAATTATTGTTGCTAATTGTAACATGAAGATGATTAAAAAGTATGCAGTACTCAGAGTTCCTTTGAATTGATTTTGAATTGCCTTTAAATTGCATGAGACTGATTTACATTTCTGCTTAGCATACATGGCATCAGAGTGAAGAGCTGTATTTTAACAGTGTTTATGCAAAATATGGGAAAAACCAGGTGCATAGGACTTACTCACTTGCACTGTCAGTGAGAACATGCTTCAGCAACTGGGGCAAGTGTTAATAACAACAGCATGGGTGAATAACAACAAATAAATAAAACAAAAAGAGAAATGCAAACTCTTCCTTTCCAGATTGAAGCTCAAACATTCAAACAGCGGGATAGCTCCATGCTGTCCTTTCCTTTCCTCTTGCCAACAAATTATCTCTTAGGGTAATTTTGTTAACTAGATATTGGTTTAACATTGAGTTAGTACTGTTTTACACATGGAAGGAATTGCAAATGGAAGGAGAGATCCCCTTCACCTTCTTAGAACCCAACCATGACTTAGGATCCAATGTAATGCAGTGAATTCTACTTGGACATGACACTGAAAAAACTTGATGGAATGAAAAACAACAAAGTCCTCCAAAACCCCAAACAATAAACCCTTGTGGATCCTTTCCTCGATTATCAGAGGAAAGTTAATCATTGACATAATTTGAAAAGGACCCAGCTGTTTCATCCTTTGCTATCACATCCATGTCATGCTAACTCAGTTGAAGAGGTAAAAACCAGCCAGAATAGCAGTAGTTGCAAGGCAAGGTATGTATTTTGTAATCTCAAATGGTTGTGGTCTGAAGTAGATCATTCTGAATTCCTAATTACTTTGATTTGTTTGGTACCTATCTGTAAGCAGGGAGTGTAGTGCAGTGTGCTTGTGCTGTAAAAATGACGGGGACATCTCCTCAGACAACACTTCTAATTCGACAGCATGTGACAATAATGTGGCACACATTTCCTTACAGAAAGTTTTAAACAAAAACAGATATTTGCCTCTGGAAGGCCCAAATAAATTTAAGCATTTTATAGGTATTTTAGAATCAGGGTGAGGAGAATTCTTAATTATGTGCTTGCAAGTATTTAGGGCTGGACAGACGGAAACTGTGAGGAATGACCTGCTCTATTTTTCAACAAAAATTCTTTAGGCAAGCAGAAATACTCCCCCAGTAGAAATGTATGCTTAACATTAATTAACTCAGTGAACTCAGTTTACCACGGTGCTCCAGTAAAAAGTGATCCCTGCCCAGCCAACAGTAAACCTCAGTGTACAGCAATAATGGCCCAGCAGCACTGTTTTCCCAGCATACTAACAGGGGTGCAGCCTCTCCCTAAGGGTAAAGCTGGACTAGCTGACATTATCAAAATAGTTTACTCAGTGAACTTCAATCAAAGTAGGTTTGGGAAAGCCTGTGTTAATTTCCTGGGTTTGCATGCTTTGGTTTGTTTTTTGTATCAGGCTTTTTCTCAACACAACCCAGGTGCTCTCCAATGGAAAGGGAACCCAAGATCCTCTTGAGATACAACAATTGTTAGAAACTGGAATTCACACCTATATTCAGCTTTTCCTTTCTAAATTTGATTCCAAACCTCAATCAGGGAAATTAACAATCATTTTATTACTTTATTTATTATCTCAGAAAAGAACAGTTTTGATCTTGTTCATGCTAGTCTTTTTAGACAAAGCAATTTAATTCATTTATAAAGGATTTCAAACTGTCAGTACCTCATCTCACATCATAATCGCACACTTGAAGATAGATGACATCACTTGCCCCCCACCCCAAAATGTGCATACATTATTGATTTTTCCAAAGCCTCATGAACAGGGTAGTTTGTAATCATTAAAAATTAAAGAGAATGCTGCTGGCTGGCAAAGAAGAATGGCAAACTTTGCTCTTGGCTCTATTGCTATTCCCCTGCAGCAGAGCTAGGACCTTTTTATTGCAAAAGATATAGGAAAATAAGGAGCATTGCTTCTCTGTGTAGCAGAAAACTGCCCAGAGCCCCTCTGGATTTGGTACTGCTCTAAGGGAAGCAACAGGGTTAAAGGAAGTGCCCATCACAGTGCAGCCTCCTGTGCTCAAGCTCTAGAGCTCAGAACAGCTCTGCAAGCTGCTGCCTGTTACTATTCTCTACCATTTTCACTTTGCACTGTGTTTGCTTCAGGAATAACCTTTTACACCCACCAGCATACAAGACATTTACTAAGGAGGTTGATCCTATGGTCAAAGCATAAACAGCTGTGGTCCTTTATTATTTCCAAGCAGATTTTTGCTCAGAAGCAATTTAAATGTTTGGAAAATGTGTCATTTTCATAATTATTCCTGGCAGAATTTCATAAGAGCATCGTGGTTCCCCAGCACAGTCAGTCAAATCTTCCTCATGCCTGTCCCCACCTTCCTGCACACAGTGGCTGCCCCACCAGTCATTACGAACTCTGTAAGTTATGTAGGTCCTGGGAATAAATAATTTTAATTTCTCTTTTTGTAGAAGGACCTGGAATCACAGTCACATTATCTATTTGTGATTGTATATTTGTGAGGCCATTCCAATAATGAAACACACATACCTCTGGAAATTATACCAGCTCAAGAAAAGGCTTTTAACTGCCATTAAAATGTCAAGCTACTGTTTTAAGTGTTATGGGCGTTCCATTGCTCAGCCCAGTTGAAGTATGAAGACATCAAATGCTCCTTAACAATAAACTATATTAAAAGTTGATGGTCTTTGGTACCTGGAAAGACAACTACAGATAACATGTTTAACTGGGCTGATGGTTATCTACCCGATTCTATTGCATGAATGCAAACCCAATTACATCTTCGGTGGGCCTCTGGGAGTCGATCAAAATGATTACTTTAAGGATAATACCTTCATTCTTTCTGAAAAAGTGCTCTTCCCAGAGTCACACTGATTTTTTTTGCTTTACTTACTGTAAGCCTGTCTTTATCCTGCTGCTATCGTATCGTATCGTATCGTATCGTATCCTATCCTATCCTATCCTATCCTATCCTATCCTATCCTATCCTATCCTATCATGTCCTTATCCTACTGGTATCCTACCCTACCAAGTGAAAACTTGCTCTGCTCATCTTAAAAGAGAGTAGTAAATCATTGTCCACAGCTGTGGGTTCGCCCAGAAGACTGCCAGCAGTGCTACCCCATTTACAATCTACATTTATTTGAAATGATCCCTTAGACCTGTACATGTAATTCAGTAAGGGGACTAAGCATTAATCTCTCTGAATTAAAGCTATACACTGCATTCCAATAAATTATTTTAAAAGACTTTACAATTAATTGGTCACACTTGGCAAAATCAAGAACACATCTTTCAAAGCTGCAAAAGTAGTCTAAATAAAGTTAAGAGTAGATAATACACACAAAGTACCAAAGCCACCTAGGGAGTAATGCAAGATTCTGATCAATATTTGGTGTTTCTAAGCCCATCTCCAGAGATCCTGCCTTGACTGTTAGAGAGTGGATCACAGTAAAAGACATAGCCACGGTATTCGATAGCATTTGTTAGCATTTATTAATATTGCACAGTCATTTCTGGCAGCACATGCAGTGTGTCAAATTGTAATTTTGATTAGTCAGATTACTGTAACTATTGGAAAAAACCTCAAATTTCTTGAGCTCACCTAGGACTCCAGTGTGGTGTAACATTTTAACACTCCAGCTCTCCATGCTGGCTGCAGCAAGCTTTCACCTTACAGCCACTGCAGTGGGGATGGGGAATCAGCTCTGGATAGGACTGATATGTACAGGATTGATCTCTGCAGTCTCTCCACATTAGAGAGGGGCAGTCAGGGACAATCACAGCAAGAGTGTACTTCTCTCATTACCCTCTGACACCATCTATGGAGGGCATTAGCATTCAAGAAACAATTGGGCTTCTTCACCCACGCCCCTTTGGCCTGACAGCTGGAGTGACTGATGATATAGAAAACAGCAAGCACCCCATTCCTGGAGAGTAGTAGCTGTGACACCAAACACCTTTGCTGCTTCCCCCAACCCTGACAGTTGCATTTTTTCATTAAAAACATACAAGCTATAATTAAGACATTTAATCTTCATAATCTTCACTGCTATGTAAACATAACTCCTTCAAATAGGAATATATGCCTGCATTATTGGATGAGGGCCTCTGTGAAGATTATTAAGTGTGTAAAGAAGCAAGTCAGACTTGTTTGAAAAAAGGCTGAACTGATATTATGAATTATAAAAAGATGTAACAAATAACTTGGTATCAAGCAGCTGACAGATCTCCCAGCAATGTTCTTAGAAATGGCAGAGGTGCTGAATTTAAACACTGCTTCCAGTATTGTCAGTGATAAATAACCATATCATGATGAGCACTGAACCATGCTTCACTAGGGATGTGAACTCTACACATTTTCTACCCTTTCAAGAACTAAATTACTAATTTCTATGTATTGTTTAAGATTGAAAAACTGTGGAGTAGTCTTTATGGTAGAAATAATTTGACTCCTAGGATTCATTAAAATATCTTTGCTTGAGCAGCAGCACAAGCCAAGGAATTTAGCAAATTTACCATGGAGTTCCTGTCAATAGCAGGACTCTGCAGTTGTCACATTGATGGAGTTAATGAAATTCATAGCTGGGGCAGAGAGAATCACACAGAATCATCAGCCACCATCTCAGTTTTGACTAGCAAGACAGGATTATTATTTTGTACCTGTGCCAAAGCAGATAATTAAGTTAACTTTTTAATGATTGCAGCTGATATTATGGAGTAGAAATGCCCAGAAAATTTATGTAATCTATGCATACACATCACTAGTTTTCTATGTTCTGACTTTCTTATGAACATACCTTATGTGGAAAGCTCTATGTGGTCATTTGAGCTTCTGCTATGAGTCTACCCTATGAAATCTCCACATTATACTCTTGTATACTTGCCTTAAGATTTGGCTGGTGTCCTGGCTTGTTTTAACCTGGGCAGTAGAATAAATTGGTCCTGCTTCTTTCCAGTCCTAGGTGCCAGACCCAAGGATGCTCATGGTCTCCCCTCCATCCATAAAACATGAACGGACAGGGTGATGCACTGAGCCTTCAAGCCCTTGGGCAGCTCTGGACCAGCATCACTCCCAGGAGGAGCTGGCAGAGGACAGACATTCCCCAGGCAGAAACAGGAAGGACAAGAGGAGGATGTACAGGTGCATTCTGTGTGTTCCACAGAATATCCTGGAGGTTAATTTGCTGCTTTCTGTATTCAAAGTTTACAGGAAAAATAGCCTCTGCAGGATGACACTGCACTCAGCCTTAAGAGCTATTGCAGCTGGAGTAAGAGGAGCAGGATCTTTGTGTCCACCAAGCTACTGCGGATTAATTTTTTTTCAGATTAGGGCCAATGTGGCATGTAAACCCTTGATACTGTGACTGCTACTTTCTTGCTTCTAGTTGGTTTTCTATTAAAAGGCCAACATTACATTTCAAATCTCTGCTCAATGTAGCACAGAAATAGCTAACATAGTGGGAGTAAAGAATTCCCTGCCTGCAGGATGCTTTTCTATGGTTTGTGCTATAATTCATGCTCCTTCTTCTAAAATCTCAGTGGAGAAATGTATTTAAAAGGAGGCTACACACACTTCTTGTCCTGATGCTGCCTGGAAGCCCCAGGATCGGTGCATGGGCCCTCTGAACAGAGTGTGGAGCTGTTTGGGGCAGGAATGTACTGCATCTCTTCTCCAAGCACCTTCCTGACCAGATAAACCAGGTGGCAAATAGGTATTTGCCAGAATGGATAAATAAATTCAGTAAAACTCAGAGATGCTCCTGTTAATAGTTTCTTTTTCCTTTGATCAGTTTAATTGTCATAACACTACCTTTCTTAATGCTTATAGCACTTAGTTCTTTCCACAGAAACAACTTCACTCTTAAATGGCAGTTTGGGACTGCAGTTTCCCCAAAATGCCTCTAGCATGGCTATGCTGATGTCTCATACATTAGCCATTCCTTATTTTATTCCACAAAAACATGACACTACAGAAATGCTTTGCTGTTGGCTACTGTATTTATGATGATTCTCTTGTAATACACAACTGTGGTGCTGAATCATTGTTGGCTGTTGGAAACTTCTCATCCTTCAGCAAGGAATGCCTTTGAATGGTATCAATAAGTACTGTTCAAAACACAAAAAAAAGCCCAGCCCTTTCAAGAAACGACAACTGTTGCGGTGTGATGTCATGGTTTACCTGGGAACTCCAGGTTTCTCCCCTGAAATTCCCTCCTAGGTGTGTCAATCATCCATCCTTTCCCCACCCTGACCCCTGCCAAGCACTGTCTGTCAATCCTGGAATTCCAGAAAGGTGTCGAGTGATTGGGCAAATTCAAAAGATGCCTCCTACCCCCTTGGGGGCATTGGGCCATCCAGGTGTTCTTTGTCCCTTGGAACCTCTTCTCCCATAGCTGGTTGGTGGGCTTCCTCTCCATTCCCTCCCCCTCTCCCCCAGGTAAAAGGGTGAGCAAACCACGCGGTGGGAAGTTCTGTCGGAGCTGTTGCTAGATTCAGAGGCCTGCGGGCCAGAATAAAACCCTCCACTAGAACTGATTCGTTTCCTTCACCACGCCTTAAAGCTTCTCCGTCAGAGGGAGACCTGAGGAGCAGACCCTCCATGAGAGGAAACTCCATCCTGCCACCACCAGAGCCCTGGCATGCCTGGACTTTTCCCCAGGTGTCCAGCTGCAACATCTAGCTAGCCAATAGTGTCTCTGGGGTGAAACACCTCAGTTGCTGGTATTTGGTCCAGAGACAGGGGCCAGGCAAGTCAAGGCATGTCCCTTCAGCAATACTGGTAAATTCCAATAGACAACCAATATTTTTCCTCTCTTTATCTATTCAGGTACACATCAGGACTAATTAACTTAGGACTAGCATAACTTGATAGAGTAAAAAAGGATCTAAAAAATGACAAAACTAAAAGAAACCTAGTTTGCTTTACATTAGCATATATATTTTTAAAAATTAAGATTTAAATCAGGGTCAGTGTTGACTGTGTATGTCCTTAGTTTTTAAAAACAATCTACCTTTGATTATTGAAATGCAGTGCCTGGCACTAATATTTCAGGTAAGTAACTAGATTACATATAAATAGATTTCATAATAACCTTATGTATCAAAGTAATAAGGCTGTGATGTAGAGACAACAATAAGCTAGTAATAATTTTTTTTTACTCTCACAAAGCCACAATTTCACTTAGATAAATCAGATAATTAATTATACCAACTGCAGAATATCTATTATGATATTAGCATCTTGACAGAACACTTTAATTAATAGTAAAAGAGCAACTCTAGCACTTTAGGCCCTCAAACTTCAATGCAGGGAGCACTTAGTTTCCACTGAATCCAACAATGACAGAGGACTGTCATCAGAAATTACAGCCATTAAAATTTGACCCTAAGTAGCTTAAATTTTATAGTCTCCTCAAATATAATTTCTAATTTTTTGCCTTCTAACCTTACAAAATACAGCAATTGAAACAAATTATACATATTCGGACCAATGTATACAGTAAAGGTAACAAGCACTGACAAATAATCAGAGCAGAAACAAATAAGGAGTCATGGTAAGTCCAGCACCAGTTTTGTAGCTGCAATATCTTGTCCTGTGATGACTTTTGCTTATTTCTGTCTCTAGCGATGGGAAGAAAAAGAATTGCTTGCACAATGTGCTGTCTATTTTAATCTAGTTATGCATTCATTGCTCCATATTCTGCACAATCAGTAATTTTCTTATAACATGAGCCCAAAGCACAGTAGGCAGAAGGGGACAGAAAATCTCCTCACTATGTGAGCACCCTGTCACTGGCTCAGACATCTTTAAATTCCTTGGGAAAGACCAGGCTGCCAGTGGTAGACATGACTGCAATCTGCCTCAGGTCCATCAGATGTATGTATGACACTCCTGAAAAAGGGGAAGAACTGATTTTTACACTCCATCACCAGTGCCACCAGTGCTCATGTGGGGCTGTTCAGCTACAGTTTTCCTGCAGCAAAACAAGCGGGATGGGCGACATCAGTCTACTGAGGCTTAGCCTGTTTTTTGGCTGTATGCCCTCCCTTGGAAAAATCCACCTTTTCATTCTTTGGATATTGCAAAGGATGAGGGGAAAAAAAGGGAAAGGAGCCCCATTTCCTCCTGATCATTCCTGCACCATAAGAACAGCTGCATGTTCCAGGCTCAGAACAACCAATTTAATCTTCTGGTAGGGAAACCAAAAGAGCACTCCTTGAGGAAAGTTAAAACTCATATAGGTGCCATAAAAATAGGTACTATATGAGTAGTAGCCAGAGGAGGAACTTGGCTGTATATGTACCTCCATGGAAGAAAGAGCTCCAGTCTCAGAAACCATTAGAGATTCTGCACAAGTAACACACAGTACAATGTTGTGGCTGAAAGCAAAGCTCTGTTCACACTAGCCCCTGCAGGGACAGCCCATGCAGCTTTTTGACCTGCCACAGACTGGTGTGGCCATCACACAAACTGCAATCCCACCTCTCCTCAGTGCCAGCTCCTGCCACCATCAGCTTCTCCTTGATGCTGGCCTCACCTGTGTCCAGGTGGATCCTGCTTTTCTTCAGGGCAATGAAGACACACAACCAAGCTAAATTTTAACATACAAGACTACTATCCTTAGAAGGTGGAGAAAATTACTGCTGCTGCTTTAGCTCCAAAATAAGAATTATAGGGAGAACTGGAGATAAATAACACTCATCTGTACTTAAGTTTTGGGTTTCAGTCAATTTTATTTAAATCTTTAAAGCACCCTGAGCTGCACTGCAGAATTAATGGATTTGGCAAGTAACAATACTGGCATGAAAAGCTAAACTCAAAGCACACAGCTCTTCCTTCTTCCTGATAAATGGTAATTGCATTCCTCAAGAGCCAGAGGCTTTACGTGTGCACACCTCCCACTGCGCCCAGTGCCAGAATGCTGCAGGCCCAACCTCCAGCTCGAGAGAGGAAAGCACAGTGAGCCAGCAAGGCTGGCTGGGCTGTTGGCACAGATAGAGGAGCTGAAACACTTAGTGTTTGAGGACCAAAGACAACCAGAGGGGTAAGAGCCACCACTGTGTTGCTTACTGGAGAGCAGAACTCTCTCAGGGGCTGGGGACATCCTTGTTTCTCTGGGTGCTACACAAGAGAACTTCGCTGCCACATCCCCAAAGTCTCAGACACCCTCATGGAGTGGACACTGGTAAACTGAATTTCTGCACATTCCCGCATTACCATATCTGTATATTACCCCAATTGAAGCTCACTAGAAAGTCACTATTTTCTGACATCAGTATTTTTAAGGCTTTCAGAAATAAAATTTAAATCCATCTTGAGTTCACTGTGCTAGTGGCTTAAGGAGTTCCTTTGAGTACCACTTAAATGGTGGAAATTGTCCCAGTTCCATGGGACTGTGCTCTTCCTAATGAACGTCCAATTGCCAGCAGTCCAGTATTTCTGCCCTTGACCCCAAAATCCAAAATCACAGAAGGAATGAAACTCTCTGGAAATTCTGCCCAAAGAACAAGTGGGTAAAGGTTACATAAATTCAAGGTTTCCATTCCAGTCACTTTCAGGGTGCCTGGCAAGCCGCTGTGTCAGGCAGCACTGGTTCTGCCTGTAATGATTCAGGCTTCTTTTCACCCAAGGTTAAAAACTATGCAAGATTCCTGCAGGCAGACTTGGTATCTGAAGCCTTAATTTACCTCCTGGGAACTGCAGACTTAACAAAGGCTTGCTCACCATGGCAGCATATAGAAGATTATGTACTATGTCTTGTCATACAAAAGTCCTTTCCATCTGAAATCCAGTAGAATTCCTAGCCCATATAACAGTCTATTCAAAGCATGTCTCCCCATCCAGCACCTCATCCCTTCAGTGCACACAGTCACTAAGGAAACTGCTTATACACAACTCACTGAGAATGGTGTTCATATCTACTGCCGGAGACTGGTGTAAATCAAATTCTCTACAGGTGGATTTAGAGGACCAGGAATGAGAGGCAGAGCTTCACAGCATCTCCCACCCTGCTCCTGGGCCAGGCAAGCATAGCAAAGCTGTGGTCATCTTCCTGCTCCAGGAGAGATATGCTTCACATGACATGGTCTCTCCCTACTAATCTCACAGCAGCGTCCTGGCAAAGCCAGGTCACATTTTGGTGAGGAACATAAGGTGGGCAGGCAAGATGGTAGTAATGGACTATTGTCCATAGGTAATGAACCATTGACATTATATCATAAATATTCATCATCATTAACAAACTGTGCAACTCAGTCAGGAAAATAAATGTTATTCTGAATTCTTAAAAAATTCAGCCTTATATTTCTAACTGCAGGTGTAAAGGGTCTCAGATTAGTGCAAGGAAGATGTGACATATCTGGCTGTCATCAGAATGAAAGATTAAATTCTCTCCTGGAATAGAGATTACAGAGAATCAAGCAAGTTTAATTGATAAATTCTGCATTACCATACTAAGCTGCCACCAATGTGTCCAAATCTGGAATCAAATCCTCCATACAGAGCCCTCAGATTTAAACAACTCTCATTGTAAATCATCAGTTCCTCGCATTTCCCCATTAATTGCAGAGAAGATTTCAGAGAGAAGAGCTGGCTATAGAAGAAGGATGCTGCATCAGGCTGTTGTACTCCACAGCACAAAGAGAGAGAACTATTCCTGACATAGCGCATGCCTCTGCTCTTTCAGTGTTTGTGTAATTATAGCTGTCTTTTGAACATTCAATGCATCTCACATAAAATGAGACAACCACACATTGTGGCTTAATGAAAATAACTGAAGGAAATGTACCAAATTATTGGTTACTGGGCAGCTGCTTCATAAATGCTTTCTCCCATCTGTTTTCTCCTTCCCCTTATATCAACTCATTCAGCCTAATGCCTATAAAATGCTGAGCCAAATGTTTCAGGGCATCTCCAAAATCCCCAGCCAGTGTTCATGAGTGACTTCAGCCACATTGCCCTGAATTTCGTAGCTCCTGTGGCTGCATGGCCAGGAAAGACTGCTCTTGTGTAACATACCCCTCTACATAGGGCCTGATGATAGCAGAGACAGCTAACATTGCAGTCAGTACCAAATATTAACAATTTAAAAAATATGTATATATCGTTAATTCAGCCCCTAATTATGACGGTGAAACAGCTTGTCTGTGAAGCCTGAAAGAAGGAGGCGTTTGGCTACAGAGACCCAATCACTGATGAAAATGTAACCAGGCAGCTATTGGTCAGTGTAACCAATCAGAGCCAATCAGGTTTGAATGTGGAGTCTTTAGAATAAGGTATATCAAAGCTGTGTAAGGCATTAAAAGGTCTCTCTGCTGCACAAACCTTGGAGTATCTGGTTGTGTCTCGATCTCCCCTGAATGTGACACCTAATAATAAAATACCTGTCAGTACAGGGTCATGTTCTCCCACCTTAAGGTCCCTCATTTCCATGGACTCAGTGAGAGATTAGATAGAGTCGCATTCATGAATGCCTCTCACAAGTCTGCTCCCAGAGAGTCATCAGCCTCACTTCTTGGATTTGCAGGCAGATAACATATAGAATATTTCCAGCTGGAGCAGGTCCTTCTGCTCTCACGTGAGTCCACATGCATTAGCCACAGCAAAGGATTGTTGCAGGACTTAGAAGATTGAGGATCTTGTTATAAACAGATAATGCAATGGTTAGCTCTCACACTTTAGGGATGAATATCATGTGTATGTTAAGAGAAGTTTTATTCATGTAAAGTTATGTTATTGTGTTATGCTCTCCCCATAACTCTCTTTCCCCTCCCCCTTGTATTGTCACTGGATGGCCTTGGTACCCGGGGCATTTGGAGGAGGGCAGGCTTGTTACTAGGAGGCACGGCATGGCAACATCTGACCTCCAATGAAGTTGTAAGAAAGTGATCTCCACAAATGCACGACAGAGAAGAGTTGATTGATGGACTTTGGGAGGGGTTAGGGTTACCTGATGCAATACCATGAGTATAAAAGGTGGAGCAGCCATGTTGTGGGTGAGCACATGGTGGTTCAGTTCCATGCTCCCAATGCTGCTCTTTCTCCTTATTCAACCATTTGTTGTATTTGTTAAGGTTTAATAAACCTTTGAAATTTTAAAGTGAGAGATCGTTTTCTCACAATCTGATCCAGTAAGACCTATTCATCTGCAGCTTTTGCAGCAACATGAGTAGCAGCAAATATATGTGGCATGTCCTGTGTGCCAATCTGTCCAAAAGATCTGCCATGGAAATAGATCTCATACAGGAGCAGCTTGGTGGTGCCAGGTCTGGGCTGGGGCTGTCTGAAACAAGTGTTGTCCATGCCCACCCATCTCTCAAGGCGTTGTTTCTCCTCTCACACCAGCTGCCACAAGTGGTATTAAGATCAACCAACATTGACAAGGTTGCTCAGACACAGGGATATCAAAGCAATCAGTGGTTGCTGGCTACATTGGGTAAAATAGTTTCTTGAAAATCACACCTCGACAGGCAGCACGTTACCTAAGGAGAGGAAGACATTTTGCTTTGCCAGCCATGCTGTATGTCTCACAAACAGGGCTACATCTCATCCTGCTGCTCTGGCTTAATCTAATGGAAGAGCAGATGATGGAAATCAAGTCCCCCAGCTCCCCGAGGAGCACGGGAGAGCCAGTGTCTGTAGGAGTGCATGCAGAGAGAGCTGCCAGCCAACTCCACACTCCCTGACACAGAGCTCTGCCCAGTAATTTAGGTAACATACGCACTAATTCTGTCCTAATTTACCAAGCTAGCAAGCTTGCAGAAGCAAACATATGTATTTGTTTAACTTGTCTTTTCCCCTTAGCAAAAAGAGTGATTATATTTCTCTTCATTCCCACTAGAGCTATCATAAAATATTAACCTCAAGCCATCCAGTTACACATTATGATTACCTGAGGAGAGTTGCTAACGGATATTTTTTTGCCATCAACATGGCAAAAGCTGGTTAATCCTCTGGGAACCTATTTTTGATTAAATACCTAATACAGTATGATAAATATTGGAAATATGCACCTCGCCCCTATTAAGAATGTGGCTTGATTTCCAAAATGTGCCTAATCAATTCAAAGGTGGCAGCAAATTTACAGTGGCAGGAAATATTTAGAGCTTAATATTTGAGGTAAAGATTGTTTTGGTGATTCTATTAGAAGAAGGAATGAAATAGCGCAAATACAACACAAAATCCTTATACAGCTTGATATTTAACTCCAGCCTTGGGTTTCCCTTCTCAGCTGCTGGCACTGTCGAAGCACACAAGTTTGGTGTGCTCAGTTCTGGACTTCTCCTTTTCCCTCATGATCTGCATTGGCAGTTTTAGGTAGCAACATTCTCCTGATCTATAAATGCATCTTCCACCCCTCAGACAACATTACGAGGTCTGTGACTAGGTCATGTCAAGCAAATAAACATTCACAAAATTCTGGCTTTATAGCATCCCCATCTCTTGTCTACATTATCAGTCACATAAGAACTACATGAAACTTGTAGAATCCTGTTTCTGCATTAGCCACAACAGCAGTGACTCCAGTTCCATGGCAAGCCATGGGCACCAGAGTGACTCTGACTCCTGACTCCTGCAGGTCCTCTGACACTGCAGGAATGTGTGCTGAACTACAGCAATTTGTAATAATCATGTGTTAACTGAGGGCAATGATAAAATCCCTCCAAAATCCAATAATAATTCAAAGGCGTGTTTCTTACCAATATCTGTACTTTCAGTGCTTTGGCAAAGCTTTGACAGAAGCAGATTTTGGGGCAGACAACACAAGGAAACCTAACACATGGTTTCACCTGGGCCCTTCTCTGCAATTTATGTGTCTCAAGGAGAATGGCCAGTGCATGTGTGGTGATCAGGCCCACAGAAATAATGTGTAAATTATGTACAAATTGCTGGCCTCAGTTTTGTTCCAGGAGTGTGTGATGCCTTTCCTGGGTAAAACAGTGCTAACTTCTCCACATTCAAACAATAATCAAGTATTTAATCCTTTGTCAAAAGAAAGCATCAGCAAAAAAAAAAAACAAAAAAAAAAAAAAAAAAAAACCACACACAAAAAAAAAACCCCACCCAAAAAAAAAACCCCAAAAAAAGCAACCCAAAAACAAACCAAAAAACCCCAAACCAAAAACTAGGCCAAAAAAGTATAAAATTTTTCACTTAGGTCAACATCTCAAAAAAACTAAAGCTACCCCACATGATCTCTTCCTGCTGCAAGGGCTCATGAGAGTCAAATAAGCAGTGCGAGAGCTGTGCCAACACCAGTTAATCATACCTGGTCATGTTGTGAGAACAAGTCTGGAAATCAAATTTTCATCAAATTAATGGGTACTCTGGGAAATAGTTGTTTCTCTGAGAATTAATCGTAACTGGCATGAGGGGATTCACCACCTTGAATCTCAGCAGCAGCAGTCAAGAAAAAACAGCTGAAACTTTCTAGGGAAGCAGCTTGGGTCCTGTAATTGACCCAACTCAGTCCACCTTCACACATGGAGATCACAGGGAAACCTAAACAGGACACAACACATAGACCACAGGAGAAATGCAAGCATATTAAAATGAGCCCTGAATTCTGAAGCCAAACAGTCACACAAATATGGAAACTGCTGCCACAGCTGCTAACTATAAAGAAAGCTAATGTTGCTCAAGCACAGCATTCTGCTATCCCTGCCTTCTTATAACCACTTTGGACACCTTCACACCGGTGAAACACTCTAGTTCCCAATAAATTTAGGAGGGACAGTTTAACTCAAGACAGTGTCTGCAAGGGACTGTCTTCCCACCCATACAGAGCAGTTCTTCTAGACACCAAAGCCCAGGGGATTGCAATCAGCCCAGTCCTGGCATTGCATCATCGCATGGCACAAATATCACATGACAGCTGACCCAGTACAGAAGAGTATTCTTTAAGTTTTCTTTTTGCCTGTGGCTTCTCATTAAGCACTTTGAAGTCCTCATTAAATGCTTTTCATCAACATAGCTTTTGAGGATGAGGATTTTCTTGCAATTTGGGCTTTTGATCAACTAAAGGTTGGACTGAATCAACTTCAGAAAACAAAAAGTTGTCCCTCGCTTCCCCCTGCCAAACCAAGCAAGGAAGAAAAACCTCCAGAAAACCTCAAGTTCTACCACTATCAAGTACCGTATATGAAATTTCATTGAAAGACATTTTATGAATTCACCTTTTTGCTGACCTCCTGTAGTTGAGCACTGTTGGAAAACATTTACAAATAAGGCTTTGGTCTTTAAGTTGAAAGAAAAATTGTGATTTCTCCCTGCCTCTGATTTCCACACAATTAGCTGAGGTTGCAACTTCTAACCAGTGCAACTTCACCAGTTATTCCCAGGGCGATCATCACACAGACCTGAATGTCAATGTCCCACTTTCAGCCCAAGCCTGATTTTCTGTTTCTTGGAAGGGGCTGAAAATATGGGACACAGTACAGATTTTAATCACTACTTTTCAATCAAGTGAAATATTACCACCAAAAGTAATTCAGTGGCAGGGAGTAAGCATTGGAGGACCCTGTCCTATCTAATTTGCTGTCATCTGAAGTAATCACTGCTATTAATATTACAGTGAAGACCATGTCACAGGCTTAAATTCATCACTTCAGCATGTCATTCAGGGAGCATGTGCCAGCAGGACTGATTGCTCTTTCCTCCTCAGCCTCTGGCCTTAATATTGAAACCCCAACTGCAGTGCAGCAACCAACATAAAAATAACATCCAAGTGGATGTGATGGCTGTGCCAGGTGTATGGCCATTAGAGGTTAGTGATAAATATTTTACAGAGCTCAAACTGCACATGGAGGTCTAGTACTTCCATGAACCACGGCCCATTGTTAAATGAGGGATAGGGAGCTTCTGTGGTTCCACAGTACAGACCCAAAGTACAGAGACAGACCAGCCAACGCTCTTCTCCTGATGTATAAATTTCCCTTTTTGGTTTGTAATAGCAGGAACAAGAGAAAGGGAGCAGAGGGTTGTTGAACTCACACAATGTAGGGATTGCTGCTTCCCTGAGGACACATTCTCCACTGGAGTCACTTGGTGTTGTGTTGCACTAAGCAGTTTATTTAGTTATTATTTTGCACTGAGTGATTAGATTTTTGCACTGAGTAGTTTTATATTGCACTAAGTGGCTTGTTTGTATCACATGGTTTGTTCCGTTCACCCCTCTCCTCCAAAGCCCTTGATGGTGGTCTTGCCCCGGGCTGGTTCCTCCCGTTGCCCCTCCCATCAGTTGTATTCCATTGGCTCTAGTCCCTTCCCTCCTCCACCCTTCCCCCCAGGTTTAAATTCTGTCATGAGAGACTCTTTGTCTTTTTTCTCCAGGACAGCTCCATCCCAGCCTCTTCAGCCTCTTTCTTTTCCTGAACAGCTCCTTCCCAGATGTCCCTGGAGTGCTTCCACAATAAACTGTAGGACTTTTAGTCCCGAGAAGAAAGAGTGCCTCGAGTCTTTTGCTTTTGTCCTTGTTGGTGAAATCGGGGTCCAGAGCTAGCCAAACCAGACCCCCACAAGGCTCTCAATCCAACAACTTGGTGTCACAAAGGACTGGGGAACAACAAAGAATAGAGAAGGCCCAGCCAGGAGAGTTGCTAATGGATATTTAGGTCAGAGATGACACAGTGGCACTGCGGTTTCACTGGCCATAACCTCATAAGACCAAATCCAGGCCTCACACCAGCTTGGCTGGCAGGGTCTTCCTTGGCACACATGCAGTAAACATTCTGGTTCAGGAGGAGAAGAGTAGGAGGTGGATGGAGGGCACCACAGGGATGGCAGCATAGCAGGACAAAGCGTTCACTGTCAGGGGAACCACTCCTGCCCTGGCTTTTGTTTGGCAGCACAGAGGAAGGTAACAGCAATGGTGTCAGGACTGCAAAACCTATCGCAAAACCCTCCAGGGGCTCCCCCCTTCCATTCTGTCTGCTCTAGCTGGAGTCATGCTAACAAGACTGCCTGCACCCATGACAATAACATCTGTGTGCTCTGCAGACATGCTGATAAAATCAGACACTTAGGCCGTATCTCACACCTAAGTGTTAAGCTGTTCTGTATGTTCTGACATCTCCTTGCAGTTAGAACTTCTTTCCTCTGAAGTACACTTTTCACTTGTTCTAATTTAATTTTTCTGTTCCTGATTGAATTCCCTGACCTAATAACACAGCAGTATCTTATAAACAGAGAACAACAGCTAAATAATATTGCTGTTCTTTCAAGGAGAGCAAATGTGAAGAAATTAAAGACAATGAAGAGAATCTGTCTAAAGCTATCTTTGCAGAGTAGCAAATTATTATATGTCAGACATGCTGGACACCATGCCCTGTGCTAGGGGCAGAGGGAGGACATTTTCCTGGACCAGTTGTGGTCAGAAGCATCTCCTGCCAACTTGGGCAACAGTGCTGATAGATGGAACATGGTGCTTGTCAGTACTAACATAATTGGCAAAGGGTTTCAGCAAGGGATGGGAAATCCACTTCAGTCATTATTCAATGCTTTTGAATATAATTCAATAGATAGAAGCCATTGTTTCTCTCATGGTGAAACCACACTACTGTGCACTAACCTATGTTTATCACAGAAGGAAAACAGCAAGAAAACTCACAACAGAATTCCAGACAGGCCAGACCAGAGAGGCTCCCACCTGTGGCCTGTGAGGATGGCTTGGCTCTCCTTGTGAGCAGTGTGGGTGCTGCAGGGGAAAGTGGGCATGGAAAAACCGATATGGGAAAAGATAACTGAGATTAACTGAGATCTTTGTTCTGAATAATTTGAGAGACTGATACTGCACACTAAGAGTTTTAAGCACCGAACATTCAGAAGGGAGAGAGCTGGGTACCAGTGCAAAGTCTTTGGAGCACACAAATGTGGTATTCACATATCCTCTGAAGAGAGAGACACAGACTTTCCCAGGATTTTCCTGGGGAAGGCTGTGAGAAAGCTCAGAAAAAGTATGATTAACAATTTTTATCTCCCCTTGCTGTATCTGTTGTATACATGTGGAATGTATTATGGAGATTGTTTACCAAAAGGTAGT
The DNA here is from genome assembly GCF_015832195.1 of Motacilla alba alba. NCBI lineage: Eukaryota > Metazoa > Chordata > Aves > Passeriformes > Motacillidae > Motacilla > Motacilla alba. The sequence continues at coordinate 207,453 of NC_052028.1, read as the reverse complement.
TTCTTACTTGGACACTGGTGATGGTGCTTTGATTGATTGACCAATTAGGTCAAAGCCTTATTGGACTGTTTGGCAAGGGCGAAGGGAATTTTGCATATCGTAGTATAGTGTAGTATAGTATAGCACAATAAAGCATTTAATCAGCCTTCTGCAATCATGGAGTCAGTGCACATTATTCCCCGGTCAAGGATCCGCTGCCACTATACATAAACCCCACAATTATGTGCATTCTAGTAGGTATCACCCAGTACAGACTTTTCCCTTTCTGAATAATTGCCATATATTTTAACTTTTAAAATATTTTATCCAATCCTTTTCTGTGACATACAATGCACTTATCTCGCTGTTGGTCTTGGTGGCTCAGGGCTGCCATTCTGTATTACATTCTGTAGGACTCCCTCTCAGCAGTCCAAAGTTTTGGCATGCAGAGAAGTGTTAGCAGGTAGGCTGCAGACCAAAGCAAGCTGGACACATGCCTGGGGGAAGGGTAGTGTTTGACCCTCTGATCATTACTTCATATTCTCTTCTGCAGAAAATATCAAACAGCAATTCACTGGGGGAAGGACAGTAATTTTTCAGATATCACATGAAAGAAATATCAGTCTGGCCTGCACTAGATTATGTGGGACAGTATTTTATTAAATATTACATTACATTGCTGGCAAGTTAAGACATTGATTTATTCTTTGTATTGAATTTGTTCACAGGAATGAATGTATTGCTAAATCCCCAAAGGCCTCAGCATTTTCTTTCACCTTTATTGATCAATTGTTTATAACTTTGAAACTATTTTAAATCAATTTTTAGTAATTTATGTAACTTATTTTCTAGTCTTAACACAGTGTAGGCAATTAGCATCTGTAGAGCAAGGCCCTGCCTAGTCAGAAGTAACACTACTGGAACTGCTACCATTATCTTTTACATTGGTCTATATTTCAGCACAGAAATCAATAAAAGGGTGAATCAACACTTACTGAAGCACATTCATCTCTCAGAAATTCTGTAAAACATGGAGGATGGTCTAAGATGAATTCATAGCTGCTGGCAAATTTCTTTATAATCTTTAGAAGAAGTGTATGGAAATAACTGGGAAAGTGTGATTCTTAATCAAAAGCAATGAGCATAATTCTTGGCTCTTGCAGGACAACCAAATAATTAATAAAAAACTTAGTGGAGTGGGAAAATCATTAAGGAGAAACTCTCTCCCCAAAAAAGACAGAGTACAGAACTTCTCTAGCGAACACAAAACACATAGTCCCTTTGTGAGGTTTATGTGCTCCAAAGTCTTTGCACTGGCACCCAGCTCTCTCCCTTCTGAATGTTCCAGTGCTTAAAACTTAATCAGTGCAGAAAATGCTTTTCAGGAGGTCATCACAGTGGGGGCTTTCAGGAGGAGTAAGCCTCAATATTGGTGCACAGAGGTAACCTCAGAGGGTTACCCTAACCATGTTCAGAAGGACTTTGCATCATTTTTGATTATTGCTGGGCTTTGAGGAAAGCTGAAATGCCAAAGCCAGCAGTGGTAGCTGAGGAGTGGGAGCCTAGGGATCACGTTCTCTCAGGTGTAGTCCACCCATTTTCCCTTCAAACCACCTGCCTGTGAAAGAAATCCCTCCTCTCTTGAGCAGCTGCAATGGAAGGAGTCACAAGTTACCTCCCGATAGATGGAACAGAGACGTGGAAAGATGCAAAAAAGAAAGAGCAAAACACTCAGAGAAAGAAGAGAGGATCAGGAATACAAATAAGAGAAGAAAAGGAGAAGAATCATACAACAGGAATAGCAGATATTTAGGAAAAAATATGTTTAGAAAACAGCAAGATGTTGAAATCAAGAAGCAATTAGAACAATGCTAAAACACCTGGAGACCAGCCCAGAAGTTTTGGCAGCAGGACCGCACCCCATCAGAATCTGCATCAGGAATAACGTCTTTACCTCATTATTGCTCAAAATACAGTAGTTTTAAAGCTGGATGAGCAGAACATGTTTGAGAGCTTTATTAAAGGAGTCCAGAGATGTCCTATGCAGATGGAAGTTCACTAATCCTAAGCAAAAATTTCAAAGCATGCTAATCCTACAGGAAAACTTCAAAGCCTCATGTGCAGAGTAACTGAGCATTTGCCACACCAAGAGAAACATCCCACGACTGAAAATGCTGCTTTATCAGCCCACAGCCCATGTCTACATGGACAGTGGCATAGCACTGTCAACCTCCACACACATTTACTGTGTATCCAGACACATTTACTTTGGTTATTTATTGCTTTAGAGAAAATGTGTGAGCTTTGATGTTGCAGTACAAGCTGACTTGTACTGAACATTAATCCAGTTATAAATAAGAAACCCAGCCCAGTTCCATAAACCAGCCTCTAGGCTGACTGAAAGATGTTTCAACCAATAACAACTCTCCTAAAATACAAGCGTTTGACTAGTTCAGAGGGTGTGGAGATTAGTCCAATGACTGTTTAGAGCCGAGAGCTTTAAATTGCCTATAAAAGTATGCTCCGTACAATAAAATAGGCTATTTGGTTGATGTACACCGGAGGTCTGTAGTGTGTTCGTCTCTAACACATATCATACCTAAAAAAAATAAACATGTGGGCTCCTGACACTAGCTTCTATACTCATATTCACTGAGACGTAGTTCCTTTGTAATGAATGTTCATGACCTCTTCCTCATTCTATCCTCTTACTGTGCTCCTTAAGGACACACTTTGAGGACACACAGGGCTGTAATTTAGGCTGGAATTTCCTGACCACCTTGTCAGTCATCTCAGTCTCAGTCCCCACCAGTGGCTTCCTGAGACAGGTTTGTGCTGGGCATGACAGTGAGGGAGTGAAAAAAAAAGCATTTTGCCAAGGGTGGAACCATCATTCGCTTTCTCTTATTTTTTTAGCTTCTCCCTGAGGTTTAGGAAGTGGTGAAACAGTGGGGAAAGACCATCATACAAAGTAAGACTGGGCCTAGACCTTGGGCTTCTTCTCGAGAGAGCTTAATAAAGTAAACCTTCATCTTTTGAAGGCTTAATGTCTTGAGTTCAGGCAAAAACTAATCTGCTTATTTGAAAAGGCGAAAAGAGAAAGTGGAATACTCCAAGACAGGATGAGCACTTCTGAACCTGGGTAGCTGCAAACTTTTCTGAGTATTAATCACTCCCTTTTCTGCCATGCTTGACTAAAGAAAAAAAAGAAAAAGCTACAAACTGGGACAAATATGCAAACCATTTGTCACCACAAAGGCTATACAACAGATAGACAACATCTTTGGATGAAGGCAATAAAGGTTTTTGAAACAAAAAACTTGCTGTTCACTTTATAAATGTATGACCTTAATTCAATAATCCTTCTCTATAAAATAAGTGGTGCAGTTTCTAAGCAGCACATGAATTATTTTCTGAACTGCATGTGCAATGATTTCACCAAATTCACAATGGTACCAGGGCACTCAGCTCACCCCAGGATCCCAAGGCCATTAGGAGCAAGGATAGTAGTTACAGCCTCAGGCAATGCTGTTGCTCTGCTTAAGATGAAACTATGTATGCACTGGTAGTTTGGCAAGGAGCAAGAGAAGCTGTGTGCCCATACATCCTGTCCTTTGGGATGCTTTCTACAGCATGCTGCTCACAGTGCTGCTATGGACTTCTGTATAGGAGAACTGAGTTATAATCTAGGACACAGTCTACAGTGTATACCAAAACTATTAGTAAATCATCAGCAATGACTGCATTTGGCACAAACCACACATGAGCATAAAAGAACAGCTGTAGGTACAATCCCTCCACACAGGCCCAAAAGCAGTGCAAAAACCCAATGGCTTTCAGTGTGTTTGCCCATAGAGCAAACTGCAGCCCAGCTAGGGCCAAACCTGCAACAACAGGATGAGGAGCACAGCTGGCAACACAGAAGTCCAGACCATGTAGAGGGGAAGGGAGAACAGAGCAGGACTGAGAGCTGCGCAAGGAGATGTGCATGAGTTCAGAGAAGCAGAGCAGGAGACCTGCCAGTGTCCTCTTGCAGAAGATGGTTAGATACTCAGCAAGTTCAAAAGAGATTTTGCTTAGTGATTTAATGTCTTCTTTTTAATGCAGTTTACCCAGTCAATGGCTAAATTTCTACAGGCTCATGCAGGGAATCTACTAAACACTCACCCTCTAGAAGCACTTGCCAGACACTTTGGAAAAGCAGCTGCACCAAACTCCTCCGTCTGCCACGGGACCTGGTAAATGCAAGAGGTGCAGTTGGAAGGTTTCTCCGAGGAACACCAACCTGCACTTCACACATGCATGCAGCACAGCTGCCTTCAGCAGCCATAATCTCACTGCTGAACTTCACTCTGAATATCTACTGCTGTTGGATTTAATTACTCCAATCCAACACTTGACTTTGAATTATTTGCTTCTCACTTGCCAAAACAGTGGTTCCCGCCCACTTTTCTACGACAAAACAATCCAAACTGTTGCTGCTGACAATAGAGCTAATATTTACAAGTAATTATCAAACATATTTTAAGTTTGTAAATACCTCAGTAAAAGACGACATTTACAGATAAATTTACAACATAAGATGTGAGTCACAACAGACAAAATTCCTTGGAGAGCTAATATCTACAGATATTTAAATCACTGTGTAAATCATATAGACACTGTACATGCAGTAGCTCTTCTAACATAGGTGATGTGATGATTTCTATTTCATGCGGGAGAAAATGGATGCACCATAGTGATGCTGTATTCCTCTTCAACCCTGCACCTCTGCCAAGACTGATGTTGGGTGATTTATTATCCCACACACTTGCTAAAACTCTTTCAGAAGACAGTACGAGTTTGTGCTGGCTACACTTTAATTTTTCTTTGGGCTTTAGAAATGAAATGTGTCTTTCTTAACACTACTGTTCATGGAAAAAAGACATTTAGGATTCAGAAGGTTTCAATCAAGAGTATATTTGGATTCTCCTTTTTGTTCTCTTTTCTACCAGGGAAAGGATATATCAAAACATGTTCTGTGTTTTACACCAAATACAGTATTAGCTGTAATAAAAAATTAATTATCTCTAAAGTTTCAACATATTTTTTAAAGTTTCTGTATCTTCTGGCACTTCATTTTTTTTTTTTTTTGTGATCTGTATTAATACTTCAAAAGGACAAAACCCTGTCCTACTTCTGCCTGCCACCCTTGCACAGAAAGACATGTCCTATTTGGCTTTAAAGGAACCTGTGGAGGCTGCTTGAGAGGAAGCTCTTGAACAAAGCGTACTTCTACTCAGAGCTCAAAGCACACACCACCCATTGTTACCCAAGCCTCTGCCTTGCTTCCAACGCCCGTTGTTTCAACAACTTAGAAAAATCAGGTGCCTGGGGTCCCCTCACCCTCCTTGGGCACAAGGGGTTTTCTATTGCTCAAAACGTCAATCTCTACCCAAGCTGGCTGGTAAAGAGGCGCTTGCGCCTGTGCGGCCACAGCCGCCCTGCCGGGCGCGACAATCCTCCCCAGCCCACACTGAGCCTGCGCTGCCACTCTCCTGTAAGTAGGTTACTGGCACCAAGGGGAGCGAGAGCTTGAGAATTAACCTACGTTAATCTGCTCGCTGCCCTCTTGTATTACCTAAGTGTGCAACTCCAGAATAAATGGGAAGGGACTCCCTGGAGAGAGCAGGGCTGGCAGCAAAGCCAGCCCCAAACATTCCAGGCTGAATTAAGCTCAGTAAGATTTGTTAAATTCCTGCACATTTAGTTCATGGCTTCAAACTTTCCTCCTGGACTCAGAGGATGCTGTAGGATGCAGGGTAACGTTTTTCTTATAGCTGCTGAAGTTTAAAAACTGAGGCTTAGCTAAAATAAGACATGTAGCAGATTGAGATGTTTGAATTGAGAATCCTAGATATGTTCCAGCTGGTGAGCAAGGAGATTTTGGGAGCTGGATTTACAAATACACATGTCTGTTTTATAAAGGTGCCTAATTAGAGTGCTGCAAAAATAAAGCTATCCAACGTATATACAGTGTTTTCTTGCACTGCCATGTGTCTGCAGGTTTAGCACTCAAGACTGTTAACTAATAAATGCCTTCTGTAATGTGATCATTAGAATGAACATCAACAGGAGCCAGTAACACAAGTGATTTTCCTTATATTTGTGAGCAGTTTCATTCTGTAAATATCTCCTTTCCTTTCACCATCCAATAAACATCTCTAAGATGGTAGCCGAAGGAAGGTGAAAATGTATCCCTGGTTTTGAGACTGGATTTATTTACAGGAATTTAAAATCTCTACTCCTGTTCCCCTAAATTCTCTTTAATTGTGCAAATATCTTGCTTGTGTTTTAGATTCTTTGCTACAAAGCTATACAAGCCTGCAGAGACTCCAGGCATGTGCACTCAGCTGCATGCTCCAGAACTGTGTGTCCCAGAAATGAATATGCATGAAACAAATAATCAAACAGTAGGAAAAACATTTCACTCCATTTTCTGGAATGTCTGCAATTATAAGAAGGAAAGAGAATATTAGAAAATAGAAGTAGGAAAGAGATCATTTTGGCAGTGCCTCCACATTTATGTGGACCATGAAATGTAAATCAGGTCAAGGCTCTCTTACTAGTACAAGAAACATTCAGTTAACAAATGTGTAGTTCTCTGGGAACCAGGCTTAGAAACCACCGTAGTATTTGTCTTTGTTAGAATTTAAGTCATATTCTGCTGTCTTTTCCAGCACAGAAACTAACACTTCTGTCTCTCTGAGTTGCTCTCTCCCCACTGCAGGTACCTTCACACCACCATTCATAGGAGAGAATGGATTAAAATACAAAATGTTATTTACTGAAAGATCAGACTCAAAATCAGGGAAACAGGAGCAAAATAGAAAATTTACATTACTTTTCCCTTAACAAATGTCACTTTGTTTGATGTAACCTCACCCTGATGAAGGAAGGGCACCTTGCCCTCAACCAGAATAAAGGACACATTTCAAAGCACACACAGGATTTAAAACATAAAGATTTATGCAGTTACTGCTGACATCTGTTCTCTCTGTACAAAATCTTACTGTAAATGCTGCACAGACTCCTCAGGAAGGTGACGCTCATTTCCATGCACACACAGCCCAGCCTAGCTCTGCAGGGTTCCAGCTTTCTCTGCCCACTCTGGCACCAGAGTGGACACACTCAAACATTTCCATTTGTGGATGATCACAAATGTTCTCATTGGAGTCCTATGACCACTGTCTACAGCCATACTGATCTCAATACACCCCTACATTGTGGTCTCTGTGCTGTCTGACACTGCAAAGCAGCACTCACAACATGAATAATGATGCCTTAGCTATGCCCTCCCACTCTCCTAAATCTCACATGATTGGGAGCCAACTCATAGTGCTTTCAAAATACAACAAAACTGAATCACAACAAGCAGGCCAGTGACAAGCAACTAACTTAGGCAAAACTCTACATCTCTTAACAGCTATCACACAGAAAAGGACAGCAAGCTGATGAGGATGCCCAAAGGCACTAATGCAGCTTGGCAGTATCATGTCCTCGACTGCAGGACTGGCAGACTGGCAAATACAGAGCAGCAGGTGCTGTGAAGATGCAGACCCGGCACTTGCACCAGGTCACAGGAAAAGCATAGATGAAATCCGATCTCCTGCAGCATCGTTCCCACCTCATCTTGCCTCAGCAGTTCAATTTAGGAGGAAGTGAAGCTCGTTAAACAGACTGCTCTATATTCATGGCTAACAGGACAGAAGTATTAAGTTAACAAATGTGATTTGTGTGGGCATCAGCAAGGAAGCTTCTCTTCATGGGAACAGGGAGAGGATCAAAGGTGCACTCAATTGCTTCTGTTTATTCAGGAATTCAGTAGGGTTTGAAACTTTCTTGCAGGTGGAAAGCACTACCAGACATGTATGTTCCTTGCATTTATTTATATTTGTTTAACTGTTTTAAACTATTGTTTCCACACAGAATTCAGGCATATTAACTGAAAATACAGGGTCTGATCCTAAACTATACTAATATTTTAGGGCACTGATCTCCAAAGGGAGCATGCCCTTTCAAAAGACCAGATGCTGACAAAGGGGAGCAGCAAAGCTGTGCCTGCGCTTTGCAGCCCTGCAGCCCATGAGCTTGGCCTCGGCTCTGCCACACCCCAGCAGCTTCCAACAACTGGCAGCCTGGTTTTGATCCAGATGGAGGTTAAGAACTTTTACCAGGTCATTACCCCCATCAATAATTTCCAGGCAGCAACTCAGAAGGGGACAGTTTTGCCAAACACAAACAATGGAAAGAGTCATAACAAAATTCATTCCAAGTCTAAGCATTTCCAGAGTTTCCAAAATATCTCACAAATTCCACGGGGCAAAGAAAAGCTTCAGGTTTGAACCAAGCTTTTAGTCTAACAGCGGATGGGCTTTGTAGGTTTTACAAACCAGTAGTATGCACAATATGAGAATGCATTTGCTTGAACAGATGCAGCCCCACGTTTACCCTGCACAGCATTCACCTGGACGTGATTGGGCTGTGGGTAAACCCTCAGAATGACACAGTGGTCTCTCCTTGCATTGCTGAGCAGACAGCAATCAGCACCTGAGGAAAGTGCACACAGCATGCTCCTCTCCTGCACTACATGAACGTTTGAACTGCAAGTACTTCATCAATAATAAGGACAGAGGAAACAGAAAAGACAGTATCATCTACAAGAAATGCAAATGTAGTAATATAAGGTGCTTTGGCTGATGGCATTGCCCAGAAAATACCTGATTAGAAAATTCCCTGCTTTTTACTTCATACTTTCCTGGAGGGCTGCAGTGAGTCATGGCAGACCAGTGCTCAATCAGAGGTGATTAGAAATGATGGAGCTCAGCTGTAATGTCCTTAACTCCTGCCAAGCAGAGGATGCCAAATTGCTAATGTAAATAGTCCCTTTTGATGACTTAAAGCCCTAGAAATGAAAGGCATTTTCCTGAAAGTTCAGTCTCTGGTTGACTTTCTGTCCCAGTACCAAAACTGCTCTGCATGCAGGTCCAACTGCTACCTACACAATTAGGACAGGACCTTTTGGGATCAGATTTCCTTTGCAGAACTGCACATGCTTGCCTTTATCCATTGTGAAGTATATACAAATGACCACCCTGGCAGAATTTTCCTCATGCCCTAATGTAGCTGTTTCTCTGGCTGTCTGCAGCCTGGCTAATTCTGTATGCACAAGACTGCAAATGAGGCCTTCTGTCAGCTCCCATGTTAAAATATTGGTTAAAACAAAAGCCATGTTATAGGGATTCAGCTCCACACAAGGACATGCCTTCAGTTCCTGGGGTGCCAGTATGACAGTTCAGGGTCATGTTTGACACTCCCAGCGAAGCATGTAAACCAGTGTGCCAATTCAATTACACTAGCTTATTAGGATTAGCAGACAACAATCCTCTCTGCACTGGCACAAAAGTTTCCTGCTTCCCAGTTCTAATTTCCATGTACTGCTCCCAGTTCAAATGGCAACATGGTCAACAAGTCCTTTGAACTGTGTGGATTAGGAATGCAAAGGGTTGCTGATGCTCCCCACTGCACCACAAAGTTCACCTGCATGGGATGAAACAGTTTCCCTAAGGGAAATTGTCCTTTCCCACAGATGTTGCTGGCTCCCAACAATTTGCAGCTGGAGAGCTAACAGCATCATCCTTTACATGGCTATGTGTACCCCACAAGGAGCAACCCTCAGTTCATGCAGTTTGATGTGCTAAACAGAGGCCTGAAGTTTCAGCTGATTATCAAAAAATCTGTGGGGTTGATGTGCAGAATCACTCACTAGACTAGGGCAACAGCAGCCTGGGAAAACATACCTGGGATCTTGGCCCTGAGCTGCAGGCAGCAAAGTTACAATAGTTATCAAAACATTTGAGCTGTGCTTCTGAAACCATGCTGTAGCTAGGTAAATCTTGTGAACATGGTTTGTTTCATCCATATTTTTCTGCATATAAATTTGACAGGCAGAAACATTTTTTTTGTCAGAGCACTAAAAGCCCCTGATGTTCAGCACTGATCTCTGGCAGGCTATAATTTGGCTCCCCCCTCCCAGTAACACTCTCCTGTTCCTACTGAAGAGGAGCCCTCAGTAAAACAATGCCATGGTACCATGGTTTTCCTAGAAACCTACCTCCAGCAGCACAACATGTATCCTCACAGCCTTGTTCTCCCTTAGCTGTTCTCAGCCACAGTATAAAATGTTCTGTGCCTACAGACTGTAGCTGTGGCCATCTACAGAAATTTTGGGCACTTCCCAACCAGCCACCCACAGAAAAAGTCTGGGAGAGAAGGGGTTTTGTGGAGCAAAAGGAAAGCAAACATTGGTGTGTGTGAAGAGCTGTGGTTGTTAAATATGTCAAGAAAGTAATGTTTGGATTGAGGAAAGCCAAACAGATGTAGTAGAGCTGTGCCAGGAAAGGATGACTCTGTTACCCTTTTTGTGTCTTCCTTAAAACATCCTGGTACTAGAGTCAGGCCAGCTCCCCTCCTGCCTGCTCACACTTGGCCTGCCTGCCAGTACCAGCTCAGCCCTCCAGGCAATTCTGCTGCTCCTTGCCTGCCTGCTAGCAGACAGTCCTCCCTTGCCTCCTTCAGACCCACATCCTTCCCATGAACTTCTAATCAACTGTACTGTGCTTTGTTCAAATTATTCAGAGCCTCTGTGCACTGGGCAGTGCTGGCAGAAGCAAGGTAGAGACGAACTGACCGCTATCTGTATTCTTTTCGGTCTGGACAGACATCACCACAGCCACAAACACAGACTGGAGTCATCTGGACACAGCTGCCTTCAGTTTTGACTTGCCCATTTTGAAAACATGGATGCAGTTTACACTTTTAATAATTTTTTGTTAAGTACAGTCCATCTTATAATAACAGTTACTCCCCCTCCCTCTGGCATCTCAAACAAATAAAAGGAGAAAAGTTAAATACCTTGTCTGGAATCCCAAATATATTTTGGTTAAAAATTCTTCTGTGCTACCATACAGCTGTTACCTGCATTTCCTAGTTGGTATGCAAGGCCATTGGGCCCCTTCCTGCAGGGATGATATGAGGTGCCTAGAGTACTCTGCACCTGCTGGAAAATGCCTCTCAGAGAAATACAAAAGTTTCTTACTTTATAAATAGCCATGGTATGAGCAGCGACAGGACCCTGAGCAGATACTCAAACTTTCTGCTTCTCTGTGCCATGACATTCTCTGGGTAATGCTTTTGAATAAGAAACGAAATACTTAATATAATCACAAAGGCCTGTCACCCACTGCAAGGAAGTCACAGTCACACTTACACATTCACATCTAAAACTACAACAAATCACAAGCCAATTTATTTAGTTTGGAAAATTTCAGGGAATAATTATAACTAATAAAAATTTTGAAGAATGAAACATTTCAGCTAAAAAATCCATATTTAAAAATTTGTAAATCTTCAGTCTTTTTAACAAAGCTTAAATAAATATGAAAATAAAGTATTTGAGCAGGGGTTTGTAAATGGAGAAATAAAAGATTTTTATTTTACTCTCACATTTGACTAAAATCAGAATGACTTGATAACTTGCCTTTGTTCACCTTACCCTGTTTTTTACTTCAATTTTTTCTTCAAAAAATTTGTACAGCCCTTACTGACTCTCCTTTATATATGTGGTGACATTAACAACTGTAATGCTAGGAATTACTCAAAACTTCTGCAATGTATTAAGTTTTAAGCTTTTGACATCTATAGCATTAAATATTTTCAGTTGGAAAAAAACCAGCTGCTTTCTAGAACATATTCCAAACATCAAATATCCAGTAATGCACACTGGAAGAGGTAGTAATGACAAAGGCTAGAATATTACCAAGGCTGAAAGTTAAAAGTTAGAATGTATTTTCTGATTTACTCTTTTGAATTACTGTGGGAAAAAATGAAACTTCAAAGCACTAGCCTGCAGAGCTGAAGTCTCTGATCCCCTCTTTTCTTTGTGGTGGGATTTCATGGCTCTGCATGGACATGCTGCATGCACAGAGGCACACGGTACCCGTACCCATGGGCAGGAAATCAGCACACATGTATGCTAATGTAACATAGAACACTCTGTAAGGAACTTTCCTGTATCCATTTTATTTTATTCCAAACCTCCAAGCTGTGTCTGACTGCAGCATTTCAGGCAGGAGCTGTAGGCCTGTGGGAAGCAATCAGGGGCACACATAGCTTATTTTAATTTTATCATTGCTATCCATTTCTAAGACCAGCTATTTGAGATCATTCTGCCATACTGCCAGGAGTCACTTGAAGGCAAAGGAAGAAATTTAGAGCTAGTAACTGCATGGGAGCTAAAGAAATATTGGCTGAGAGATGGAGAAGTGGGGAATGGAAGCAGTCACAAGTCCATAAGACCTCTAACCCCACACTCATGTGAACTCTAATTGGTAGGACACAGGGAAGCCGGCTGCAAACAGCTCCCTCACCTCTGAGCCACCCATCATAGGTGCGTCAGCCACATGGCCGGGATCTTTGGCTGCTGTTACGCTGAGCAGCCTCCCACACACCTCTCTGCACTTCAGAGAAACCAAAATGCTTTATGCAAAGAGGCATGTTCTGACAAACACTTATTGGTCGCCACAATTTTTCCAAATTGTTTCTGATTTGAATGCTTACATCGAACAGTTTTGTTGCCGAGTGCTGTTCTGTACACTCTCTACAAAGGTAATTCCCTCGAAAAATCTGCCTGTCAAATCCTCAGGTTTCAGTGCAGGCAGACAACCGTGGACTTGACCTGCCAGGCTGTATCAGATGACAATCAGACCAGACTAGGGAGAGAAAGTGAAGTGTCAGTGCCAATATTGGCTCTTAGGCACAGCCAGGAGAAACCAAGTCAGCCATTTCTCCCATTCTCTCAAGCACCTACTCAGGTCTCCAATCAGGGGGAACAATACTGTCCTTATTCTAGAAAGAAAACAGGTGAGCACTAATCTTCTTTCTATTCAGGAAATACCAAGAGCACACTCTGAGTCTTTAGAACACATGTATTTGTTCCCAATAGTGGCAAGCTGTCAAGTTTCTTTGAGGAACAGAAAGAAAATAGAGAAGGGGAGCTTTCAAAGCTTTTCTTTTGCAACAGGATGTACTGGGCAAAGTAAAGAACAAGGCAGCTTCCCTACTCAAATCTATCATCTCCATTCCATGGCTGTACTAAGTCTGAAAAGGGCCTGCTCCTTGAAACACTACTGAATCTCTTTTTCACCTTTTGAGCAGAGAAGCAGGTTGTTCTAGCACAGGGAACTGAAAGGGCACTATCATGACCCAACAACCTTAGGAGCTCGGGGCAATCTGATGTTCTTATGAAGATTGCAGAGTGAAGCAGAGTTGGTTACCTGGTAAGTAAACCACTTGGAAATACAGCTGGTCAGACACAAAATCTGATAATTTTGGACAATAAGCCATTTCAAAATAAAGCCTAAAAATTACTCACTATAAAAATCACACAACTGACATTTTAAGCAAAGTGAATTTCTGATGTTAGCTCTAGCAAAATTAAACGACTGTGCCAGACTCCTCTTGCTAGTTTAGGTTTGGGTGGTCTTTGATCAAAACATGATGACTCACATTTAAGAGAGTCAGATTACCAACTGAAAATGGTGCTGCTTGCTGCTGCTGTCAGGGTCAGAGCCTGTAGCTCTAATCCAAACAAGATTCAGGTATTGAGAAATATTCAAGTTATATTTCACTTTTACTGGGGGAAGTAGGGGTGAGTGCATATTTAGAGAACAAACAAAAGAATTCAGAGGTGCAGAAAGCAGTCAAAACTAGAAATTCCCCCTGCTTTAGCAATCTGCAAATTCAAACGTTTCCATGGCAAATACAGAAATGGCTGAATCTAGCCACAAATTTGGTCATGATTGGATGCAGGCTGTAAGAACATTAAAAAATCTCTATTTCTGCATCTAATTGAAATCAGAGATGCATTTGTGTGTGCATTATCTGCTGTGCTGGCCCTCTGCTTTTTAGTGCTGTGGTTTTGATGGGGTTTTTTTCTGCTCATTTATTGATTTATTGCTTATGTTTGAAGGAGAATATACAAGCAGCCAGATAGTCTCAAGTCCATCTCAACCATGTATCTAAGCACTAACTACCAGTGTACTAAAGAGAGGACCAAATAGTCACCTTTGTTGGCATTTGGTTCACAATGAGCTTTGAATTTACTTCTGATCCCAATACCTCAAGTTCTTGTATCTTTATGGTTTTTAAAGTGACAGTAATCCCAGAACCAGAACCAGATAAGGTTGGATGGGACCTCCAGTTCCCTCTTTAAGGCAGGGTTAACTACAGCTCAGGACTGTATTCATTGGGTTTTAAGTACCTTCAAGCTTGGAGACTCCACAGTCTCTCTGTGGGGTCTCTTCCAGTCACCCTCATAGTAATTTTTTTCCCCCTAATGCTTAAGCAGAATTTCTTTTATTTTAGTTTGTGCCCCTTGCGCCTTGGCTAGCCCCTGGGCACCAGGGAGAAGAACCTGGCTCCATCACCTCTACTCCCCCCTCTCTCAAGTATTCGTACACCCTGATTAAGACTTTCCTGAGTCTCCTCTGCTACAGGCTGGACAATCCCAGCTCTCTCAATCTCTCCCCTTTGAGTATGTCAAATGCTCCTATTGCTTCATATTCATCATGGTCCCTAAGTAGACTCAGTTTAGTAGGTTCTCATCTCTTCTGTCACAGGGAGTCCAGCACCCGACACAGCACTGTAAATGTCTCACCAATGGAGGAGCATCACCTCCCTCAGTCTACTAGAGAAGCTCTGCCAAGCACAGCCCAGCAGATCACCAGCCACCCTTGCTGCTGGCTAACTGTCAGCTTGTCCCCAGGACCTCAGCCAGGCTCCACCAGCATCCCAGGAATGCTGGTCTGACATACAAGTGAAGTGAACGTGGTAGAAAGAGGTTTTCTCTTTTAGTAGGTCAACTCAGAATGCTGGAAAAGCAGACAGGAATCCCAACAGGAAACAATTCCTAATGAAGTATACAAATAATTGGTGCAACTGTCCTGAGCCTCAAAGCTAACAGCACAATCTCACAGACTGTCTGGGGACACTTCAGTGAACAGGGAAAGCTTCTGCAGCTTTAATGATAGGATTGCAAGTCTAAGAAGCAAAAATCTCTATCCTGCAGGACAGGGCATGTGGGTCCCAACCTACCAACACAAAAAGCCCAGTTATATTGGATTAAGTTTTTACATTTGAGCCAGGCAAATCACGTCCTCCTGTACCAACGCACAATGCTGTCCTCTCCCAGAGACAAGGTATCATGCTTGATGGACCACTGCTCTCCACTTGACAATTTCTGTGTCACTCCTGCCTTTATTGATTCGGGCTCCCCATTTTCATCAGAACAAGCAATTTAATCTTGTATTCTTGAACAGTGCTAGTATGTCCTTTCCAGCCTTTCTGCTCACAGCTGGAATAACCAAACCAGCCCCCAGTCCCACTGCCAACACCCCAGACCCAGCCACAAGCAGGACATGAGGGCGAGCAGCACAGGCAGAGCTGTGTCATGTGCTCAAGCTGGAAGGGTTCAGCATGGGCCACTTGTACCCACTCTGCCCTGACTCACCATGGGCTTCCTGGTATTAACTGATCTCCGGGTCTGCCTAACTTTAGACATGACCTGTTTATTGTTTATTTTCTTGAAACAATGCCTGTTTTTTTTTACTTTTTACTTTATTACACCAGAGAATCAAAGCTTCAGACACTGGTGTGAGCTGCTCTACTTGGAGGAGCACATACTTGCCAGCATGAGAGAGCATTTGTAGAGGTGTGGATCTAGCCCTGTTACAGCTATTTCTCCAGGCCCTTGTTTAACCTACTACACAAAGTCCTGAAATATTCAGATAAACACAAAGGTAAATATAATAATTAATAATGTGATAATCTAATAATAAAATAAACATTTTACTCAATCAAAGATAAATTTAGCAATAGCCAATGGAGCAGTGGCACCCAGGCACCACTAGCCAGCTGCCCTCTGGCAGAGAAGCCCCTACATCAAGCTACACCAACAGCCATGCAGCAAACACTGGGACAAATGATCCTTTCTCTCTGCTCAGCACTTTGGCAAGCACAGCCAGAGTGCTGGGGCCAGTTTTGGACTCCCCAGACCAAGACAGACTTGAATGTGGTAGAGCATTGTCTGGTAGAGGCCACCAGAATGGTTGAGGGCTGGAGGAGATGCCAAGGGAACATGTGGGCAGCACCAAGGAATCAAGTCCATCATGTAGGGGTGATTGACTATTTAACTGACAAAGAATAATTTCAGATTGTATTCAAGCCCAGCATTAGTGTTTCACTGCTCACAAGGTGAAGTGCTAACCATCAGTGTAAAACACACCAGCAAACCACACAGATAACACATCAGAGCCAAGAGGATATAACTCTGGGAACACAGGTTTTGATAAATATAGCTGAACAACCACTGCCAGCAGGCATCAGCAAGAGTGAATTCCATTGTAAAGGTTAAAATGTGTGACCATATCCTGGATTTTTACTGCAGGTGACCTCCAACAAAAAGCAATGGCTTGCATCCATCAGAGCCAATCACAAGACAATAAAGTCACAGAGAATGGATATGTTCAGCCACAAATTATCTACATTTAGTGGAAATAAGCTCCCAGGTTCCTGGCAAGTGGACAAGACACCCCTTGGTGTCACAGCAATCACCATGCCCAGCACATTTTTCTTGTTCAGTTCTTGTGTAGTGCAGTGCCTAAGCACAAGTTTCCCAGCTTCAGGTGTAACTCAGTGCTTAGACAGTTACACAGCTCTTCTTGCATTTTAAGTAGTGTCATACATGTCCCAAACAACTGCACAATTATGAGAGCATTACAGTCAGACAGAAAGCTGAACTGTAAACTATGTACACACACTCCAATGTTAAAACGTTACTCTACAGGTATCAGGAACACAGACTTTTGCTCACAAACTTGCCACAAACAAATCTCACAGCCTTTGCCCACTTCTCTTCTGCATCATTAATTGGTGTTTGATATTTCCTAAGACAGTTTCCAACTTAAATTGCAAGAAAATCTGTTGCTCAGTTCAAAAGCATATATATGAACTGAGCAACAGATCCAGTGGTCTAGAGACCTCCCTATAAAGAGACTCTAAAATGCAGAGGTTCAGGCAGGGAATATTTCTAAATAGCACAAATATTGCTAAAGGTATAGAGTTTTTCCTTTTGTTTTCTAAAAAATACTCGTTCTGTAAGGCATGGATGTGCCCCTGACAGTGCTTTCAACTTTCTGCTCGGCAACACCCTGAAATCTTCAAATTAACCCTGAAGAAAATAGAGCAAAGCTCAAGCAAATACTATACAAACCAGACCTCCTGAAAAATCAGCATTTATAGGCAATATTTATGGATTTAAGGATCAAAATCCCTGGAACTGCTGTTTATTTTCTCATTTTAATGAGTTCCTGCTTCTCTCTTTTACAAAAACATCCTAATTTTTTGCCTTCTTGCTAATCTTTATGAAACACACATCATTAGTATTGCACGCTTGGTGCTGGATTACTGAATATGGAGCACTAACTAACAATACTTCCTGAGACAGAAACCCAAAGGTATTGGGAAGGATTTGCTGTATATCTACATTTTATTCCCTCTTCAAAGGGTTTATACAGCATGGGATTTGGAAATAAACAAGTCTCTTCTGCAAGTGCTCTGCATATGATGCCCTGAGTTTCTCCTCCTCATATATACCTGCATTAAGGATTACAGTATTTCCAATTCTTTTCAACCCCCAAACCCCTCCACAGCAATTTTCTCATGCCCACATGTTTTCTCCACCACCAAGCATCCCACTCTCCTCTGCAAATTACCCCTCACAAAAACATTGCCCAGTTACTTGCAAGTGGCACATGTTCATTTTCTCCTCCCTTCCCCATGCAAATGTCTCCCACAGCAAATAAACCAAAGGGACAGGAAAAGCATAGCAGGAGGTCTTACCTTTTGATGGTCTTCTTTGTTTCGTTTGTAGAGAAGAGAATGTACCCATGACAGCACCCATTGCAAAAGCTACTCGTGAGTTTTTGGGGAGGATTTATTTTGGCTAGGATTTTTTTTTAATTCCTATTACCCCACCCCTCCACTGACAGTGAACAAAATCTATGTGAAATGCCCCCAAGAACAAAACAAAACAGAGAAAGACCAGACAAGAAAGAAGGAAGGAGGAGGGAAAAAGCAAAGCACTGCAGCTCGGCATTCAGCAAGCGTTAAGCTTTGAGGATTTTTTTTTAAGTCAACACACATGCACTGACTCACAGCCAGCTGCACTGTTATTATTCAAAACAGCTCCCCATCAAAATTTAAATGCTAGGTAGATTCCCTCAGACCAGAGCTGGCAGCACATGCATCAAAATATTTACTGGAGCACAGCTACATAAACACACAGGCTAATTCTTCCTCCCGTTCCCTTATGGCTCCAACCAGCAGCCTGTAGGTCTAGCATGGGAGTATTAGTGCAGCTCTTCCAGTGAATACTAAACTGGAGTCCTGTAGACATGCTGAGGGTCTCAGGGGAAGCCAGGGCTTTGGGCTGGATACCAACTCGGAATGAACAGAAATCTTCTGAGTGGGAAGCAATAGTGAGCAAGGCATCAAAGCCCCAGCTGCACGGGCTGTGCGCTCCTGCTAATTAAAACTCTGACAGAAAGGTAGAGAGCAGCAATCTCCAACAGTCTTCTCAAGCAGAAAAGTCAGAGAAAAATGACTAAGTGCCAAGGGGGAAACAGAAAATTTCACCACAATACTTTTTCTTCATATCTTTTCTCACAGAAAGATATGCAAGATATGCAAACACCCAAAAGACATGCAAGACAATTAACTTATTTTTCTGCCAAGTATATATGTGCACATCCTTTTCAAGGATATTAAAACAAAAAACTGTTGAAACAAAACTCTAAAAACATCGAGTGACTGGGAGGAGGTAGAGCAATTCCCAGCATTTTTTCAGTACTGTCATATTTCAAAAAATCAGCTATACATCTGGTTATGTTTTCTCAGAAAGTGAAATAGCAAGTGCTTAGGTATAGAAGGTGTTAAATACACTGAGGCAGGTCTCAAAACCCAAATTTATTTGCTACTTATACGTGATGACTGAGATTAGGGCAGCATCTGTGCAAATACTGTATTTTTCAGAGGAAATTCAGCACAGAACAAACCACCCTGTCTCAACAAGTTTTCTTAGCTTTCCTCTAACTTTGCAGTAGATTCCCTCAGATGCAGGTCCCAGCTCCCCAAATGCTGGTGTCCCTGGAGGTACAACCTTGCCTTACCTGCTGTTCGCCTGCTGCTAGCATCTGTCTTTGCATGCACAGGTATATTTGCATCCTCAGTGTATACAAGAAAAGACCTTCCCCTTAGTTTCTAGTTGCAGAAGGCATTGCACAAAATAATTAAATTTTTATTGTTTCATAACTCAAAACACATCAATGTAATTTTTTGTGAGAAATGCCTGGGGGAAGATACTGTTTGAATACCCAAGTCCTGAAATGAAACACATCAGTTCGCAGGGAATTGCCCAAGAATGGAGGCACACAGGGGCCTTTGTCATAGTGGGAGGACCCTGTCCTGGTCTGTGCAACTTTCCGTGCCTTCCATCCAGCCCCCACTCCTTCCTCCAGGCTGGCCACAGCTGAGGTCCCACTGCCCTTGCTTCTCCAGTCATCCAGTTCCAGTTGCGGTCCCTCAGACTACATTGATCTGAACCAGGCACTGAACAGCTGTGTGAAATTCTTAAGCTTTTTTAAATTCAAATATTTTTATTTATTTTATTAGTATTTTATTTGCATTTACAGAACAAAATATTACATAGGCTACAGTGTACATGTGGAAAATCCCTTTTCTTGGGACTTGTGCATTCGAAAAAGGCTGGAGGTTGACCAGAGGCTACAGCCAATGTCTCCAAGATGTCAAAACTGGAATCTTCAATCTAGACAAACTGTCACTAGCAGAAGTCAAGTGTTGCCAAGGTGTAAGGCCCCAAACGCCTCCACTGATGAGGTTTTTAAAAGGGTTTATGGTTGTTTATAGATGCTGAGTTAGACACACAGTAGAAGTGCTGACAATATATTCTCAAGAGATCAAAACAATCAAAAGAACTTTACTGGTAACTTCAGAAAATTGAGGAACTTTGGCAAAAGGTTTAGTGCAACATTCAATCAATAAAAAGCACTTCTCAAAGAATTAACTGGGCCGATTCAACTTAGCAAACTTTAGGCCCATTTGATTCTAAATTACTCAAAAATTCCAAGAAGAGGGAATTAGAAGAAAGAGAGAAAGACAGAAGTGGTACAGAAAAATACATATACAGCTACCAGCTCCTGGGTTCCAGTGGTATTCCAATAGAAATTCCAAGAGGAGGTAGGGTCAAGACATATGAGTGCTTCATGCCCTGTGACCTTAAAATACCCTTTGGCCCTTTCCCCAGGTGGGGCTTCTGGTCATTTGGCCCCTCAGGCACTGTGTTAGGGGCTCCAGGGGTTGGGTGTGGGGCATTGCATCCAGTGTGACACGGATTGGCAGCCGCTGCCAGGGTGAGGTGTATAGGGCAGGGCACTGCCTCACTCAGTACATCAGGGATGTACTGAGGCTCTGTCTGTAAACATGCCTGCAGTAAATTCAGAGTTTGGTTCTGACACAAAGGTGCACCTGTCTTGGTTTGAAAAGACAGGTGTCTACTAAGGAAGGCAGAAGCCTCTCTTGAAATGGAAAATGTAAGCCCTCTGCCTCCAAATTATTTTAATGTGGAAAATAAGGGGCTCTCAGGCAAAAAAATGGGAGTAGGAATAATTCTTTATGAGTTCTTTAGGAGGAAACAGTTCTTTATGAGGAAAAATAAATTTAAAAAAAAAAAATGCAGTAATACAAAACAACACTGACAGAGTCAGAATACAACCTCACACTTTGTGGGTCGGGGTGTTGGTTGCAGTCCCATTAAATGGTGGCTGCGGTCCTCCTGGAGTGACAAGTATGGTTCTGTTGGAGCAAGGATCCTGTAGAAGGGTGGAGTTTTCCTCTGAAGGTCTAGTGGTGGTGTAGATGGGCTTCGTCTTCCTCTAGGAATCCAGTGGAGAAGAAAGCTGCTCCTCTGGGAATCCAGTGGGAAAAGGCTGCTCTGATGTTCCAAATCTCAGATTATATCCAGGTAGGAATGCTTGGCTCCTCCCCCTGGGTGGAGCATCTCTCAAGGGGATGATGTAATTTTATCAGTCATCCAGTGACACTCAATGGTCCATTAACAGAAGATATCTCCACAGAGGGAGGATTGGTTGTGGAACAGATACAGAAAACTGCCCCACCTGGTTGAACAGCTGGCCCATTAACAGCAGATAACTGCCCCACCTCTAAGAGATGGCACTAGAATACACACCCCTGGCCACGTCTTGAATTTGCAACCTAAGACAGCATCTCAGTACATTACCATCAGTCTAGTGGATTGCCTGGGAGTATTTTGCTTTGTCGTTATTGTGAATTGAACTACACTACATCTGTGCAGGATGGAGCAGACTTGGTTGCAGAGTGGATATAAACAGGCTTTGAAGTTCAGATGTGGTACCTGCCCTAAATAGCCAACCAAAACCAGATTGTACCTAATACCTCTCTACAGCTACAGCAATTCCACACAAAAGCAAGCTTAGGGAGGGCAGTTTTTTATTAGTATCTATGCAAACAATCACGGGGAATTCCATCATCCCTGTGGAAACCACAAGGTCTGTGACACTTCTGCCAGCAGTCAGTACACTAAAGTTATTTACCAAATTAAAACAAAGACTAAATTGTAGCATGAAGCTCACCACTGTAGCATACATACACAAGTAATGTAAATTAAGTGGGATTGGGAACGACTGAGAAAGTAGTATAATTGTGTGATCTATAAACTGAAACTTCCTTCCCATAAGACCCATGGGATAAAATAAGGTTTGTTCTACACTGGGTTTCACAAAAAGAAAAAAAATTTCGGTAGCTCCCAAGCTATTATAATCACTGACATTTCCACTAAATGTTTTCAGGGCTTCTGAAATCCTGAAATCTTAATGGGAGCCAAATTCAACCTTCCTCCGACTAAAGGAAAACAGCACTCTTTTTGGAAAAAAAAAATCTGTTTCTTTAGCCAGTTTTTATCTAGATTCAGCTACATTCCAACATGGCAGAACCATGTAGAGCTTCAAAGATATGATGTGAAAAATATACTGTTAAGACACTCAAAAATCTTGACAAGTCTAGAGATTTCTGCATTTTGCAGAGAATCACCTCTTTTGGAGAATAACTGCAGTGTCTCTGTAATATGAGTCTCTCAGCAATAGAAGTGTGTATTTCCATCTGTAACTCCATCTCAACTTCATTTTTTGTGAGAGAATTCACATTAAGGTTACAGCAGATGAAGAATGCTTCCAATAAAAGGGATATATGCTATTCCTCTCCTGCTAGCTGGTGGACTGAATTACTACTGTTACAATTATATAACAGCTTTTATCTTGCTGCTGAAGTGCTCCCCAAATCACATTATTGGTGGCAGATATTTTCAAATTCTGTTCAATACACCAGTCCTCTGGAGTTAATAACTAATTAAAAAGACTCCATTTCAAGATGTACCAATGGAAGGGTGGAGACAGCTCTGAGACACATTGTCGCACTACTTCCACTTCTGGCAATGCACTAATGTGTGAAATAACCCCAACTAAAGCAAATTCAACTGCATATATTCAGATCAGAATGTCTGCACTACTTTTAATTTATTCATTTGAGGGTAAATGCTTCAAGACTGAGCATCAACTTTTTGTAATACATCACCTTTAGAGTGTGAGTTCCAGACCAGGTTGGATGGGGCTGGAGCAACCTGTCTAGTGAAAGGTGTCCCAGCCCCTGACAGGGGGTAGGAACAAGATGGTCTTCCAATCCAAACCTTCTATAGCATATGACTCAGTGAGCTGAACAAGCCATGCTTATCTCTCTGGCACGGAAGTGCTGACAAGCAGCCTCCCTGCTATGCTACCAGGGCCAAACCCTCAGCTGCAGGCAGGAGCAGCTCACCACACGCTTCAGGGAGCCCTGCCAATTTCACATACACACAGAGGTCAGTCAAATGTTCCCACACTTTGTGCACAGTCCCCAGACAGATATATGCACATAAAAAGAACAAAATTAGTCTCCTGTCTATCGGGCACTTTACACACATGCAGAAAATGTACTGGTTTTTTGCTGTTCCCCTCTCCTCTATTGGCATCCAGAATGCATTTCTAGGAGTCCAAGAAGTTGAGCCATACTTAGATTAGTGTAAGTAGTATACAAGTTCTGTTACTTGTGATAGGAGACTCAATTTGACCCACAGACTGCATGGGCACTGAGACAGGGCATATATCTTCTTTGGGCAAACCAGATATCTACCGCAGCAATCACAGGGTTCTCAGCTGCTGTCTGACCTGTTTGGATTTCTTGCAGGGGAGTCAGTGTTTTACTTGTATACTGGAAAATGGGTGCTGGATTAACATTGCATGGATCCCTCCTCAGTAAAACCCTGCTCCTAACCTGCACTGAGTGGGAATTTTTTCATCTTTGAAGAGGAGCAGAGTGTCACTGGAGTGCCTCTCAGTGAAAGAAAAACTACACAAACCACTGCCATACTATGGAGCCCACATTAACCACCTAGACAATTACAGACTGGCAGTTTCTGCATGAAGCTAATAAATAACTTCTGAGAAGTTACATGCAGATCAGTAAATTCCAGTCAGCTCTTGTTTTTTTTTCAGATTCCCTCCAGCTGGCTTCCGCAGCAGACTTATTCCTTGGTTTAGATTTCGTTCTTGCCAAAGCAACAACAGCAAAAAATTTAATAGCCAATTTATGTGAAACAAATCTTCTGCAGTCCTCTCTCATGAAGATTGTCAACAAGATTTCATTAATCCAGTGGGAAAAGCCCTGGAATACAGCAGCTATGAGGAACTTGCAGAATTCAGGTTGGCTCAGAAGTGGGCAGAGGGCTCTGCTGGGCTCCACGGTAGAGAAGCACTTACCAGTGCCTTTACCCTCTCCAATTTACAGAAGCCCCTAGACGCAGCAACCCACCCCCCAGCACAGCCACAAATTGCAAGCAAGCTTGTGTATGAACAGAGGCATAGAGAGACAGGCAGATGTCAGGTTTCAGCTAAAGCTGCAAACCCTAACTTGACAAACACTGAACGGCATTATCCATGAAGCCATTTTTCCCTATGACATTCAGACTATGGTACCATTTCAAAACCTAAAATAGATACTATTTTCTCTTTAATGAGTCTAAATTAGAAAGAGTAATATTGCCCTGACCTTTCACATGGAAAAATCAAAAAAAACCTCCAAATGCACTGAACAACACCAGAGAGAAAAAATGGGAATGAAGATTCACTGCTTCTGATCTTTGTGGAGTTACTGGCTTCACTTCTGTGAGATTCAGAAGTAAAACCACACTAATAAAGTTATTTCTCCTGCAGTAGGTATTTTAAATCTTAGACTTACCTGACCTCTTACAATAAATCATCTACTGGAGTGCACTGACCTTTCTCAGCCTTCTAATATGGGCTTGGCAATCTAAACAAAACAGTGTCCTCCAATAACTAGTAATTGTTGCCAATGACTTGGGAAGAGATAAAAAAATAGGAGTAAAAAGAAAAGAAATCCCTGTTGCACCAGCATCAGCCCTACTCTACCAGGCTAAATTCTGAGGAAAGTCACAATGACAATTTCATAAATTACTGAAATTTGAAAAAGTGTAACACAAAAATTGAGCATATTCTCTATTTTTTAGACACAAATCTTTAAAATTCACTGTAAATATACATTACAGTATATTTACTGGGGAACAAAGTTATTTCCTGAGCCTCCTGATTATTTTTCTCCTTGCTGCCATTTACCTGAAGACTCAGATTCCAAACTGAAATTTAGATTCTGCTTTGTCACATACTTAAGATGCACCAAAACACATGTAGAGCCATTGTTCTAGAAACTGGATATAGAGAAGCACATGCATCCAGCTGCAGGGTCACCCTTGTAAGCAGAGCTCTGGCACAACTGCTCACAGTTCCAGACAGTGAACACAGGTCAGCTAACATGGCTACATGTTACCAGTGCTGCCCAACATCCATGCAGGAAGTCAGTCAGCTCCTAGCCCAAAAGGCCAGAAGGAGCTGTCTTCAAGCTTAAGTTGAAGTTTAATCTGGCTAGCTGGGGTCTGAAAAATGAGCAGATCCCAAAGGCACTTTTTCCAGCACTGAGCTGATACTAAAGGACTTGTGCCAGGGCTAAGCCTGACTTATGCTGGAATTCTCCATTTGAAGTAAGAGCCAAGTTGAGAGGAGCTTTGCCACTCATCTCTGATTCACAAGTCAGCTTCATGGGATAGATATTATAAAGGTACAACTTGATTCATTTTGCAGCAGCAGGAAAAAAAATTAATAAAATAAAAAGTATTCCAAATAATTTCATTTCTTTTTACCTTAGCAAATACACAAACCTTTTTGCTAGTAAATCCATGCTTTTTAGAGAACTGATTCACTCTAAATCTACAACATCAGGACTTGTCTTCTGGTTGTTGTAGAGCCATTCAAAAGCAATTTCTATGTTGTTTCTTTATTATAAATATTTATTACAATTATTTTTCATACCTTCCTGTCACAGAAAAAAAGCTGTGCCTAGCATTTAAATTACAGCATTCAACAACCTTGTTTATGCAAATTGATACTTAATATATGAACAGACATGGGTTAGCATAAGTATTCACACATAAAAATGACTGGTCCAGACAGCAGCAAAGGAGATCAGTTAATGCGGCCTCTGCCGGGTTTCAGGATACCCCCAGCGGGCTGCAAGGGTCCAGATAGTGCAGTCCTGTTGAGCACAGCCTGTCCGAGTTCCCAAGCAGCTCCTAGCTCCAGGCTACCTTAGCAAGCTTAGGTGATATCAGCTCTTAGCAATTGTCAGCTCATTTTGTGATTTCAGCTCTTTAGCTTGCTAGGTGCCTTAGGCCACCGCAGGGAGAGAGAGGAGAAGTGCTGTATGAGGTTTCACAGGGAAGTCTTTATTGATCTTCTGCGAAGGTCGCAGGGAGAGCTCTTCTGCCGAGCTGGGCAAAAGTAGCTCTTTGTATAGCACACAGGGGTTTTAGGAATTGCCCAATAGTAAGGGTCAAAAGGAAAGTGACCTATAGTCTTACAGAGAGATAAGCAAGGGTCTGGAGGCAGGGAGAGGGGCTTCTAAGGTCCAGTCATCATGACTCAGCATTTCCTATCTTAGGCTGCTGACCGCCAGGGTAGCCTTGCAGGCCCTGTGCCTGCTACAACCAGGGGCAGCATATACATTGGAAATTGTTCCACCAGTAAACCCAACAGTAGTGACATTTTTTAAGGAACGCCATATATAAAATATACTGTGCCATGTCATAGGCAAACCTGAGAAGGCACTCGCTGCTCTGGTGGCAAGCAACATATCCTTCCACTGCATGACTAAATGAAGTTACAGAGATTCATGGCCTACAAGAATAGAGGACTAACTACTGCTGAGAAAAGCTGTTTTCCACAAAGAGCTTATATGCTCTGACTCTGCAAGATGCTCAACACAGCTCGGAAGCTGGAAATGGAAGGGGTCCAGCTCTAGAAAGCAAACTCCATAAGCAAGCAAACTATTACAAGCAGCAAACTTGAAACAATTTCAGATAAATTCTACTTATGGATAAATACTCACATGCACCAATGTATTTCACATGCACCAATACCACATCTTTCCTTCTTCACTAATAAGCATCCAAATATCTGATGCTAGCTTTCTCTTGGGTTTAATCTAGAGGATGAGGTCTAATGCTACCTCAAGTCCATATTGCCAGTGTTCACTGTGACTCAGTTGCACCCATGTCCAAGCTCAGACAGCAATGGAACTGGAATCCAACAGGTTCCAAAGCATCTGAAGGAAGGAACACTGGGCTGAGCTGTAGGGCATCACATGGGATGATGAGCAATATAAATAAAATAACTGAGAGGTTTGTTACAGCCAGGCTTTGCCTTTAGTCTTACAATCAGCTTTGCTCACAAATGTAAAAACACGTGAAATACTGAATTAGGGTGCAGAGGGTAAGCATACACACAGTCAAAGACAAATCTTACTTTTTTCCTAAATTAATTGATCCTTGGCCCGCTTAAAGTTAATAAAGCTTCACTTCACCACAGTTGTCTTCCTGGAACAC
Organism: Motacilla alba alba; assembly: GCF_015832195.1. Taxonomy (NCBI): domain Eukaryota; kingdom Metazoa; phylum Chordata; class Aves; order Passeriformes; family Motacillidae; genus Motacilla; species Motacilla alba. The sequence goes on along the minus strand of NC_052028.1, from coordinate 180,218 downwards.
TGGGAGGCATCACAGGCTCATTGCATTTTGGCTGACCTTGAGTGAGCAAAATTTCATCCAGCATTTCCTCTCCTCCTTGTGGCAGGTTTCTATCAAGGTGGTGTCTGACCTCCACCTTGCTAGGTGAGCATGAGCACTGAGGCTGAGAACTCATCAAATCTGAGAAATGTCTGCTGGTTTTTTCAATAAATCATTTCTTGAAGTCCTGCTGAATTTTTCAGTCATCTCTTGTTCCTTCAGTGCCTGAAAAATGTCAAGCTTTTAAACTTTTTCTTCAGTATTTTCTCCCTTCAGTTTTGCTTTGCAGCTTTCTCCTATACTGCCCTCAGTCTTGCTTTTTGATCTTTTGATTCTTTTTGTAATTGCATCTGATATGCCTTCACTCATCCAAACCTTCCCAAAGGTCTTTTGGGAGGCTGAATTTGAAAGATTGCCATGCAGAAACACATCACTTTCCAGTGAATACATCTTGACCAGCAGTAAAGCTGTAACAGCCCATATTTTCCAGCCTGATTGCAGATGTAATTAAATATTCACTTTCACTTTCTGTTTAATGATGGTGACTCCAAAGAATTCAAAGAGTTATTTTGATTCTAATATTTTCTAATTGATTCACTTGGGAGGTGGAAAGACTTGAACTAGATGTTCTATCACAGATTCACTATTTTGAGATAGATAATATGCAGCTTCAGATGTACCACAGTTGTTCACTGTAATTAATACTTCCTTTTCTTTTTTTTCTGCCATTAATATGACTTTCCCACAGCCTAGTTAAGTGCTGTAGCCTGTATTTATTCTATCACTGAGGAGTTATTGAAAAAACCACATACAGCAGACATGTCTTTTTTACAGCATTAGAATTTACTGCTGAATTCCAAAGTATTTGTATTTGTTTATTATGAGTTAAAGGCCTTTCCATGTCCAGGAATGTTGGGATTAACACATCTGCTAAAGCAACATTGGTACTGCACAAGGGCTGTTAACTTTGCTTACATGTTTTCAAAGTTGTTACTTGCTTTCTCTTCAACTTGCCTTTCAGTAAAGCAGCCCTCTCTTGGGTTACTACTCATCTCACTTATCCAGCCCAAGCTGAAAGTATGAGCAAGCAAATAACAGACATGACCTTGCTTTCTTCACTGCACAAATGACAACAGCAAAGCCTGCCATGTTTACAGAAACTAAGCTCACATTTATCTCTGTGATAATCTGTTGTAAAGTAAGAAACACTTCACCTAACCCCATGATACTCTTCTGCTAGACTAGACAGGTTGTCTCTTCTATGCTTTTGTCTTTATGGCATCAGCTTTCAGCCAGGTAACAATCCCTTTAGCTTATTAAATTTTAACAGATGTAAATAACCAGATCAGCTTCTTGGGGACCCAGCTGTACCAGAAGTTCAGGTGAGGGGGGTGGCGCAGCCATAATCAGAATCACACAGCCAGCAGGCCCTTGACTTTCTGACACCCTGGATCATGCTCTACTTTAGATTCAGTTCTGTGGGAGCATTTTGTACAAAACTCCTATTAAGGTGGCATACCTAGGACTCTGGACATCAGTTTGCTTTTAACCATTTCATCTTAATGTCCTAACCTTTTAATCTATTTTCAGAGGGTAAAGACAGGCCCAAGATCTGTCACTTTCATAGTAAATGACCTACTAAAAGGAAGACAGAAGCAGCCACTGCATATGGCAAATGCTGACAGAAACCCTTGTACTAGTGGTATAAGGATACAACACAAACATGCACACTAAGACTGTAGCTAGCCTTCCTGGGGTTGCTGGATCCCACTTTCATCTTCTCAGGCAGGATTAGGCAGCAAGCAGCCTAGACCTGCATTTTTAACTGATGCATAATGAGCCCAATATTCATCAAGAGTCTTGGTTATAGAATCCAGTTGAAAGCTCCTGAAAAGAAAATCTGAAGGTGTTCACTCACATAAAACAGTAACAAATATTTCAAACTAGTAGGAGTTGAGGAATAACAAAGCCTAACACTGGTGCAGTGCAGCTCTGGCACATTATCATCCTCCAAAACAAGGAAAGTTGCATATCCATCCATCCAGTAATCACTGAATTATCTCTTTAAAAAAATGAAATCAGACCTACAGAAAATTTTATCTCCCTGAGTAACTGCTAACAGATCATCTTCAGGGCCTGCAAAACAAGGTAGAAGCAAACTGGAAAGCCAACAGGGTATGACTGACTAACTAATCACATCTTAGAGCAAAGCCTAAGCAAAGAAATCTGGAAATTCATCAGTTCTGAGAATGTTGGTTGCCAAAAAAAAAGTGGGCAATGCAAATTTTATCCCTTATTTACATTAGAGACTTTGGACGGTACAATTGGCTTGAGTGTAGGACATACTTTTGTGGGTGAAATATCAACAGAAACCACCTTGCAGTCTTAGACAAGGACTCTGAAATGTGCTGTGTCTTCCTTTCTGAAATTACTGTGTCTCATTCTTCTCAGGAGAGCAGAATTCATGAGCAAAGCATACCACTTTGTCCCAGCATTAGCTGGGACATTTCTCAAAGTCAGTCATATTTGCAAACAGTTTGTGGATTTAGCTAGTGTTACAAAAAATTTCACCCAAGATATTGCAATATGTCACTAATGTCCTATTAATAAATATCCTGACATAGTTACTTTCTTTCATTTCTTAAATTTAGTGCATGCTGGTACAAGGTAAGTGCTGTGCACATACAGAAACAGTGGGAACAGCACAGGATAATGCTGAGTCTGATACATTTATCTCAGAATAACTTTCGATAGAAATCAAAACACTTTAGAACCAGAATGACAATGACAAAAGCTACAGCATTTGTATTTGATATAGTAGCTCAGCATAAAATTCTGGAGAACTCACACTACTTAGCCCACAGCCCAGTTGCAAACAGTAGCCACAGCTCTGCTAAAGACACTTCTGTACTTCATCCCTTCCCCTAAATTTTCCTCTCCTTTCTGGCCATGGGTATTCCTGCAGCAAGGCTCTGCAAGGCACTGCCCAGTTGCAGTGGTCTAACACGAGTGCACTGCACAAGGATGGCCTTGGGCCCTGGTACAGCTGGAATATTATTTTTATGCACCTTCTTCTCTATAATTACCAATGTGTCAGCTCAAAATTGCATGGCTGAATTTCAACTCATTTTTAGCTCTGTGGAAGAAGATTGTGGCTTTTTAAAAGTTCACTTGGTATCAAAACAGCCTAGAAAGATCAAACGTAATTAAAGTCTTCTTGTGCTTATTAGAAGTTTAATCACCAGCAGCCAGAGAAGGAAGCTGCAAATAACACCTTCACTGCCATCAGAAAAGCAACTCAGCTGCTCCTGAGCTGGCCCAGGTTTGATGATATCTGTACTTTTACAAGTTACTTATTATGGCTATAAGCACATGGAGATATCACCAGCTGCCCAAAAGCACAAGAAACAAACTGTGTCTAACTTCTGACATTTATTTATGTATTTCCAGAGAATTCCTCATCAGGAATTTATGCTCAAAACAAAGTTTTCACCTTGCATAGAAATTACCATAACTGCTGCTTCTCCAGATGGGTTTGCAACCAGCCAGCAACAGACTTACATCTTACACGGGCATGATGTATCTCTCTAGCTCCTCTTTAGTAATAAAGATTGAAAGGTGACTGCATGGGCCTCATTGTTTTCAAATTATGTAGAAACATTTCTAATAAAGTAGTAGCTCAATAAGGACAGAAATAAAACATTTGTTATGCTTTTCCCATTTGTATAAAGAAAGGGAAACAGGAGCAGTCATTGCACTGTGTAGGCTTCAGTAGACAAAAAGCAAGCTCCATGTGCAGTACATGAACGAAGCATGTCAGACTGTACAACTGAACCATTATAAAATACAGGTTTCATTTCCCCCTCCACCCTCAATTTTATGTGAGCTTGTAGAGCATAAGTACTGCCTTGCGGTTTCAGTTAATGACTTGCTCAGAAAAGGGTATTTTCAGCAACAGCTCCCAGAATTACAGTGGCTTTTTCATGATTGTAACACATAGAAGTAGAGTACTTAAACTGCAGTGAGACACCCAGTGACAGCATTTCTATCTCCAAGCTTTCTCCTCTCTCTTCAGTGTTACATGTGACAACCTTCCTTCAGAAATAGAATTTTTTTTTCCTAGAATGAAACAGTTCTTAGTAGATACTCCTCTTGTTTTTCTCATGATCACTGAAAACTCAAATTTCTCCCTCTTCAGCAGGGTTCCAATGCATTCCAATTTAATGCTGCCTGCAATCAAAATGTATCACATCAGTTGCATTCTCTTAATCCACTGAAGCATTTACAATAACAATTGAGTAAAAGTCAATAGGTCAAGATTATTTATAGATAAAACCTTGGGTCAGAGCACTGGAGAGAATGTTGAAGAGGTGTCTGAAGAGAGAAAGTATATATTAAAAATGCAGTGCAATCCAGCTAAACTACTTCAACAGCAATTGCATAATCAGCTATGCTAGACTAATTATTATTTAAAATAAAGAAATAAGAGGGAAACAAATGTTGTTAGTCCCTATGTGGAGATTCAGGGTGGATCTGGGGAAACTATTCCTCTGGTTCAAGCAGTGGGCATGGCAGCCAGTGCAGAGGCTACTGAACCAGGCTTTGGCGATGGAAGTCCAGAGCAAGTAACCTCTCAATTCATTACTTGCACACAAACCCAGTATCTGGAACCTCTTGTCATTGTCTAGAAAAATCACTGATTGACCCTGAGCACCCCATTCAATATCTTTGGGGCTCATTTACATCCCAGCTGTGTTGCATGCCACAGGTTGTGATGCTTAATGACGCCTCATTGTGTGCAACACGTGGACTCTGAGTGCATCAGGCAAATGAGGGATACGCACAGTGAGTAAAGCCAGCTCAGGCCTGGCCCAGCACACACGCACCAAACTGGTCTGACAATTTAGCTGCATTTGCACACCATGCACCAAGCACCATTTCTGCTAGAAACTGGAGCCACAGATCTCTTACCTGAGCTGCACTGATGGCAGAGCACAGCCCAGAAGTGATGGCCAGCAGCAGTGTGGCCCCAGGGAGACCCAGGGAGCCCAAGCTCTTCTTTGGGAGAAGAGCTCTGAGAAGAAGAGCTCTTCTTTGAGAGGGGGCTTCACCTATTCTCATGGTGCTGCAGTAGATTTCCAACAAATGCACCATTACCAAAAGTGTTAAGAGACTTAACAGTAGTTCCTTATAATGATTCACATTTCACAAACAACCTAAATTGTTTAACAGAAAATTTCCAAAACGTGGGAATTCCCATAATATGATCTCAAATCGTCAAAGCAGCAGTACTGTGAGGCTCCAAGCTCAAAGACACTGCAAAGGGAAACTCACTTTTGCCCCATAGAGAAACCCTTACTAACTCTGAACTCCTTCAAGTTTGGCATTGCCCTATTGTGCTACAAGTGTTTAATAAATGTTATTTTACAATTATCCCTGCTTATTTTGAAGACTTAAAAAAGCATATTTTGCTCTAATGCATTCTGTTTTCACTTAGAGCTAGCACTTTAGGAAAGTGCTAGAAGTACTGAATAGCAAACATCAAACAATATCTAAAGATAAGTAGTATCCAAGCTGTTAAAATATGCTAACAAATACTTTTGCATCAATTTCCACTGAAGCTTGACTTCGGTTTTGAAATACATCAGGATGCATCCTCCACTGGTATAAGCAAAGTCTTAAAGCCATCAGAATTCAGGGAAGACATATAGCCATCTGCTCATAATAATCAGTTATGACATGACTTGGATGTAATCCAGGCTTCTATTATTTGCTACTGATATATGCATAATCAATTTTTTTCTAACATTTCTGCCTGATTTGTAAGGACTCTACAAAGATTATTAAACACACATCACTATATTTATTTTTACTTTATTTCATTGTCTATTTAAGAATTCTATTTGGATTAATACAAGGAAATCGAATGTCTTGCAGCTCTGAAAAGTTTATGGGAAATGACTGGATGTAAGAAGACTTAATTTTGAAGTGCGGTATTTGCAAAGAGACAGCTCCAGCAATGCCTGTTGGGCAGGCTCACATTTCACTCCCATAAGGTACTAGAGGTGATTAATAATAGCCCCTCAAAGATCCTTAGTTACTAGAACTTAATGAACAATTGCTTATAAAAAGAAGGTAGACTGGATTGGGGGAAGGAAGGAAGTGGCGGAAGGAAGTGGCGGAAGGAAGGAAGGAAGTGGCGGAAGGAAGGGGCGGGCGGAAGGAAGGAAGTGGCGGAAGGAAGGAAGTGGCGGAAGGAAGTGGCGGAAGGAAGGAAGTGGCGGAAGGAAGGAAGGAAGTGGCGGAAGGAAGGAAGTGGCGGAAGGAAGGAAGTGGCGGAAGGAAGGAAGTGGCGGAAGGAAGGAAGGAAGTGGCGGAAGGAAGGAAGGAAGTGGCGGAAGGAAGGAAGGAAGTGGCGGAAGGAAGGGGCGGAAGGGGCGGAAGGAAGGAAGGAAGTGGCGGAAGGAAGGGGCGGAAGGAAGGGGCGGAAGGAAGGGGCGGGCGGGCGGGCGGGCGGGCGGAAGGAAGGAAGGAAGGAAGGAAGGAAGGAAGGAAAGAAAGGAAAGAAAGGAAAGGAATGAAAGGATTTGCTTTTGCTTTGCACCTGTCACTGCTACTACAGGAATAAATAACTGATGTAAAAATTACCTTTTGGAAATGTGTAGCACAGTTTATTCTGTCACTCTAAGAAAGATATATGTGTCCTGAAGCTCACATTATTTACTCACTCTATGAGTGTTACAAGAAGCAACTGTTCAATAGCATGTCATCTCATTCACCTCAATTTCACCTCAACAGCTGGCCAGCTCCTTCATTCAGAAGGTAATTTTCAAGATCAGAATTTTCTGAGATCAAGATTTCCTTACAGGCAAAACAGGCATATTATGTATTTACCAAGTATAGAATAAGTTAGCAGGAATTAAAGTTGGAACATGAAGAATATTATGAAAGCTGAAAGTCTGGCATCCTATTATTGAGAAAACTTCAGAAAATCTAGAAAGAAGACTAAGAAAAACAGGCAGTCAACAACAGGTTAAAGGATACAAAGCATGCTTGAACACAAAGCTGTACAATACGCAACTATACCTTTTTCATCAGACTGATGCCTTATCAGCCCTAAAATGACAAGCCAAAGAAGACTAAAATGATAAAAAATTGATAAAATTATAAAAAGCAGTTACCATTTACTGAAGGTCCACCAGGTGCACTTAGGGCAGAATGCACACATGATACATAGCTTTGACACTTTTATAAGTTTAGCAAATTAATTGTCAAGAATCCCCAATTAAAAGTATGATTAATTAAGTAATTCCCCTTCTTAGTTCAGCCCCTGCTGAAGCCTCCTCCTTGCTTATTGCCCCACATTGTTTATATCTCAATACATGGAAAACTAAACAGGCCTTGATTCACTGAAGAAGCAAGATTAGAACAGGATTCCAGAAATGTGCTTGTGTGACAGGGTAGGAGAAGTACTCCAGTGAACTAAGAAATTTCACAATAATAGTCTACAGAGCTACACCTATATGAAAAATACATATAAAGCAAAAATCTTTTGGCATCAAGACTAGTTAAATAAGCCCATGATTACTGCCAAATGAAAAATTTCTAGCATTGCACTATCAGTGTACATGTATTGCTGTGCAACACATTTTCTCTTGTTTCTCCCCTTGCAATTGCCACAGCAACAAGAAAGCAGAAAAAAATTTATAAATTTTGTCTGACTTCACATGCACACACATATGCCCACACCTCCATTTCAGTCAGGACAGGTGAGCAATATATTACCAAGTCACATTACATGAAGAATTGCAAGACAGAGAAATCTAAGTCTGATGTTTGGCACAAGAGACAGACAAACTAAAAGGAAAAAAAAATCAGCTTTAGTTACAGGAAGGCTTCAAATGGGCTGTGTTGAGAGCACACATGTAGACAACCCCACCACAAAGGCAGGCATGTGCCTTCGTATGTCCCCACTGGCCTGGCTGCATGCAAAAGAATGCATGAATCTTGACTTACCTACAAACCATCAACCTGTTTCCCTTATAGAAGAACAATATGATGATAAAGAATATGGTAGTTTATCCTCTCTCAGCTGCACCAGCTCGCAGGAAGCCAGAAGCCCTTCTCCAATGTGGGTTCACTGAGTTTTAAATCAAAACCTCTCCCTGCCCCCAAACTAGCTATAGCTGCCAAAGAGTAGGGGGAAAAAAGCTTCATGAAACATAAAAGGCGCTCTTCAAAACCTTTTTAGAAGGAAAAACTGCTGAAGTCCATTCAGAAGGCAGAAGCTTCTTCTCAAAAACAGTGACCATCAGAGGTAAGTGCACAGTTAATTATTCAGTGATAAAACCTCATCTCCAGATGGGTGCTGACTACTTAACACAGTTCCTAGCATGCTCTTCATCAAACATATGGCTCCTCTGACCTCAATTACTATGGCTCTCATATAAGTTACTTCTGAGAAACTATTCCAAAGTTCTTTTGGAGCTGTGAACAAAGGGTTGGAATAATGAAAGTTCAGATTTATATAATCCTTTGAATATCCAAAGTGACCTTACAAGGTCTGAAAAATAATTTCAGAATATACCAAAATGTTCATGCAAAGGTTTGAGCATCTCTGCAACTCTTGTGTCAACAATAGCAGTTCTGCTATTTGTTTCAGGCAATAAAATGTGAAATGACTACACAAAAATACTTGGTATGCTTTGTGATGCAAGTAAACTTATTAGAATTTGTTTTCAGAAAAATCTGATCCACTGTGGCCAGATCTTTTCTCTGGAGTATGAGCTTTTAAATAAATTAATACTAAAATACATAAATGGATAATCTGTGGCTGAAACACAGCTATCTCTTAAAAAAACTTTTTTGTCTTCACTTGATTTACAAAACCAAAAGAGAACTAGGCATACACAAATATTTATAAGTGAATGCTCACACAACATCAACAGTTTTACTAAACTTTACATAACTTGCACAAATAGACTGAAAAACAGTTTGGCTGCATGACATAATACCAGTAACACTGCCATACCTGCAATTCAATTTCATTTTCTTGGGTCTCCTCCCAGCAGTGACTGACCAGCACAGATTTTTTGCCAAGTCCCTAGCACACTGCAGCAAGACATGCAGGATCCAACACCTTTAAGGCAAACTAGAATGTGTACCTTTTTTCATTAATGTCTGCTGTGTTGATTTCTGGTATATGAAACAGAATCAACTATCACACCCTAAAGCAGGGGTTCGAGCCCCTTCTATTGCCGTTGTTTATGCACCCGCAGGCACACTCATTTAAAGGTCTTTCTGACCCTCTGGCACTTTTGCATAGGAGTCTTGACATTCAGTGCACAAGTGGCTCAAACTGTTTGGCAGCTGGGTACAAAACCTGCTTTTAATTCCCTACACCTTGCCCTCAAGCTTCATTGCCCCCATTTTATTGCAACAAGTTAGTATCAACACCTCTCTCACACCAACCTTTGCACATCCACCCCCACTTACTTGCTGCTGTGAGGAGCAATGACAAACAATTAAGAAACACTTGGCTATTGCAGCCTTTCCTTAATGCCGCACCCAGTAAACCTGCAAGGAGATTGCTGACAGCTTCCACATGCTCAGGAGATGCAGTGGACAGCCGTGCCAACCTCGCCCGGTCCACCAGCCCCACTGGTCCGCACTACAGGCTGCCTCGTACACCAGCCAGGAGCCAGTTTTCATTATTCATCCAGCCCTAAGCAGGCAAGCCTGATGCTCTCTGCTATTTGCATATCTCCCTTTCTTTTATTTTTTTTTTTCAGGAATACTCAGTGGGCTAGATCTCTGACAGTCAGAAAAAGAATAACTTAAACCAGCAATGGCACTGATGTGAAATGGTGCAATTTCACTTTTGTGGGGTCCATGAGTTTGAATCAAAGCTTCAAAAATTACTCACCACAGCTACAGAAGAGAACAAAATGCAATCCCTTAAAATACATCCCTCAACAAGCAGAGAGACGAGAGAATATTACTGCTTACTAATGCCACTGCTTACATAGCCACAGAGAGACATCAGCCCTCCAAGTCTGAAAGAGTTGTGGCAAATGCCACAGCCAGAAAGAACATTTGGAGAGAAAAATGAAAATGCAGAAAAAATAAGACAACTAAGAACTCTTAGGTTTCTGTGATATTCTGAATGAAAAACAAGACATAATGATTGCTTCTGTGTATTCTAGTTAAGTAGACACACCTTTATCCCTGCAACTACTGTTTCCATATTTCCTTGTATTTTAATTTTTAATAGGAAAAAATATTTAGAACACTGGAACTTCAAAGAAAACAGAACCAACCCAGGATTGCATCCCTTGCTATTTCCATGGGCATAGAATATGACCATGTCGGTTATTGTATTAAACACCGGTAATGTTACTGCAAAAAATAAAAAAAAAGCCCAGATGACTTTCATTTTTTCAGAGCTTGTATTTAAACAGTTTTACTCTTTGTTTTTGAAACATCATTAAAGACAATTTGGTTTTTTTTCTTGTTAATTTGGAACTTCAAAAAGAATATGACAGCAGCAGTGAAATAAGGATTTTGATACCAGTAAGAGTTTTGTCTTCATGGATGTATAATTTAAATTGTCAGACTTTTTGGAACAGTTATTGACTATAAAACATAGTCAGTTAATAATAATTGGGTCCCTCAAGACATCTAAAAATTTGTTTTATTGCTTTTTTATTTTTGTCTCATGTCATTTTCTGCAATATAATCATAGTTCAATGACTTCATCTGCCAGGAACAACAACAAAGCTTTTGCTGTAATGATATGCCACAAATGAGTCTCAGTTCCTTAAACACTCTGTTACCTTACTGGTGCCTCATTTGAATATGTAGATACTCAAAAATTTAAATCATATTTACAATTTCTTCACAAAAAATTACATAAAAAACTGGAAGCAGCATAGTCCCTGTACTTCCTGAAAAAGAGAGCAAAAATAATAAATCATTATAAGTCACCATGTAAAAAGAGAGGATGTTTGCAGACAAAGCTCTCTATCCTCATAGGAAAGAAGAAATAGCACTGAAGAGCTACATGTTTTTTTCTGTCACATGATGCTACACTGTGCACAAAAGCAACCTATCCAATCCCTGGATACAGACCTGCTGCACAAACCAGCAAATGCATCAGCCAGATACATGGTGGCTGCAGGCCCTTGGTATTGGCTGAAGAATCGGCATGAAAGTAATTTCTTAGTATTTGTACAAAAGGAAACACTTGTATAGACTTCTTTTCTTCCTATGATGAGAACAGTAATGAAATTGTACTGCACCTCAGAAAATTCCCTTTGTGTCGAAGGACACATTCCTGCTTGATACTTGATCTTCCCTATGAACCTTTGCTGTTCAAAACATGTCCCACAACTTGTATCCCAAGTCCACCTTCTACCACACACTTCAAAAGACTCTCTGCAAGCCTCAGTTTCTAAGCATTTCTAGTATCCCAGGGACTTTCAGGAGTGAGAGTAACCTAGCCCCCCTGGCCCATCCAAAAGCAAATCTCTCAAAAGATGGGCTGAACAGACTCAGCACCTCTAAAGCCTGTCACAGGTTTGAGGGGCAAGAGCCTGGTTCGAGAGCACAAGCAAATGCCATATAGCAAACTTCCTCAATTGTCTCAAAAGATTAAATGAGACAAACTGGTTCTTCAAGACCTGTTCTTCCTTTGAGATAATTTTCAATTTCAATCAGTCCATATTCATAGTTTGGGTGTCCAGTCTACATCCCCAAAAGTAACTTGCCTATAAAAACTGGGCAAACATATGTCATTCCATGTGAACAGGGTACACAAATGCAGTTTGTGCATATTAATTACATTTTTCTAGCTTCAGAAAACTGACACACTAAAGGGAAAATTATATATATCTAAGCAAGTAAAGAGTCATCAGGAATAAATATTTTATAACGCAACTAGCTTTAAATACAAAGGGATCTTACAAAGATTATTACATTAAAAATAATCCCTATCTGAACTATGACCACTGTAATAAATTGAATGCTAATACTCAGTTCTTAAATTGGCAGTACTTGAAAATTTGGCCATGTGATCTTGATCTTACCATCACTCTTGTAAATCCACTGACACCAAAGGTGTTAGCCTGGATTTTCACCTAAGGAATAGTAATTTTGACCCATACTTATGTCAGTTTTGTTGGAAGACATGCCTTGTAAATGTCATCCCTCTCTCTCACACTTAATTATTTCTTTTTTAGGGAAACAGTGTAAAATCCCACCAGTCTAAATTTCAGAGAATTCTCCTCCTTTTAGGAGAGGAAAAGACCTTACACATATTGATATAATTATTTCCCATAGGTTCCATACAAATCCAAGAATTTAATTTATGAAAGGTGAGGCAATATTCTTCTTGCAAAGCCACCACCCCAAATTTAATTTTGTAGAAGCAATTCAAGTCAAGAACAAGTGAATTTAGTTCTTCTCCTAAGAGATGGTGGCAGTCTTTTAAATATATGCACAGGCACTTGGGTATTATATGTGCACTAGGAAAACAGTCATTAATGAATACAAATTTGCTTTCATTTTTCCTGTGGCTTTGGCATTGAGCCCTGTAGGGTCTGACTGCAGCACTAATGCCAGGGGGAAAGCACTAGACACTGCTCTGTGCTGAATCTATGAATGCTGTCCAGTTTCTCATGCTACAAACTCATCTATACCCTTAGTTTGTGCAGCTTTACACAGAACAAACTTTCAAAGCTATAAACCAAATCTTGGGAGACTTTTGCACAAAATTCTTAGATTTATAAGTAAGCCTTTTTAACATTCCAGTTCCTGCTAAGAAAATGGATGATGATACACAAATTTCCAAGCAAGAGTCAAGCTGGCAAAATTTAAAAAGGAGCAGGAAAGATCTGGGAAAGCCAGACTCATTGCCTAATGGGCTTTGCACTGATGGCGAAAGTAGCTTAAAATTTACTGAAGTACAGTAGGAGCTGCATGGCAGGAGTGACTTCAGGTTTGGTGCTATCATCCCCCTTCAAAACTTGCATGGGGACTTCCAGCCTAGTAGCCTGTAGCCATGATATTTTATGAAAATCCTTTTGTCAGGATTTTCTTCTCCTAAGAAGCTGAGAAGGCCTCAGGAACAAATGTAAACAAATTACTATCTGCTGCTATGGAATGCAACAGGTTCTTGCTTGACTGGTCGATGTTAGATGTTTCTACTTAATAACCAATCAAAGATGAAGCTGGTTCAGACTCTCTGGTCAGTCACAAGACTTTATTATTCATTCAATTCTATTCCTGTCTTGCCTTCTGATGCATCTTTCTCTCTGTTCTTTTAGTATAGTTTAAGTGTGGCATTTTTAATATAATATATATCATAATATAATAAACCAGCTTTCTGAAACATGGAGTCAAGATTTCACTTCTCTCCACCCTTGTCCTGGCTGCCCTGAAGACCACAGTAGCCTAACCCCTGGGCAAAGTTAAATGACTTGCCATTGCATCTTTGAGGAAAACATCATGTGCCATTCAAATACATCTCAGTAACTTTGAGGTTATTTTCAGCTTTTTATAAATGCAGCTGTTTCTGAAAGGGCTGGTTCTCCATGGTCCTTAATGCCAGTGGCAGCAGCTCAGACCTCTGTGTTTCCAGTCACTGCTGAAGATCACCGGCACCCACTTATGAGCAAGTTCACAGGGAAGAACAAGAAATAAGGAACAATGACTCTAATCCCAAAGCGTACTGACAGGATAATTAGTTGGAGACAGGGAATGGCACCCCAAAACCAGAAGGAAGTAAATGTGCACAAGTCAGAGAAAAAAACCCTTATGTCTGCTTATGCTTATGGGGTTTATGAAATGGTATTTTGTCAAAGATTAAATTGCATAATTAAATTCGATTTCTCATCACCCCCTTCCCCGTCTTTTCCCCTGTGGCAATGCCATACCAGATCCTGACTCCATGTTGGTGCTAACTTGATTGGAAGAGAAATTTTCTCATTAAATCTGACAGTAACCCCCATCTTTCTTTCTCAGGGAATAAGCATTCAGAAGAGGTCAGATGTCAGTTTAACAATTTAGGTATTACCTGCTCAATGAGCTATCTCACCAGCAGACTTCCAGATATGTAAGGATTTATTTTGAGAGTATAATCACATAGATCTGTTTTCAAATGCAATTCTAAATCTGATATTAAGGTATCAAAATGAGGATTCAAACACAAAAGTAGCTGTTTCCACATGCATGAGTATCCAGTCAGATATTATCCTAAAGTATCCTTATATTTGAAAAAGGTAGATATTCTATACCTGATAGCAAGTACAAAAACATAACTCATTGGCTTCTTGGTCTGAAACATCAGTGAAAATATCTAATATAAAAGGTCATTTTCAAAACTGAATTGATCATAAGAGAACCTGCAAAAAGAGGAGCTGTTTTCTTATGTGTAGCATGACTTTTGTGAAAAATGCACTTTTTTGCCCAACTGTAAATTAAAGAAGTTTCATTGGAAGGCTACATACTCACCATACAGCCTGAATTGGTGTGAATTTTTGCAGCAGCGGCATCTCTTGTGCAAGACTTTATGCACAAAGATGCATGTACAGACATGCAGAAAGCCTGTGTAAACCACTGAATATGTTTAAAACTCCCCTGAGATCCCTGATTCAGTACATCTGCTTTAGGAGCCTAAATACAAGGAATGTAGGAGCAGAGTCAGGCCATTTCACAGTGATTTCTGTAGTTCCACCCAGATTTCAAAGTTATTATTTAAAATTACCAATTTGTCATTTAAGCTCCAAATACTGCTGATAGCAGATTACACATTAAACTCCTATAACGGGTCTAACTCCCACACAGTGAACACTGCAACACAGGATGGGAACCCTGGGGAAATTTGATTCCCAGGCAGGAAAATTTAAACTGTGAAGCTGCAGAAAGAAAGAGAATAAGCAATCATTTGAACATGGAATAATATTTTTTCCCAACAAAAGTCTACTTTGAGAGTAGCTTATTGGAATGAGGTAGGGGATTAACCTATATCCCCTCAATTTCTACTTTGACATGGCTCTTTTTTCCTTAGCTCACTGTCAGTGTGGAAATTCAGGGCGCCAATAAGAAAAACCAAAAAAGTTCTGAATTGTCCTGGGGATTTACTACTGCGCTGATTCTGAATCATTCCCGATTGTTTTCATCTTCAACCTTGCTTTTACAGCATGCAGTTAAAGCTATTTACCTTCCCGTTTTTTGCTATCATGTCTCATAAATAAGCACATGCCTTCATATTTTCTATATCTCTTTCTTATTGCCTTCTGTTCTAATTCCTTGTCCTCTACCACTCCTGTGACACTATACAGTTTTTAAAATCTTTTTAGCAAATGAGAATTATACAGTTGAATCATACTGCTCATAAAATCTTGGCATAGAAACCTGGTTGTAAAAAGCCACCCCGGACAATTCTACTTAGATTGTCTTCCTCTGTGGAAAACCATTCCCTTAAGAATTGTTTCTATCAATCTTTTTTTTTCCAGCCCCCAAAAAAGTAATTTATAAAAATATTATGAGAATAACTGTAAAACTATTCATAGTTATTACATACTATACAATATGGAAAAAGGAATGTCTGCACTTGAAACCTACAGTTACCTATGGTAGCACCTGAGTCACTACAGCCTTTCCCTCCATGCACCACAATTGCCATAGCTCAAGATTATATTAAAGTACTAGCAAATATTAATAAGGCAAGAGAACATTTGAAATAAGACTTTGGGCATATCCGTTTTCCCCATATGAAAGAGAGGATGAACAATTTTGTATTAAAAACTTTTGCATAAGTATAAGGAGCATATGTTACTGTGCTTCACCAGCCTCTTCACTGAACTGTTCCCAGAGTACTTTCTACTGGTAATTTGTAACAATATATTGTTTGATTTAGTTCAAAAGCTCTGAGAAGACTTATGCCCCAGGTTTGCATAAGCTGCTTCCCTTAACAACATGCTCTAGTCTTTGAAAAATCCCAACATGTCTCCAGTTTTGGTGTGTTCCACTGGGAAGGCAAAAATAAATTATTGCAGAGCAGATAGTTCTGCTAGTGAAACTGCACTCACTCTGTGGGCACCTGCCTTAAATTGTGCCACACCAATGCCCACTGCAAACTTCTGCAGTAAAATTGTCCAATTCTTAAACTCCATTTCAGGTTGCAAGCAGAGCCCTCAGCAAAAAATGTAACATTTTTCACCAATTATCTTTCTTTGCTGAGTAATCAGAGGACTCAAACTGTTCATCTCAAACCAAGAATTTTGGAAGATATTGGATTTGAGTTTGCTAAATATGCTCAGTATAATGAATACTTGGGCATACAAATAGTGTTGTGAGCTATCAAGAGCCCCTGGGCTACAAAAGGAGAAAAGATACAACCTAGAAGCATCTCCAGAATTGTCTTCACTGTTCACCAGAGCCTTTTAGCTGTCTCTTTTCTTTACAATGATGATATCTGTGTTAGTGAGAGGAAACAGAAGACCTTCAGAGTAATTAGCTGCATTCAAGAAGAGATGTCATGACTTCAAGGATGAGTAAAGCTGCAGAGATCTCCTAGCAGGTAAATATGCTCCACAACACAGACAAAAGCCCATTCTCAGGCTCCTCATTTACCACATGCCAAGAATGGTTTACACTGTATTATCTCAGATATAGACCTTGCTCTTGCCTCTATGAAAGTTTACTCTGCATTTCATGGAAGACAGAAGATCACTACAAACTACAGAAGTACCGCAGTGATCATTCCAAACAGAGATCGTTTCAAATGTTATAGGTGGTGAATGATAAGTCTGAATCGGTAATTGAGAGAGCCAAATTAAAATTAAAGAAACAGAATTTATTTCGCAAATCGAAATATAATCTCCGACAGCCACAATGAAAAGGGACAGCGTTGAGCCTGGGTCTCGGCACTGGGTGAACCTCCTTCTGACCTCTATTGCATTGGAACCCCCAATGTTCACGAAGTCCGTCTGGTGAGCCTAGGTTTTATACTATTTTTCTTGCCCGGAGTGAAGTTTCTATTGTTCTTTTCTTCTCCTTCCCATATTCATGTAGTCTCTTTTCTCTGTCTGTCTCCTGGTGGACAAAGCAGTTTCTGGGCGAATAAAACAGTCTCTGGAAATAGATGAATGTTAAATTTCAAGTTACAGATGCAAGTTCTGGGTTATCTCAATCTTGGGTCGTTATCGGCCGTTGATGGCCTGGGTGTTCCGAAATTGCCCAACATTTCCGCAGTGGCTAGTTCCTTCACTTGCTAATTCAAAACTCCATTCAGTGACTACCTGCGATTTCACAATGTAGTGAGGTAATCTTCTCTTGAGCTGCTGGGTGTGATTGCTACATTCTGGTATTATTTCTGACAGTCATCCTACAAATATATTTTATTTCATACATGCTCTTTTATAAACACGAATTTATCCTAATATTTATTACACAAAGACAAAGATTTCCCATTTCTGTCAGGAGGACAAAATAAAAGCAAAGATCTGCCATTAGTCACCAACAGACCTTTTCAATACAATAAAATGTACCGCTAATAGTTTAAACAGTTGGTTCATCAATGCTTTCATCTTGGATGAGTTAGACTGTAAAAAGCCCCAGGTTCAAGCAGGCTGAGCTGTCATGTATCAAGATCCCCTCTTCAAATGTTAAGTCCCTTAAAGTTTCCCAGTTTGGGGTGAAATAACTCAAAATAATCCAGCAGGATATTGCCTTTCCTAACTGTCCCACTCTTAAGTTCAAATCAATCAGTTACCTCTTAGAAATGGTGAAGCAAATAGATCTAGTAGGCATGAACTGATCAATAACCAAAGTCAGGATCTGCTGCTGTGGAGGGCAGAAACCATCTCCCACCTGTTCAGGGTTGAGCTCAACAGCCTTTTTCACTTCATTTCTACCATGAATGATGAAACTCCCTATACTTCAGGTCCAGAGAGCCTAGGACCTAAAAGCTGGCAGTAGCAGCAGTGCACATAACAACCCAAACCCAGGGTGGAAAAGCAGCCCCATAGCTACGTGGCTACAAATGAAAACCCTAACACTTTAGGGACCCTAACTTTAGGGAAAACACCCTAACTTTAGGGAAGAAAGGCAACAAATCTTAGGTTGTCATTAGCAACAAGTGTCTTGAAAACTCAAGCTATTGCTTTGATGACAGCATTGTGGGAATTGCAATAAGAAAGCATCTTCCACAAACATTTTCCTGTCAGTGACAAAGCCCAGTTTGCAATACCATATTTGTTCTCTAATCAAAGGCAAGAAAGATTTTATTTCAAATGTCAAAGCTGAGCTAAGCAACCTTTTTACAAAAGAAAAAAAGAAATAAGATAGTTTAAATCCTTTTGCTCTTACTTACTGAAGATTTCAAAGACAAAAATAATTTTGCCTTCACATTTTGCCCAGCACTTTGGTGAGATTTACAACACCTAGTCTCTTTCCTGGCACACATCTAAAAGGAAAGACAGAATTCATAAGGAGACAACAATTTTCAATTGAAGTTTTTATCTTAGTGCTGTCACGCCCTAGTGCCTCTTTGTGTCTCTGATATTCGAAGTCTTTCCTGATTTCATTACAGAACACCTGGCTACACTAAGGCGTTGCACTACATGCTGTAGTTTTCCTGTAGGTAAGTGCTGTGCTATTGAAATATTTTAAGATGGAAATGGAAATGAAGCCTTAAATCTTGGAAAGAGACATGCAAACATTGCTATGCTTTGAAACATTCACTCATTAAGTCAGCCAGTGTCTCTGTATCAAATATAACCAGAGAACATTATACTTATGTGTTGGGGGTTGGGGTTTTTTTCTTTTCTTTCCTTGTTACTTTTGGAATTTTTTTTTTCCCAATGAGTTGATAAGAAGCACTGATGGCTGTGTGCTTGAGATGGTAGGGAGGGGAACTCCTCTGGTTTTATGGGAGTTTCTCTTGGGGGGACAGAGATGCCACGAGAATAGAGGCAGGTAAAAAGATGGGGGCTGGGGAGTTAGGAATGCTCTCTCTCTCTCTGCTGGGCTTCGGACAAAAACGGTCGGACCTGCGGCTTGGGGAAAGGAATTCGCTGCCACCACCATAACACAGCAGGGAACCTTTCTGCTGCTGCTGGGCCCTGCATTCCCCTGCCCTGCCAGGACATCTCATAGGTTCCAGCTATTGCCGTGGAGTTTCTGATACATCTTGTCCACTGCCCTGGCATTTCTGCTCATCCCTGCCATTCCAGCCTGCTGCTTCCAAGAGTCTTGTTGCAGCACAGGGATCAGCTGCCCCAGGGTTTGTGAAGCAAAGCCTCTCCTCCATCCCTCCCCGTCTCAGCCGAGCCGCCATTACCACCTGCTCCCCAAGCCAGAGCGCCCCCTGCAGCCCGTGGGGATCGCTGCGCTTGCCCTGCCCGCCGGGAGCCACCAGCGCCCCTGCTGGCTGTGCCCGGAACTGCACCCAGGGGAAAATGCGGCAGCCAAAAGGCTGGGGCTGGGTTCGGGCGCTGTTCGGTGTTAGTGCTGGAGCTGTTGTTGTTTGTTGGCTTTGTTATACATACTAGTAAAGAACTGTTATTCCTGTTCCCATATCTTTGGCTGAGAGCCCCTGAATTTCAAAATTATAATAATTCGGAGGGAGGGAGTTTACATTCTCCTTTCCAAGGGAGGCTTTCTGCCTTCCCTAGTAGACACCTGTCTTGTAAACCAAGACAATAGGACAGATTTCAATACTGAAGGCTTTTACTGCTACCTGCATTACTGATATGTATTAACAATGGGGAGGTAAAGAAGAATTCTTAACACTTCCTTTACATATTGGGAAAAAAAAAAACAAAAAAAAAAAAGAGGTGTAAATGACCAGGCTATAAGACACCTGTCCTCATGCAGATGATTTTTTCGGCAATGACTAAGAAAACCACTCAGGCTGCACTGCAGCCTGGGGCAAGGCAGACTGCACCATCAAAAGCATTAAGAACTCTCTACATCTGCTCAGCTGAGGCATCCTTGCAACTCTGTGCTCTGTTAAAGGGAACTATAAATTTGCAACCAGGTAGTTTTCATCCAAGTTATAAACATTAAAAAAAAACAAATCTAATCTTGTACCTGCTCAGTAGAGCTAGATATGATTAATTAATTCCTGTGCTTATGTGTTCTTACACACCAGATGGCTTGGTGAGCTATTCAAGCACTTCCCAAGAGGACATTTTAGAGGACATTTTCTGGCAAGTTCCATAGAGAGAATGGATAGCACTGTCAGTTTGGCAGCAGCTTCACTATGAACAATGAACAAATATCACTGACAGGTTCAGCCGTTTCTCTGTCCCAGGAAACATACACCTACCTTGGTAGACCAACACAGTGAGCATAATAAAAATGCAGATCCAAGTTCCAATGTTTATCCATAACTTCAGAAGCTCTTTGGAGCTTAACTCCAGAGAAGTAATTTCCATGGAAATTCCAGCAAGACTACATTACAAATGAATAATCTGACTTTAGATCCAACTACAACTCAAAGTGAGGAATCACTTTGGCATCTGTGTCTCCTGTACGTTCCACAGGAAAAATGAGGCATCCATTTCACAAATGAAATGGCCCATACCAAGATTTATATTTAAAACATTCTTGGTAAAGGTGGCTAACAGCTAAACTTGGAGAGCAGATTAAGGTAAAACAGGGCTGAAGACTGAATTGTCAAAAAGTAGATGTTCTATAATTTTCTGCAAAAAAATCAAATCTATGTTGGGAAAAAAAAACCTATTTATGCAAATAGATATTGAGAATAGTCAGGAATTATTAAAAATAGAGGAATTAATTTCAACAAAGACATTGGATCTGCAGCTTCCTCATATGCCTCTACTGGCAGTCTCCTCTCAGATGTTTTTCTTTTCATCTTTAAACTCAGAACATCTACTTATTTCCAGTCCTCTGCCACAGTTCTATACACTGCTTTACATTCAGCAGAGGCCACAAGGAAGCTGGTAAATGATCTTCCCAGTTTCTTTGCCCATCAGGAGTAGGAAGAAGTGGTAAAAGAAAAAAAAAAATTAGATTGACCTCTTCATGAAATGTAACTCAAATTAGATCTGGCCTTCATTGAACATGAGCATAAGTCTATCCCAGATGATTTCTGTCACAGACATATTTTATGAAAATCCTTTTGCGAGGATTTTCTTCTCCTAAGAAGCTGAGGAGCCTCGGGAAATAGATGTAAACAGTAACTATCTGCTGCTGTGAAATGCAACAGGTTCATCTGTGATTGGTCCATGTGAGGTGTTTCTACTTACTAACCAATCAAGGATGCAGCTGGGTCAGACTCTCTGGTCAGTCACGAGCCTTTGTTATTCATTCCTTTCTATTCCTGTCTTGCCTTCTGATGAATCCTTTCTCTCTATTCTTTTAGTATAGTTTTAATATAGCATTTTAATATAATATATGTCATAATATAGTAAATCAGCCTTCTGAAACATGGAGTCAAGATTCTCATCTCTTCCTTCATCCTGGGACCCCTGCAAATCCAAGATTTCTAAACATCTGTGAAAGGGGCTTCCATATGAAACCCATTCCTTCAAATAAGAGCACCTCCAACAACAGCTCCCTGGAGCAAACAAAACAGGCTGAACTTGTTGAGGAGAACTGCTGAATCACATGGCAATAAAAACTCAGAGTTGTTATAGCCAGAGTTGATTAAATATTTATTGCCTGGCAATTTTTTCACTTGCTTACATGCAAGTGGATCTCTTATCCACTAAGAGATCATAATTATCACAAATATTTTTATAGTTCATTGTTTTTATGTATGTATGTATTTGAGGTTTCCACAAGCTGAAAAATCTCACATCCATCAATACTTATTGTTAATATTTAGACTTGTTTAATACTTGTTATATATAATGACTGCCAAGACTCATCATTGAGTAAGAGATAGACTCAGGAGACTTCCCAAACCATCCCATATGGAAAATGTATGACTGCTGCTGCAGGGTCAACCTCAGTCACTACCCTCTACTGCTCATTGCTGTAACCTTCACTTCTCTTAATGGTTAACAAATTGCTTTTTCATAACTAGTTTTTGGGATGTAGCACAATATATTTGAAAAACAGCAGAAGATAAAGCAGGAACAACAAATGATAGAACATATAAACCATAACTATTGCTGGTATTTAACATTAACTGTTTTCAGGATATTGCTATAATCTCCAAACTAGAAATACATCAATCAGGAAGATACTGTGCTCCCAGATAGCCATCTGCTAAGAAGAGCTCAGCTCTGGCTGGAATATTCAAAGTAGAGAAGAAAGCTCCTGCTGTGCTACTGAAACCCTGCTGGACTGTAAGTATGCAGTTTTTCCATAAGGATCACGTGGACTCAGTGAGAAGGGTGGAGGGTCAAACTTTCTTTAGGCTGTGCAACTGGCAGTGAGGCCTTCAGAGCTGCCTGGAGTGTGAACAAGGATGTCTCAGACCAGCAGTGCGCATGAAGGGCAGAGCAAGGGGATGGCTGACTTCTACAGAGGGCTTGGATGAGCAGTACAGAACTAACTGGTTGGCCAGTACTGAGAAAGGCAGTTCTGCACTAGGAGAAAGCAGCTTCCTAACAAGGCACAAACACACACAGAGCCAAAAAAGCATTTTACCTTCCCAGAGAAGAGCTGAATTCTGTTCTAAGCTGAATTCTGAAGAAAATAGTATTTTCCTGGTGAAAAGCAAGTGTCAGCCTTTGCAGCCTCAATGAACTATCACCTGACTAAATTTCAGAAAACTACAGTCCTGCATAAAAACTTTTAATCTCCAGTATTCCAGCATCACCTCAAAAATAACTTGAGCTTTGTGGCAGATAAAAACTCCCTTCTTTTAAAAGGAGTAACACCCTTCTGCTAAGGAAGAAGCACTGGTAATTTCATTCCTTTTTGTAACATTCCCTTCATACACATCTGTCTTGACATATGACAACTTAATTATGCACGACGGAGATGCTTACAATTACTAGATCTACTTAAAAGGATATGAGACCCCAGGAACACAGACACCTCCCTGCACTGAGGTTTCACCTCCCGCCTCTGTTACTGTCTGAAATTGGAACAGACTCTGCATTAAGAAATGATGGGGCCTCACAACAAAACTTTGAAAAGTGAAGATCAGAGGGAGGGTAAGAAAAACCCCTAACAGTTAACTCTGAGTAAAAAGAAACAAGTAGAGCAATTAAAGTTCAAAAATAAGTAAAAATCACTGGTGAAATTTCCTGGGAAAAAAAAAATAGAACATTTAAATAGAACCCTCTTATCCACAAGAAAGAAGATGGACTCAAGCACAATGGAAACCCAGAGAAAACAGTGATATTGCTTAAATGTTGCCCTGGAGCCCTGAAGATAATTGATCTCCTAAATATCATTCAAGTAAACCAGGATGAGAGGGCAAGCTATTAGCCTCATGTTTGCAAGTCTTAAGAACATTGCAATTCAGAATATCCTTCTTGGGAGATTGGAATATTAAAGACTCCTGCAGGAGGCAGGAGAGTCTGCTGAAGCATTTTTGGCTGCTCTTAAATTAACAAGACAAAAAGAAACCATTATGCTTTGTCAGTTTTTCTTATGAGACAGAGACTGTGCTCAGAGAAGAGATACTGTCAAATACAGATTTACAGGGAAGGCTGGTTTTGCTTCCAGAAAAAAAACATCGTGTTGAATGAAATGCTATAGTGAAAGTAAGATGCAACTAGGTTAGTCTCACCATTTTAAGAGGAAATTGAAAACCAGAAGATCATAACTTTAAGAATTCAGAAGGGATTTCACAGGTCAAAATGCAAGAGAAATGCAAAAGGAAGTATTGTAAATGACATAGCAAAAGTAAAGCCCCAAATAATTTCCAGCATTTCAAAAACTCTGTACCAAAGCTACAGAAATAACCATTTTAAAAAAATTGAGTCCACTAGTAGCACATGCAGAGGAGACCAGCACGCAGGTGCACAGGCATAGCCAGGAGTTTTGGCTGTCAACAGTCTGAGAAAACAAGAGCTGAGATGATGCCTTGATACTCTCAGCAGACAAAATACAACATTATTTGACAGAACCCTATAAATTAAATATCAGTGCTTGCAGCTTGACTTGAAAATCTTGCTGACATCTGAATAAAAAAATTGATAAAACTTGAATTTTGAAAAAAAAATTAAATAAAAGATAAAACATAAGGACATTTCCTACTGAAAGACTGAGTCAAATACAAGCTACAGTGGGAAGGTAAAGATGAGCAGCTAGGCTCATTAGAAAGAGTGAGAATATTAAGACTAAAAGCATGTGTATCTTTTGGCTTGATTCAGTGAACAGATACTATGAGAGAAAAAACAATTACTCAGCCCCCAAACCAATGTGGGACACAAGTACAAAGTCCCAAGAAAACACAAAACCCCACAGAAGGCCCTAAAGGTCAGTAGGATTACAGCAGCAGGACAAGGCCAGCCCACATTTACTCCACCTGGAGCTATGCACATGATCACAGGGCAGTGCTGCTGGTGTCACTACTGCTTATGTGCTATAGAGTTTCTTCAAGTTAAAAGAGTTTAAACTATTTATTTAAAGAGGAATGTTGTGGAGTCTCATCCTGCTGAGATCTTTACTGCAGAAGCTTTTAACAGAGGGCTTTGGCCACAGAGAATGGCAGACAGCATACTGAGGGGGGGGCACCTAGTCGGGTAATAGTGGGAACTGTGGGTTCTTGAGAGCCAGTATGCTAATAGAACCTTCCTATATTTTATCAAGTTTCCAGTTCTCTTTCACCGTGTTATAGATACATTATAATATTGGCTTTTTGCAAACATTAAAATGGATTTTATATGGGTGATGTTAAAGTTACTTTGCTATAAAGATATAGGGGTTTTTTTCTGTTGTTAATTAAGCTCAGACATTGTAGTGAAATAGCTATGCTTGTGTTAAAATGCCTACTTGGACGGGATAACATCCAATGAACACAGGATGAGAACACCTGCTACAGATATGCCAACTATCAGCACTCACCGTCTGAAGACAGTGTGGACCAAGGCCCAAACTGGAAGTGATAAAGGAGCCAAAACCACAGCCAAGAAACACACAAGCTCTAAAAAGGCAGACCCAAGGAGGGGCCATGTAAAATAGTTCCTGGAATATGTAAGCTAGTTTATGGATATGCATAAGGGTCTATGAATATGCAACAGCCTGATGTAAGGGAAAAGGTATTTAAGGAGCATCTCCAAAGGTAGCAGTGTGGTCTTGGCTGAGTGCCAAGATGCACCTGGCTGTAATAACCTTTGCTCTATGGTCCTTGTAATCTATTATCCTCTATAAAACTTTTAAATTTTCACAGGAGAGTGAACATGTTTTTCACAATTGTTAGTCAAGACCTTTTTCTTACAGGGTTATGTTCTGAGTTCATCTTTCTCATTGGATCTTTTGCCTCTATATCTGGCTGAATTTGCCCCACTCAGGGGTCTTTGGAATCTAGCCTCTCTACCTGCACCACGTTTGTTATTTTCATTATTAAATGTGAGAAATGACACTCACTTCCAAAAATTTAAAAGGTTTATTAAAACCTTATCCAGAAAATATAACAGAAGACTGAACAAAGAAAATATTAGGGCGCTGGGAGCAGAGGATTTTTTCCCCCCCATGTGCTCATCCACACAATGGATGTTCTGCCTTTTAACTCTTTAGCCCTTCCCAAAGTTCTGTCCATCGACTCCTTCTGCACTGTCCACTGGTGGAGATCACTTTCTTACATCTTGCTTGGAGGTCAGGCATTGTCATAGTAATGGGCCGACACTCCCAAATGCCCCGACTACCCAGACCACCCCAAGAGAACAATGAAAATGGAGGGAATATAAGTATAAATCTATAAAACTTCTCTTAGCATATACATAATATTTGTCCTTCAATTGTGAGAGTCAATTATTTCATTACTCATTTATCACATTAAAGTTTTTATTTTATGGGCTAGTCCCATCTGTTATAGATATATTACAATTCGTGCTGAAATAAAATATAACACTGAAAGATATATACAAATATATATATCTAGGTTAAGGTTATGTTTCAGGGTTTAACATAGCAGTGGCACTTGGAATCCTAAAAATCCTACACAGGAATTGAGACATCAGTTTCCTCATCACCTTGTAGCTCACACAGATGTCCACTGAATAGAATCTCTAATTAGCAAGTAAAGAGAAGTTTTCCCTATAGAAGTTCCAAATAGATTTTAATCCATCGTGGCCCTTAGCAATCAGAGATAAACCAAAGACGAAGCAATTCCTGTAACGGTGTTAATGTGTATTCTGAGTTCCTGTAAGTCTGCTAATGTAGAAGGATTCCTGTAAAGTGTAACTAGCATGTAAAAGGGGATTCCCGTAAGCTCCATTATACATGTATGTGTTCTCGGCTGTGCAATGTGTATTCCGCGGCTGCACTATCAAAGCGAGAGACGGAAGTCTACAGCCAACAAGAGGACTACATGAATATTCCAGGAGACTCTGGATTCGACACTGTTTACCCATCTGATAGGATTCTTCTACAACGGAGAAACAAAAGCTCGTCAAACAAAGAAAAGGACAAAGGAAAAGTAGCTTTGGGCAAGAAAAAGTGTATAAAAACTGGACTCACATGGATGGACTTTGTGAACTCACCAGCTCTGATGTGCCAGGGGGTCAGAACTGCGTTCACCCAGAGTCGAGTCCCGGGCTCGGCCCTGTTTCTTTGATTCATGGCTGGCAAAATTTACGATCTGATACGCAAAATAAATTATATTTTTGTTGCCCTGTAATTTGGCTCTCGCAAATTTTTTTGTTTGGCATAATTTGGCTATTTATCTATAACACATCGTTCCCATCCCTCTTTATTAGCAAGCTCCTCCCAGCTAAGCCAAGCAGGGGGTTCACATTTGGTTTCTAAACCCATATCTGGCACCCCAAGAACAGGGACCTCGCACTGGGGAACCTCCTCAGTTTCTGTTTGGCTGGGTCTTGGCAAACCAGTAGGACTTTTTTCTCTGCTGTGGATTAAATTGCCAGCTGACGTTGTTGGAAGCCACCTCTTGGACCTGGCTCCTTCAGATGCCTGCCTGAAAAAAGCAGGTAAGCAGAGAAAAGTATATGCTCATTCCTGACTGATCCTCCCTTTACCGGGTGGGAATGCCTATATGCCCACCTAATCCTGATTGAAAAGGGAGTAAGACTGTCTAGACCTCAGAGAAATGTTTACAGACAATTTTAAATACTTTTAGCAGTCCACAGCAAGAAAATCCAAAAATGTGAGTTAAAAACTTCCTAAAATGGGTGTTGCAAAACTTAGCTGCCGCTGTCCACAGAGAAACCCCGCCTTCTTCCCCCACAGTTGCAGCAGCCCGTGGCACAGCACTGCCGGCTGCTCATCCAGCCCCGCTCAGCACAGCAGAAAATGGCACAGACTGTGTGGAGTGTTCTCTCTGGGATTTTGGGATTCCATGGGGGTTGCCCTTTACAACCTAGCAACCAAGGGAGAGTCTCTCGTGGTTGGTCTGCTCCCTGCTTTCCACACAGTTTTCGAAACGCTTAAGGCTGAAAAGCTCTGATCCCAGCACCTGACCCCTCCCCTGCCCTGCCAGTGCGGCAGGACTCTGAGGAATCAGAGACCATCCCGCCGCAGGCGACCCCTTCCCAAACCAGGACTGCTTCCAACCCTTCTAACCCTGGGGACCAAGTTCAAGACCAGATCTTATTGCATACACAGGAGCCAAAGCTTTTAGCTACTCCTGCTCTCTCGTATTCTCTCCCTTGTCACCCTTCAGAGTGCCCTGGAATGGGATACAGGGTAGAGAATGCCCCTATGCACAGACAAAACCTAAACATTGTGTTATAAATACATATTATAATATTGGCTTTTCGCAAATATTAAAATGAATGCTATATGTAAAATGTTAAGGAAATTTCACTATAAAGATACCGTTTTTATTTCTGCTATTAACTAAATTTAGACATAGCAGTGAAATAGCTGTTATAGTTATGCTTGTGGTTTAAATTGCCTGCGTGGTTGGGATAAGATCCAATGAACATATGATGAGGACCCCTGCGACTGACATGCCAAACTATCAGCACCTACTGTCTGAATAAAGTATGGATGAAAGCCCAAGTGGGAGGTGATAAGAGACTAAAACCACAGCCTAAAACATGTGCATGCTCTAAAAAGGCAGACCCGAGGAGGAGCCATGCTAAACAGTTCTTGGAACATGTAAACTAGTTTGGGGAAAAGTTTAAATATGCATTATTGTTTATGGATATGCAATAGGCTGATGCAATAGAAAAGGTATGTTAAGGGTGTCTCCACAATAGCTGTAGGAAAGACATTCTGTGCTGTTCTTGTGAGCCAGAGAAGGCTTCCTAAAGATAAGGAAAGCCCCATATCTCTCCTAAAGAAGACACCAAGGTTGTCACCATGGAAACATGATGAAGGAGAGAAAGTTAAGAGATACGGACTCTAGCTGGCTCACAGAATGACGTTGCTCCTCGTCCACCTATTAAGAATTTTGTTTCTTTCTTACTACCAATGGGCAATGTATGTATGTGTTGAGTAAATGTAAATATCTTGGAGAACTATAAAAGTAACTGGTTACTTTAATAAACCTTCCTTATGAACCCTTCTGATGGAGTCGTGGCAATTGTGCCGTGTCGCCTTGTATAGCGACATCTGCTGGCCGCCCGCCGTGATTGAAACTGGACTGTAAAAAAGGAGGAAAAGAAAAGAAAGAAAAAGTTGAAGGGTACCCTAAAAATGAGTGAAGGCAGCAAGGACGCTGCGGAGGTCTGGATCTAATTCAGACATCTGATTCGAGGTGAGAGATTGGGAAAAATAATGGGAAATAATTTCTCAAACCAGGAAAAGACTGTTTTGTCCATGTGGAAAGCTTTACTGAAAAGGAAAAATGTTCAAGCTTCTGATTATGTGTAAGTCACAGGACTTTGAAGCTGATGCCGACACTGTCTTCAGTGTCCGGGCATGGAAAAAGGTTGGGAAGAGACTATGGGAAGTGATATCTAAGGGGGATAAGACTGTTGTCGATTTGGCTACTACCTGGAGACTGTTGTATGAGGCATTGAAGGAGTGGAAAGCAGAACAAGATAGAGGGGAGGAATTGGAGGAACAGGAATTAGAGCAAGAAGCTGAAGTAGAGGAACAGCAGGAAGATGAGGCTGAGCCTGTCGATGTATCTCCCCCTGAGGAGTATGCTGCAGTTCCTGTGGAGGTTCCCCCAGGGTGTGCTACAGTGAGAATCAAACGGCAGGCTAAGACTGTTCCTCGGTATTTATCACCAAAAGACTATATTAAACCTGTGTATACTTTGCCTGCTCAGCAGTTAGTTGAACTGAGTACTAAACGAAAGTATCTTTCGCCTGCACAGCAGTTAGAAAAAATGAAATTACAGAAGAAGCAAAGTGAAAAACAGGCTGGCTCATCGGCCCTTCTGTCTCTCCCTGGGCCGTTTGCTCCCCCTCACCTTCCGCTGCCCCCCCCCCCCCCCCGCAGATTGGCTGCCGCTCGGCTGCTCCCCCCCCCCCGCTTTCCCTTGAGCCATCTGCCCCTCCTCTGCCCTCCTTCCAGTCATCTGCCTCCTCTCCATGTTCCCTTGAGCCATCCGCCCCTTCTCTGCCCCCCTTCGAGTCGGCTGCCTCCGCTCCACCCTCAGTTGAGCTGTCTGCCCCCACCCTCCCTCCCGAACTGGCTGAACGAATGCAATCTTTAACACTGTGTACTTCTTTGTCTAGTGATAGTTCTGACGATGAACTGCCGGTTATAAGTACATATAAAAAGACACAGGAATCTGTTTCTGTTAGACCTCGTAGCAGATCCAGGCCTGCTGTTTCTTGGACCCTGCCTCCCTGCCAGGTGGCTGTGACTCCTCGACATCCTTTGCAATTTTGGGAGCATGTGAGAATGAAAGCAGCAGAAGTAGGAGATTGGAATTTGTTAGAGAAAATAGGTCCACCTAAAAGGATGGAGATGGCTGCTGCTGCTTCTGGAGGGCCTGTGGCTTTTCCTGTTTTCAAAGCTGCTCCTAATTCAGGACAGCAAGATAGCCATCAGGTTTTTGCATGGAGGGTTGTGCAGGATCTTCAGTCAAAAGTAGATCAGTATGGGGTTAACTCTTCGCAGGTGATGCAAGTGATTCGTGTCCTAAATGCTGATGTACTTACTCCTTATGATATTGTTCACCTTGCTACAACTTTGTTTCAGCCAGTGCAGTATGGTGTGTTTCGAGCTACCTGGAAACAAATGGTTGGAAGAGTAGCATTGGACAATATGCAGTCACCTCAGCAGGATCCACGTCATGCTGTGGAAGTTGATGCCTTGCTGGGCAATGGACCGTTCTCTAATCCGGATTTGCAGGCAAGATGGGACCCCCTGGTTCTGGCACAGGCCCAGCAGCTGGGTATGAGTGCTTTACTTAAAACGATGGAGATGGCAGCTCCTAAACCAAGGTATATTACCATCCAGCAAAGGGTGAAGGAACCTTTTCTGCAGTTTATGGAGAGGGTTGCTGCAGCCCTTGAGAAGCAAGTAGAAGATGATAAGTTGAGGCAAATTTTATGCCAACAGCTAGCACGGGAGAAAGTGAACGATGATTGCAGGAGGATTATTGATTCTTTACCAGGAGATCCCTCGCTGTCTGATCTTGTAGTTGCTTGCTCAAAGGTTGGTTCAGTTGAACATAAAATGGCTGCTTTGGCAAAAGTCATGAAGTCTTCACCCAGATGCTCTGCTTGTGAAGAATCAGGGTAGGTGAAGACACAATGCCCTCAAAGCGCTGAACGACATGTACACCCTAGAGTAATTTGGACCAGTAAAGTGCCTTGTCATTGTTATGGTAACTTTGGCCATATTGCTAAATTCTGTAAGTTAAGATCTTTTTCAGGTGGTCGACAAGTGCAGGGAAACTGGAAGAAGAACGTGAAGGGGCGCGTGGAGACACAAATACCCCGACGACAATCACGAGCCCTGCCAGCACTACAAAGCTCTCCATTTGTGACGGATACACAGGGGCCACAAGAGACTCCACAGGGATTGATATACCGATAGCTGATACAGTGACTATTTTGACAAGAGGTATATGTAAAGTGCCTCTTGATGCCTGTGGTCCTATAGGCCAAGGTTTGAGTGCTTTTCTAATGGGAAGATCTAGTAGCACTATTCAAGGTATTAATGTCCATTTGGGTCTTATTGATTCTGATTATGTGGGACAAATTCAGGCTATGGTGTCTGTTAGTGAACCTCCTGTTGTTATTCAAAAAGGTACTTGTATCGCTCAACTTGTTCCTTTTATGAGTTGTGTTCCAACTGTAGTGGACTGGGGTCGTGGCACTGGAGGTTTTGGATCTACAGGACCACCTCAGGCTCTTTGGACTCAAAAGGTGACAGATGAGCATCTGGTAATAAAATGTTTGGTCACTGCTAAGGAATGTCACCCAGAAACTATAACAGTATCAGGTTTACTTGACACAGGAGCAGGTGTAACTATAATTTCACAGTTTGTTTGGCCTCCAACATGGCCCCTCACTCAATCAACCTTTGGAGTTGTTGGGTTAGGTGGGTCAACTGCTGGTGCTTTATCTGCTATTGCAATCACTGTAACACATCCGGAAGGCCAACAAGCTAACATCAGACCTTATGTAGCTAATGCTCAACCTAACTTATGGGGACATGATTGCTTAACCTAATGGGGTGTTAAAATTACAATGGATTTTTATTAGGGGCCACTGGGATGCAGGGGCTTAAACATCCAGTTGTGTCCTTGAAATGGCTGACAGATAAGCCTGTCTGGATTGATCAGTGGCCCCTGCCTACTGAAAAGCTTCTTGCCCTGCGAGGCTTAGTGACAGAACAATTACAAGCTGGACATATTGAAAAATCATTTAGCCCATGGAATACACCTGTGTTTGTAATAAAAAAGAAATCAGGTAAATGGAGACTTTTGCACGACTTGTGGCAGATAAACGCTGTGATGGCCGCAATGGGTCCTTTACAATCAGGTCTCCCAACACCTACAATGATTCCACAAGGATGGGAAATAATTATCATTGATTTGAAAGATTGCTTTTTTACAATTCCATTGGCTGATCAGGATAAGGAAAAATTCGCCTTTACTGTGCCTTCTTTAAATCATGAGGAACCAGCCCAAAGATATCAGTGAACTGTTTTGCCTCAAGGAATGAGAAATTCCCCAAGTATTTGTCAATGGTTTGTGACACAGGCTTTATCTAAGGTCCGAGAGCAATTTAGCAATTGTTATTGCTATCACTATATGGATGGTATCTTGTTGGCATCCGAAAATAAACAACAATTATTGGCTCTTGAACGATGTGCTATGAAAAATTTGGAAGCCCTTTCAAAGACAGATGCCTTGGAAATATTTGGGGTTGATAATCACCAATACACAAATTGTGCCTCACCTGTAAAACTGGATATTGAAATTAAAACAGCTGTTGACGTACAGAAATTGGTTGGTGCAATAGGTTGGCTTAGGCCATATTTGGGGATAACTAATCATCAACTGCAACCTTTGTATGACCTATTGTTAGGGATTACTTCCTCTACTGATGAGAGACATTTGACCGCTGCTGCAAAAACAGGCTATAGAAGAAGCTGAATTGGCCTTGACATCTAAATTTGTTACCAGGATAGATGTTTCTGTTGGTGTGCAAATATTTATTTTGAGAGATGATGAAATACCATGCGGATTGTTGTGTCAATGGAATGAAAAATGGTAAGATAAATTGCATATTCTGGAGTGGATATTTTTTGTCTTTCAGGTCCAGAAAAACAGTTCCAGGTCTGTATGAGCTTTTTGCAGACATCATTATCAAAGGTCGCAGACGCTGCCATGAAAGCTTAGGCTGTGATCCTGTAACTATTGTCATACCAGTACAACAATGGTATTTTGAGTGGTGTTTCCAAAACAATCATGAGCTGCAATCTGCTTTATCTTCCTTTACAGGTCAAATAGCATATCATTTACCTTCTCATCCTATTTTGAATTTCACTAAGAGGATTCCCTTTCAGGCAAAACAACTTTGCTCTTCTGTCCCAGTGGAAGTTACAACAGTTTTTACAGACAGATCAGTAAGAACTGGAAAAGCTGCTGTAGCCTGGAAAAAGGATGACTGCTGGGAATATGAAGTAATGGTTCAACAAGGATCTCCTCAGTTAATTGAACTTTGTGCCATACTTTTGGCTTTTTACTTTATGTGGGACGCAGCTTAAAGGAAGACAGAAATAGCATGTCTTGGGAAGATACCTTTGTTTAAATTAGAGTGAGAGGGTGTTAAAATTTCCCAAGTTGCCATTCGAGTTGATGTAAATGTGTTCATGTCAATCAACCGCTACCCACTCCCCCATTCTAGAAACTTCTTCCAGTTCTGTGTTCCCATTGGCTCCCTTGTTAGCACCCCCCCTGCTCTGCTCCCCATTGGAAGAACCCTTGTCAATCTTCCCTGGATCTCCTCCCCTCCTTCTCCCCTGCTGGAGCTACTGAACCCTGAACCCTCCCCTTCTCCCTTGGTTATATACCCTGGCCCCTCCTTGGTTCAGGGTAGCAGCTGCAATAGCAGTTTGTTGCCCTCCCTCCAGTGCTCCTCTGTTCCTGGACCCTTCACTTGAGGTTGTGCTCCAGCCCTTTTCCTGAACCCTCCTGCCCTGGACCTTCGGATTATCCTTCAATAAACCCGACTGGACTACCCAAGCAGAGAGCCTTCTTTGTTTTACTGGCATCTTGATATTACAACATCTGGGCCTGAAGTTAAGGTGGGCTGTGGGAGCTGGCTCAGACCACCCTGAGAGAGGAGACGGTCTCAGGAAGGCGGGCGCCCCGTCAGCACCGGCTTTGGGGAGAAACACCTTAGCCCGCGACTTTATTTCCTAGTTCCGTAAATATAGTTACTGATTCTGTTTATGTTGCTAATTTAGTGAAGCAGTTGGAACAAGCTGTGTTGTATAATGTAAAGGAGAAATCATTATTTGTTATGTTGTTGAAATTGTGGACTGTTATTCGTAATCAAAAGCATTCTTATTTTATTATGCATATTCATAGCCATACATCAGTACCTGGATTCTTTGTTGAAGGTAACGCCTACGTGGATTCCCCTGTGGCTGCCTCAGAAGTAAAAACAGTGCCTAATGTGTTACAGCAAGCTGTTCTGTCTCACCAATTTTTTCATCAGGGTGCCCAGGCACTATGGCAGCAATTTAAATTATCTCATAGTGAAGCAAAGTCAATTATTTCTTCTTGCCCTGATTGTCATATGTCTCATGTTTCACAATATTACGGTACTAATCCTAGAGGCTTACTCCCTTTGCAAGAATGGCAAACGGATGTTACAAAAATGCCTGAATTTGGTTGTTTAAAGTATGTTCATGTTACAATTGACACCTTTTCTCATGCCATGGTTGCCTCAGCATTGGCAGGTGAAACAGCTTGGGATGTTATTCGTCATTTTTGCCATGCCTTTTTCATCTTAGGCGTTCCGTCACATGTAAAGACGGATAACGGCCTGGCGTATGTTTCAAAGAAATTGCAAGTGTTTTTTCGTGCCTGGGGTGTTGGTCATTCTACTGGTATTCCTCATGCTTCGACAGGCCAAGCAATTATTGAACGTGCCCATGGTGTGTTGAAGCGCCAGGTACAAAAACAAAAAGGGGGAATGCAGAAGGAGACACCTCAAGTGAGATTAGACAAAGCCCTTTATGTCTTAAACTTTTTGTGTCCTTTACCTGACTTACAATTATCTCCTATATTCTATCATTTTTCATCTTTGAATTCAAGACAACCAAACTTTCGGAAAGGTATTAAGGTATGGGTAAAAGATTTAATCATGGGAAAGTGGACTGGCCCAGTGGAATTAGTAACATGGGGAAGAGGATATGCATGTGTTTTAACAGAGAATGGCCCTCATTGGGTCTCTGCCCGTTGTGTTAAACCTTATTTGGAGCACACAGAAAAGGACAGGATGGGTGGTTCTACAGCAGAAGCAACATGAGTAGGTAATTGCATTGGTTATTAGGTGGATGGAAGCATGAACCCTCAAGGAATGTGTGGTAAAGATGATAATTCAAGACAGAATAAAGGAAGTTATAGACTTACACTGAAAATCCAAAATTTAAGTTAGCGGATGTTATTTTTGCTTCTTTTCCTTGAATTCTCTTATAGAGAGGTTGGTAGTACTGAGAAATGTGTCTTGTACCATTTCCTTTTGCAGGCACCGGCAGTCCCAAAAGAGGGGAATTTGATGTACCTAAGGGAGAAGTGTTGCCTTTGCATAGGGGTTGAATTAGTAGCTGAAGTCCACACTTGGAGCAGCTAGGCTGATTGCCCAATATGATAGCAGCGACAAGTTGTAAAGTTAAGTGGATGCTACTTGGTTCTAAGTGGTGACTAGGCAGATGACTTAGTCTCTGATTCTGTGTGGGAGAAACTTATTTGATTAGAGGTGAAGGTGTCATTCTGCTACGAATGTGTCATCTGGAAATTGCGAGGTCTGTAACGGTATTTGAAGATCTATTATGTACCTTGTTCATGTATGAACGTTAAGAATGTGAGGGTGTGTGTTGTGGAATTGGTAGAAGTTGGTTATCTGTAAGTGAATGAATAATGGATCCTCTGTCTGCTTGGATTTTTGCAAGGGCCCTGCAGAAGTCCTTAGCAGTTGTGTTTGCGGGTCAAATACAAAAAGGGGAAATTGTAGGAAAGACATTCTGTGCTGTTCTTGTGAGCCAGAGAAGGCTTCCTAAAGATAAGGAAAGCCCCATATCTCTCCTAAAGAAGACACCAAGGTTGTCACCATGGAAACATGATGAAGGAGAGAAAGTTAAGAGATACGGACTCTAGCTGGCTCACAGAATGATGTTGCTCCTCGTCCACCTATTAAGAACTTTGTTTCTTTCTTACTACCAATGGGCAACGTATGTATGTGTTGAGTAAATGTAAATATCTTGGAGAACTATAAAAGTAACTGGTTACTCTAATAAACCTTCCTTATGAACCCTTCTGATGGAGTCGTGGCAATTGTGCCGTGTCGCCTTGTATAGTGACAAATAGCAGCTGTGCTTTTGGCTGAATGCCACGTACCTAGCCATTAAACTCTGCTTTATTTTTCTATCCTATTGTCCTTTATAAATCTTTTAAATTTTTACAGGAGAGTGAACCTCGTTTTTCACAACGGGGTACTCTGCTACCCCATATCCCCTTCTGCCTCCTCCACTCGGGATGTGAGATGGCGGCGGCCAAGCCATCTCGGACCCCTCCCCCTCCACCTTCCCTGTGCCTTCACTATCCCAACTCCCCTCCAATTCATCTGAACACCCTCTTGCATTGCCCACTCTGCTAATATGTACTCCTTGTGAGATGATATGTCGCTTCAGGTTTCACCCCTGAGCGCCATCCTCGCCGCCCAGGATCCTGATGCTCCTGCTCTGGACTACAACTCCCAGCATGCCTGAGATCACGCCCCTCCTGGGGAAACCGGTATCACGCCCACCGCAGTCCTGGAAGCGCTGATCCTCAAAATGGTGGCATTCATGCCAGCCACATGAACAGAGGTATCAGAGGACAAAAACACCTGTGCAGGCACCCCTTCCTCCTCGAAAGAAGACCTCAGTTCTCCTGGATCCAGTGATTCTGTCGATCCGTGGCAGAAGAACCACAGTAAAAAACAGGAGGGGGAGGATTAGCCCTACATGAAAACCTCTAGCCTACAGGGATATAAAGGGACTGAGTAAGACTGCCAAAAACTATAGAATAAATTCTTCTTCCTTTAACAATCTAATGCAAGCTATTTCTCTGTATATCTCCTTTAACCCTGTTATAAATAAGAACCTTGACTAGGCCAATATTCAAGCAGCAATCAATTTATTAATTAAGGTGGTAAAGTATGAGCAAAACAGCGCTGGGTACAGTGGGGGAAGTTTTCCTTCCAACTGCACACCGATGGTTGGGGCGTACAGATATTTATAGGGGCACACATAAGCTTTTTTCAGCAGTTTCTATTCCTAATTTTTACGTCACAATTCTATACACTATTGTGAATTAGTTTTCTCAGGATGTACCCCAGAAAGGAGTATTCCCAGATGGTGGGGTCCTACTTCCGAAAGAAGAAAGAGGTCTTCCAGCTGGTGCGGTCCAGACTCCAGATGTGGGCCCACCTTTTAATTGCAAAGACTATAAATCTCATAGCAGTGATGTCCAGCTTCCCTTGGTTGAAGCCATCAATCCTTGGGTTGATGTTCATCTTCCTTTCTCAAGCTGCTTTTTACTGTTTTGCTAAGGTGTTGAGATAAGCATATTTCCTTTACATATATTCTAAACTTATATTTTTTAAGTTCCTTACTACAAGCAATATTCTAAAATTATACTTCAAAAGGTTATTATTGCAAAGCTGTTAAATCCTTAGCTACATGCAAAAAGTTCCTGTCCAGTAGCAACATCCTTAAAGCTTTATTTCAGATGCTATAAAAGTTAATTGCAAACAAAGGATAAGTTCAAAGGCCTTCTTCCATGCTTTACTCCCTCAGTTATTTTTTTTTTTTGGAATTCATCCTTTAATTGTCCTATGATCAGTTTCCATACATATCACAATCACAAGCACACATGCTGCCTGTATGTACCTGACACGAAACACAGCTTTGTATCTCACAACCCCTCATGATTTAAAACACGTGGTGACTGTGCTTCTATCCCAACTACAATACACTCTGTGGGAGAGGGGAGCGAAAAGACTGTGAACTGTTGTTTGTCTATGTTGACGACCAAGCAGGGTCAGTGTAAACACTACAACACCTAGCTGGAGAAGAGCCATATTCCCATCCCAATGAGCAGGCTGCAAACCTCCTGAATGCAGTGCTTGATGATATTAAAAATGCAGCAAGGAGAGCATTCATGCAAGTGCCTAATAGTAATACACCTGTTCTAGACTCTGTAATTTTAAAGAGAAGGCCTAGCAAACCATGCATAAAGCTGAAGTCTTGGCTTCCCTTCACCAGAATTATTCACAGGCAATTGTTCATCATGTGGATAGTATATTTATTGCAGCTGGAAATAATTCATCTTTAGATGCAACTTTAAAAGCCACCATCACAGCTATCCAACAAGCAGTACTGACCATTGCAGAAGAAAAGTTACGACAAACATCACCCTAGAAATATTTGGGACTCAAAATTCACTCACAGACTGTACAGCATCAATCATTGCAGCTAAATGAGAAACAAGAAACACTCTGTGATACATGAGGAATGTGATGATTGACTCACAATTAAAACGCAAATATTATGTATATGTTAAGAGAAGTTTTATATAGTTATGTTTCACCCCTTCGCACTGTTATCATGGGATGGTCTGGGTAGTCGGGGCATTTGGGAGGGTCAACTCATTACTGTGGCAACGCCTAACATCCAAGCAAGATGTAAGAAAGTGATCTCCACCAGTGGACAGTGAAGAAGGAGTCAATGGAGAGAACTTTGGGAGGGGCTAAAGAGTTAAAAGGCGAAACATCCATTGTGTGGATGAGCAATGGCGGAAAAAATCCTCTGCTCCAAGCATTGTAATATTTTCTCTATTCAGTCTTCTGTTATATTTTTTTGGATAAGGCTTTAATAAACTTTTTAAATTTTTGGAAGTGAGTGTCATTTCTCACAACTCCCTGATTTATGAAAACTCTTGGGAACAATTAACTGGAACAGATCTCTGCTGGGAATTACTAACGAGGACTTTGTTCCATTGTTTGCTTTGATAAGGGGGGATTCTGGGTTAAACTCACCTAGGCAGTTAATTGAAAATGCAAGAGATGCCTTAAATAAGGTATCCCATGCCATTCAAACTTGTCAGGCACACAGAATAATTCCAAACTTACCATTCCTGCTAGCTATTTTGGGAAAAGGACCTCAACCCTATGCCTTTATTTTTCAATGGGACCAAGGCATCTGATCCTTTGTTGATTTTAGAGTGGGTTTCCTACCCCACCAGCCTGATAAAACTATAACAACTAAGCCAGAGATTATGGCTCAGCTTATTATAAGATAACCCCTTTTCCACCTGCTTAGTTGTGTTACCAATGGATGTGTGGCCCTTTAACAAGGATGCCATCCATGTTTTGCATCCCCACAAGGAATGGATTCACAATCTTGTTGATAACTAGGATTACTGGGCCAGGAACTTACCACACACACCACTAGAACCCCAAGAACTGGAAATTCTAGGCTCTGCAAAAATGGATTTTTGTGTTAGATTTCATTATATCAAAATTGATCATGATTTATTATATACTATCATTAATGCCAATGCTATAAGAAAGCAACCAAATACATAGTGGGATGTTTCCCCACATCATCCAATTTATAAAAATGAAAGTACCTGGGGTAACTGCACCTGTCATTTTCTGGTCCAATGATTCCCCGTTACAGTTTGCACCTGGGACATCTCATTTGTGGAGACAGAGCATGGCCTGCCATTCCATCTTGCATTAAGGGCAGGCCATGTAGCTTGGGGAGGCTTACTGAAATAGTGTAACTGCATATGCCGTATGACCAAGCCCCATGATTGACCAACAGGAGCTTCTCCCAATCAGATCTCTTAAAAAGCTGCAAGCATTTCACTGGCCAGATCTCGAGGGGACGTGGAGTTCAGACCAATGAGAATATCCAGACTGGGTCTTTCAAAATGTCCTTTATGGGGGGGGCTGGGCGTGGAACATCTGAGGGTGAGTTGTGTCTTTGTCACCTTGCTCCTCTCCCCTTGACGTGCAGCCTAGCACGTGGTGATCTCCAGATTGGGACTCAGCCATGGCCTGGCACAGAGCAAAGGAGACAGATGGCATAACAGCTGCTTTTTGGTCTAGAACCGAATTAATAAACAGCCTGAGAGCTGGGAATCAAGCTAAGACCCAGGGTACAGGACATCAGAGCTTGAATCCGTGCGTGGAACCAGACAGCCTAAGAGCTGGGAACAGCGTTAAAGCTGGAACAGTGTAAAAACTGGACTTTCGATGAAAACCCGGGACTCACTGGCTAGACAGTGGTAAAAACCCCCTCAGCAGACAGCAGAAAGTACTGCGAGGGTTTAAAAACCTGTTTTGTGGACTGAAATTACAACCGAGACCATGGGAGCTTGGACATCAGGACCAGAAAACACCATGATAAAGCACCTTGATTTTCTTCTTTCTAAAAAGAGTGACTGTTCCCCCTGGGAGAGAAGGAACCCCAGCAGATGCCGGCATTATCCAGGGAGCCGGCGGGATGGATTGCGAAATCCAACCACGTAGAGAGATGGCGGCCACCACAACCCCGGCTTCTCCGAGATGCCCTGCGCCCTCCCCAGGCTGCAGTAATCCCCACGATGCAGCCACTTCGGGCTACCATTTCGCTTGCCCAGGCGGGCACACGATGCTGTCCTGCACATGGTGGGTGCTTCTGCCCCGCCAGGGCTGCCGTGCCACGCAGCCGCTCCGAGGCCTCCCGGAACTGAGAGGAACCCCGCGGCTCCATCCCACGGCTCTATCCCACGTGATGATTGATGGGATCCGCCCCACGCCCTTCCTGGCCGCCCGGCAGCACCCTCCATCCAGTGACGCCACGGGGCGGGGCCCCGGTCCCGATCCAGCCTCCGTGGAACACGGCCACACCGCCGCTGGGAGCGGCCCCACCGCCGAGCCTACCTCCGAAGAAGGCTGCAGAACTCGGAAGCAAAGTGTGGGAGAGGCCTTTGCAGAGGTCCCGCTCGGAAAGAGGCAGTACCAGGAGGTGTGGTACTGCAGGGGCGGAGACGGTCGAGTCTGACCAAAGAGATAGAGTCGGACGCACGGGTTGCATGTCTCACAGCAGCTGAGGTCAAGACACACTGTCACCCAGACAAGCGAGAACCCAGCAACTGCTTGCAAATGGAAGGCAAAAAAAATCAGACTCATTAACTTTTTTCCCTTACAAAGCATTACAACCACGTTACCTCCTGATAAATTGAGGTTTTCACGCTACAAAAAGTCTAATAAAGACACTGAAAGGTTACCATATAAAAGTTACGATAATGTACAACTGTTTGTAAAATACGCATTAGAACTCATGGTACAATATTCATTATGGATATTTGCATTTGTTAGAATCAAAATTAACAAACCCATGATCAGTAAGGTGTTAAATTTCTGCCTCAGACTATTAATGCTGTGTATTAGGGAAGCATAAGTGTGTGTATTACTATGTATTTTTATCATACTCCTACCAATTATTGCTGCAATGTTTCAAGAAGGATGGGTAAGATCCAGGGGATATCCACTAAGATACCCATACCAAAATTAATTTATCGTAGGCAAATTTCAGTTGCAAAGTTCTTCAAGTGAAGTGTTGCCACTTGTCATAATTAAAAAAAAAAGCCAATTATTAAATCACTAACAAAATTTCTAGCTTCTAACAAGGCAAGAAGAGAGTGTTGCCTACACTGTAATTCACATTACAAATTTTTTGTTTTGTTTTGCACTAGATATTAATACAATTTTTTTTTTTACAGGGAATCTCTCCCAACCAAGTCATTGGCCTGATCAGCCTATGAACCTAACTGGTAAAGAGTCTGTGGGAAAAAAAAAAAGTTAACCCTTTTTCTTTTGAGACAGGCATAGAGGTTTCATCCAGAAGAAGCCCTCCAGGTTTGCTCATAATGAAAAAGAGACTTTCAGCAACTCCCTACCTTATTAATACTGTTAAGAAATGCATGCTTTATTTCTATTTCTACTTATTATACAAAGAAAAAGTGGGAAAAAGGTTGGGGTGAAGGTACACCTCCCCCTCCCCCTTTTTGAGTTTTGGGTGCTGTCATGTTCTTATGTTTTATACTAAGTCATGTAACAGTACAATATTCCTATGAAATCCACAGTAAAGGACACTAGACAGCATTCTGAAGTCTCTTCAACACAACAACGGGTCACAAATTGACCTACCTCATGAACAATCAATATAAGGACTTTATTCATTTACAAATTATTTCTCATGTTTACAAACCGTTTTCCAGTTTACAAACTGTTTTTCTGTTTACAGATTGTTTTCTAGGTGTTGGGTTCTTCAAGGGATAAATGGGTTACAGGTTATTTTTAATAGCTGGGCTTTTCTATAAGGGTTATATTGCAAAAATCACAGGTGACCCCGGGCCCCGGACGAGGGGAGAGAAAAATGACGTGGCATCTGACTCCATCTTCAGAAGGCTGATGAAGTACTTTATTCTATAAATCTACAATTGAATCTGCCATTCACTCACAAGCTCAATTGCACTCATCCCTGACTCTCGCTGACTGTGTCGAGATTGCCAGCAGACAGTCTCGACACAGACACACTCTTGGCCTCGATTGGCCAAGGGAAGAAAACATCCTCACTTTGGGTAAACAATCTCCCCATTCCATTCTACTTCAGCACAACACAGGTACAGCAAGTGATAAGAACTGTGTTTTTCTTTCTCTGATGTTCAGAGAACGTGAGTCCCAGCTATATTCCTGGGAAAAGCTGTGCCTTGCTTTTCTCCATGAGGAGAAATGTGGTAACAGGGTTAAATGTGTTAAAGGTTGAATGTTTTTTGGTTTTTATAACATATAAGCATTGTGCCTGTGGCCTGAGTCCTCCCCCAGCAGATACTCAACAGAAATGCTGCAGCTTCTGTGCAAATTTGGCCGTACTGTCTTTTGTTGTACCATTTGTAAAGGACCCTTGCAGATGGATAACAGAAAACAAATTACAAATTTCATTAAACAAAGAAGGGTGATATGTTACTGGATAGCACATACCAAGCCCCAGGATTGACTGACAGGAGCTTCTCCCAATCAGATCTCAAGCTGCAAGCATTTCATTGGCTAGATCCT
Source organism: Motacilla alba alba (assembly GCF_015832195.1). NCBI lineage: Eukaryota > Metazoa > Chordata > Aves > Passeriformes > Motacillidae > Motacilla > Motacilla alba. Next base: position 137,343 of record NC_052028.1, on the reverse strand, counting down.
GAGGGGACATGGAGTTCCAACCAATGAGAATATCCAGACTGGGTCTTTCAAAATGCCCTTTATAAGGGGGGCATAGAAAATAAATTTGTCTGTTGCCACACGAACATCTGAGGGTGAGTTGTGTTTTTCTCTCCTTGCCCCTCACCCATAACGCCCCCCCCCCCCCACGCAACCTAAGATACTAGCACCTGAGATTGCCCCAGTTTGTGAAAAAAAGGCCAGATGTAAGAGATTTATCCATCAATTCAAATCAGATTGCAAAGACAAAATTAACTTTTGGAGTAAGGGAAAAAGAATGGCAGCCTCAATATTGGCACCTGAGGTTGCTACAGCAAAAGCTTTGAAAATGTTAGGCAATCTAGGATGCTGGCTAAATAAGCAAACCAATGCCACATCTCGGGCACTGAGTGAGCTACTGACAGATGTGGACAGTATCAGACATGCTACCCTGCAAAACAGAGCTGCAATTGACTTCCTTCTGCTAGCAGAAGGACATGATTGTGAAGATTTTGAGGGCATGTGCTGCATGAACTCTCAGATCACAGCAAGTCCATACACAAGAGCATCTAAATTCCAGAAGAGGGGGTCAGAAAGCTACAAGTGGAAAGAGATGAAGACTGGCTGAAAGGACTGTTAAAAAAATGGAATGTATCAGCTTGGGCTTTATATTTGTTCAAAATGGGTTTACTAATTTTTGAAGTTGTTGTTGTATTTATGTTGTTTCCTTGTTTTGTAAGTTGTCTGTTAAGAGTTTTTCAGAAATCTTTACCAAATATTTTTCTAAAGACGGGGAATTGTAGAGTCTCATCCTGCTGAGATCTTTACCGCAGATGCTTTTACAGAGGGCTTTGGCCACAGACAGTATACTAGTTGGGTCACAGTGGGAACCGTGGGTTCTTGGGAGCCAGTATGCTAATAGAACCTTCCTATATTTGATCAAGTTTTCAGTTTTCCTTCACCGTTAGTAAAGACCATTTTCTTATAAGGTCATGTTCTGAGTTCACCTTTCTGATTGGACCTTGTGTCCCTATACCTGGCTGTGTTTGCCCCACACAGGGGTCTTTGGAATCTAGCCTCTGTACGTGCACCGCATTTGTTATTTTCATTATTAAAGTTTTTATTTTCCAGGCTAGTTCTATCATTCCCGTCCCTCTTTATTAGCCACCTCCTCCTGGCTAAGCCGAGCAGGAGGATCACAGTGGGCTTCTAAGCCCATAGAGTGTGGCTTAAAATCCCTTCAAGCAGTTCTAAACATTTCAGGTCATGATTTCCTCAGTATATTTCAAACTTAGCAAGCAGACACCACAGCTCACACTCTGTCCAGCTCTCCAGGCTCATGGCAGCAGTCACTTCACGGTCTTGTTTGTAATGTGAAGATTACACTTGTACACATGAATTTTGGAAAACTCAGGTCTTATATTTAGGTTCAAATGAACATAAACCAGAAACTTGGATATGAATATTCAAATGTACACAAAGAGGACGTTAATGTGACCCTTTCAAAAACAGCTCAGTTACTGCAGCAAGAGCGGACATTTCTCCTTGCTGCCAAGACACAGCCTGCCAAAGGACATCACCATACACACTTATGCAGAAAAAAACTTGTGATTGTTTAAACTGGTATCAACTTTGTACTTTCTATTTCCTATTATGGGTGTGAATGAATACAAAACTTCAAAACAAAATTTCACTGAAATTAGTGAGTTCTGCGTGACAAAAAAAGACTTGCTGACCTAACATAAAAGTCAGGAAAAATTGGTGGAAATTACTCTGAAGTTCAGTTTAAAAGTTAATGAATTTCAGTGAACCCAGTTGTTGACACAGATTCTGTGTTTCATCGGTATCCTGGCCAAACAGAATCACAATCAGAACCTCATACAAAGAAAGAGTGAACCTGAATTTCAAGGAATGCGAGACTGGAGAAAGCTGTGGAAATGATGTATAGATAATGGCACAACTGTACCTTCTCACTGTGCAATGCATGACTCCTCCTCCCCATCCTCGAGTTTATTTCTTTATTCTTCATGATGAAAGGAGCACAACTATGGTCAGCAGAACCACGGAGGATAACTGCTAGAGCCTGTAAGTCTCTGTCCAAAGTTTTTCTCATCTGCCTCGTGATCCTCGTGAAACGGCCACCGAAAAGACCCTGGTCGGAATTCTGGCCTTGCTTGAGATGGTTGCTCACCAAGATCCTGAGAACCTTGCTGGTTTGCCAAGCTATTGTCTGCAGGTGTGTTTGCTGCCATGGAGCACTGAGCCTGGTAAAGGGGAGAGACTTGCCCTGAATCCTTGCACCTGCTTCAGGGTTCCTGCTCCAATACCTCATGAATTTCCCTACCTCTTGGCCTGGTTGGACTTTTCTGGGGTAACCTTTGGTGGTATCCCCATGGAAGACCCCTCATCTGCTTTTCAACTGCCGTGATGGATAGACTGAGATGGGAGAAGCCTCTCCCTCAAGGACTGAGACATGAGACCCCTATACAGAGAAGCTCTCCCCCTCCCAAGGACTGAGACTGAAACCCCTAACATAGGGGAGGTGCGTAGGGAAGCCGACCTGACCAAAGCAAGATATTTGCCTGCAGGTGTGGCCATTGAACCCAGAAGACAATGGTTCTTGCCTACTGCTGAGAACATGGACTACCTGTTACATCTGTTCTTTATTGTATCTGTTTCCTCCCTCAGCAATTTTCAATAGACTTACCTGTTTCCCCCACAATGGTTTATCATAATAAAAAACCCCTGAGTTAACCAGAGATTTTAAGATCTCCCTGACATGACTAGGCAAACTCCATCAACTGGACCAAAGGACTTTGTCTCTATGTTTGGTAGCTATATCCCCTCCATCTCTCTCTGTCTCTCTCTCTCTCTCTCTCTCTCTCTCTCTCTCTGTCTCTATGTATCTTTTCCTCTCTTTTAATCCTTCTATTGCATTTGCTGTGGTCATTCAATAAAAGGTGCATTTGTTTTGATTCATACTACAATCCCCTTTCCGTGTTGTGTTTTGCACTCTAAGATCAGTAAAACAAACCATTACGACTCCCTGTTCATATGAGCAGATCATGACAGAGCCAAATGGAAGAAATTATATATTCATGAAGTGCAGAGTGTGAAATTAATTAGAAAACTATATCCTGCTTGGCAGCGACATGACAGAACACAGGTAGGTGCAATTAAAAAGAGATGAAAGTCATCTAGAACAGCAGACAGGGACATTCTGGAATAGAAGCATGTTTTTCTAGGACCTTCTCTGGGCAGCTGGGTTGTTTAGCCTCTCAGAGAAACTTTTTGATCTCTCCTGGCATAAATTACCAGCTTTGCTCAAAACTTTGCAGATGATAATTCTGTTTTCTCACTTTTCAGTCAACAAATTCCTCTTTTGCACTATGCCTAAACTGTTCAGAACTGAGTGAAAAATAAAACAAATGCAGAAAGTGATAAGCAAATCATCCAAGGAGCAAAGTACAGGCACAAATCAACAGAAATCCAAATCCAGTTAGGCATTTTCTGCTTTCTTGCACAAGTAGGACAGTCTTCTCCCTGTTGCTCTGGCAGAAGAGAACTTTGAAGATTATCCACCAGCAATCTTACACAGACTTTGTTGTTCAGACAATTTTTTATGCTCTAGAAACACACAGAGAGGTTGTGGTTGCAATACTCCCCTGGATGCCTATGCTTACCAAGGGGTCCAGAGCTACCACCGTCTCCAGCTGTAACAGAATAGCTCATTGCCTGAGGAACCAAGGTTTATCCAGAGCAGGCTCAGCTGCTCCCCATTGTAAAATTTCAATACTACAGAGTAGTATTTGCTTTAGGAAAATAAACATTTAGCTTTGGAAGATTACATGATAGGCACAGACTTTTTACAGGTATTATTTGCATGGTCATGAATATTTCCAAGCACTCTTCAGAAAACAAAACCAAGCTCCGCAGAACTGGCCACAGAACCAGCAACTGTATTTTAGCACAAAGGCATCATTATAGTGAGGTAGAATGGGACAAGACAGCAGGGCAGAGATGTACAGCAGCTCACAGGGACATATCACTTGCAGCCCCGGGAGCTTACACATGACAACGTCATATAAACCCATCTGCACCTTTACTCAGTGTCATGGGCAGACTAACACCATGTATGTAAAGTCCGAGCACATCTCTTGCAAAACAGAAAATTACTTCAACGCGATTTACAAGTTCATCTGCATTTTGGTTTTGTTTTTACTCATTTTAATGAGTAATAATAATAATTTTAATAATTTCTCTTATTCTTTGAGCAGCAGTGTTTAAATTCAGGTTTAAAATAAAACAATCACATAAACAGAGAGAAAAATATGCAATTGTATAGTTAAAGTTGATAGACAATATATTTAAAGAAGGTGTTCAGAACATGATTCTCACCAAATTTGGCATCAAGCTAGTTTCAACTTTTAAATTAAAAAATCAAAATCTAAACTAAGACATGGAGCCAAAGAGGGGCATAATCAAGATAAAAATATATGAAGAAAATATGCAAGACTGCATGTAAAAAAATTGTTTTCAAAGTGATGTTGCAATTTCAAAACTAACAACATGAGAAGGAAAGAAAGAGTTAAAATATCTTTCAAATCCTTAACACTAAATAATGAAACTATAACCATAAATAATGAAACCATTTAAATGCAAACAAATGAAACCATATGTCATAATTTCCTCAGTCCTGCCTTTTGACATACAATTTGAAAATCTCACTCTTGCAACTTGTATGAAGAGAAAAACCCCAAATGGCTACAGGATCTTCAGCAGTACAAGTGCTTGCTAGGTGAAACCTTGGTGAAGGATCATGAAGTTGCCAACAGAATTTTTTTTTTGTTTTTTAACCTGAAACTTCTTATTAGGTACTTGGTTTCTGAATACAAAAATCAGTGCCATCTCTAAACTGGGCAATGTAAATGTGTGTAAAGAGGTGCTCACACAACTTTGAAGCAACCTGTAGATGAGAGTGGGGGACACTCTCAGTTTATATTCTACCCATCCCGATCTGATACCTGCCTTGTGGCATTAAAACATCCCATGGAAATCATTAGTGGATTTTTGCAAACTCTTTTTATCTCTTAGCCCTTAGACAATATTTCTTCCAAGCACACTGTCGGATACAGAAAAATCACATCTACGGATGACTTAGAATTTTCAAAATAAATTACAAATCAAGGCAAATAAAAAAATTGCCAAACAATGGTTTGTCACATTCAATCAGATCAAGAACTCAGTCTGTCATCTTTCACAGCATCATAGAATAGTTTCAGTTGGAAAATACCTTCAAGATGTTTGAATCCAGCTGTTCCCAAGTTAACTGCCACTATGTGATAGTCAGACACCAAAAGCAGGGAAAAAAGTCTAGCCATGCCCCATGTCTGCATATCCTTCAGCATAGGCAAAGTCACAACATCTGCTCAAAATCACAGAACAGGACACAACAGATCCATCTTTCAAATATAAATAGACCCTTAAAAATCTAGGGAATTTCAACATATGGAGCTACTTTTCTCAAAGCTACCTATGAAATTGGTTTGACTTTCTTTTTACATTACTTTAAAACAGCTGGCTTTCAGTTTTACTATTTATTCCTGCCTTGACAATGCCACGTTTCCCTGTGTATTGGTTTTACATGGCTTTTCTTTTTGGTAGTGGGGGGGCCACAGAGGTGGCTTCTGTGAGAAGCTGCTAGAAGCTTCCACCATGTCTGGTAGAGCCAATCTCTGGCAGCTCAAAACATGGACACGATGCTGGTCAAGGCTGGGCGAATTTGAAGTGGTGGTAACACCTCTGTGATAATATATTTAAGAAGAAAGGAAAACCATGTTTGTGGCGCAGTTGTAAATTTACAGTCACAGAAGTGTGCAGCATAGAGACAACATGGGGAGAACAGAGGAGAACAATATGGGGACGCCAAGGCCAGTGGAGAAGGAGGAGGAGGAGGTGCTCCAGGCGCTAGAGCTGAGATTCCTCTGCAGGCCATGGTGATGACCATGGTGAAGCAGCTGTGTCCCTGCAGCCTCTGGAGCAGCCTGTCCTTAGGGGACTGCACCCTGTGGAAGACTGACCCATGCCGTATGAGTTTTGGGAGGACTGCTACCCATAGCAGGGACTCAAGTTGAAGCAGGTCAGAGGGAACTGTTACTCATGATGAGAGGAAGCCACATCAGAGAAGTTCAGAGAGAACTGTCTCCTGTGGGAGGGACCCTATGGTACAGCAGGGCAACGACTTCTCTCCCTGAGCAGTGGGAGAAGCTATGAGTGATGGACTTACCATAACCCCCATTTCCTGCCTCCGTCTACTGCTAGGGTAGGAGTTACAGCTGGGAATGAGAGAGGTATGGAAGGAAGGTGTTTTTAGTGGCTTGTTTTGCTTCTCATTTTCCTGCTCTGATTTTGTTAGCAATCAATTTACTTTAGATCTCTAAATTGAGACTGTTTTGCCCTTGATGGAATTAAGTGAGGAATTTCTCCCCATTCTTAACTCATGAACCTTTAATTCTATATACTCCCCTCTGTGCAGCTGCAGACGGGGTTGAGTCAGCAGCTCTTGTGGGTGCCTGACCTCTGGCCAGCATCAAACCTCAACACCGTGTTAGCCCAATGAAGAAATGGTTGATGCTAGAGGCATACAGGAGCCTGAGGGACATGGCACACACCTTGGCTCAAGAACCTTTAGCCTTTAGGTGGCTGAGAGCCATCACTGTTCCCTCAAAAACCAACTACCAACAGAGGCTTCTCTGCCAAGTCAAACAATGCATCATCTGGGGCATCACAGCATCAGCTGGCCTCTGTGTGCGCAGCACTGCCCAGAGGCTGCAGGAATAGGGGCACATGTGGGATGGCGGGCTCCTGCCCACAGCTTCATGCCAGGATGGAGATCCTAATCACCTACCAGGTGTTGTAGTGCACTGAATAGTTAGTTGTTGTATTGCACTGGGTGATTTGAAATGTTATGTCACATGGATTGTACCCTTTTCCCCTCATATGGTATGTTCCATTCACTCCCCTGCCCCACACCCCTGGTGGTCCATGCCCTTGTAACCCCTTCCCTTGCCCCTCCTCAGTGGTCTCCCATTGGTGCGGCCCTCCGTCCCTGCCCCCTTTCCCTCGGGTATAAATGTTCTCTGGGCTTGGACCACTTCCTCTTTTTCCACCTGGGTGGTCTTCTACACAGGTGTCCCTTTCAGCCAATAAAACAGGACACTAGAACGTGGAGAAAGAGCGCTTCTCGTCTTTTGCCTCGTCTATGTAATATCCATGCGGGCAGAGTCCTATACTAGCCGGGATTGGACCTTACAGCCCACAAACCCACGGATATTACAACCAGGGGTGCTGAGCAGCTGGGAACAATAATTACACAGTTGTCCTTAATTATTATGGTTATACTGCAAATTTGTTCTCATGCATGTGGGGGGCAGTCATCAGAGGAAATGTATTTCTGTAAAAGGTGTGACACTTGAGAAAAATTAAATTCTACCCCAAAATAAAGCAGTAAGACAAAATGCTACCAGAGGAAGCTACTATACAGGAATGCTCTCAGAAAACAGCAGCCTGAGAAACTTTACAAGCTAAATATTGTCACTGTGGTACAGAGTTAAAGAACTAATGGGTTGTGTATCTTCTTCACAGAAAAAAAATCTTGAATAAAGCAGTAAAGATGCATATATACATCTGCCATAAATATTTAACAACTCTATATCAGCTTGAAGTAAGCAGGATGAATACAGCCATCATTTTAAAGCAGTCTCAATTTCCATTCCCTCTGCTGTAGGAAACCACAAAGTGCCAGGCCAGCTAGCACTGCAGCCAGCACAGCCACCAGCCCCAGGGAAGTCTCTGGACACCACGTCCTTCTCACCCCAGTGGCAAATCACTGCTTTCCCTGGTGAGCCACACTTGGCCCATCCCAGTTGCTGCCCTGAAGGTGCTGTGCAGAGTGTGAGGGCAACAGGGATTTCTAGGGTTCCCATGGTTTTGGCACCTCAATGCAAAGTGCATTGATTTGCATCGCTTGAAGTGTGTCTGTACTGCATTACATTCAGGCCTTTGCTCTTGTTTCTAGTAACTTGTGCTACATACGAATTATTTAAAAGTGAGGTTCAGTCTTCTATTACCATTTCATCATGCCTTATTCTCTTCCCTGTTCAAATTGCAAATATTTACTCTCTAGAAGGCTGAATAAGAAATACAGTTGCTCTGTTGCAATCAACACCCTAAAATCCAAGTCTGTGCCCTATAGAGCATAGGCCAGGACTGCTGAAGCATAGCCTCTTCCAGGGTACCTCAGGTTGTGCTGAAAGGTCTGTCCTAACCCCTCAGGCAGCCTTTTCTTTCCACCAGGATGGCTTACAGCATGCAGACAGCAGAGAGCACTGCCTTCTGCCTTCCAAACATCTAGGAATTCCCAACTCCCAGGCTGAGGACATGCAAGAGTGGAGATGTAGCAGTGTATGTATGTGCTCATGGGGTAAGCAAGGAGAAATTAAAATAAAAAGGTCAGTCATACTCCTAGTACCTAGAGCTTCTCTGCTAGGAAATGTCACGTTATCTAACAGTCTGTTTCTCTGGCAGCTGTAGCACTTGAAGGCATGTGAAACCACACACTTTTACATGGGTCAGGGCAAAAGGAGATGGCACCAAGTCTTTCTGAGTGTGAATGAGATGGAGAAAACACATTCAGCCTAGCAATCCTTTCACAAAAATCACATTTGCTCATCTATCAATCTTCCAAAACCCTCTCCATACATAAGTATCCATCACTGCTCTGCTTTCAAACTGCTACAAAAGCCTGCAATGATTGTTTTACATACAGAGCAGTCCATCTGCCACCCAAGAGTGGCTTGTCCTTTTCTGTATGTCCCTTTTTATCACAACCCCTGGCCACAGTGTTGAGTGTCTTATGTTCAGTGCAGACAAGAAAGCCTTAGACTACAGAAGTTACCCAAATATTTAAAGCTGGAATAAGCCATCAAAGAAACCTATTGAGACAGGAGATTGAGCACAGGGAAGGTATTTCACTGGGTAATACGTACTTAAGCTGGGAAAATCCTTCCCACAGCAGTTGCAGGTAATAAATACACACTGGGTCAAAAAGTGAACAAAAAATTCTCTTAGAAAAAAAAGCCATGCATTAAATTCTTACTTCTAGAATTCAATAAATTTCTAGATTACTGACCTCTAGAGATTAGGAGTTTATTGAAAGAAGTACCTGGATATGATTGCCATGCTCTAACAGCCTTTCTATGGCATCTGATATCTACATCACCTAAAACAGGCTACTGAGTCTAAAGGGCATCTGAGCTAACCTAGTAGAGCAGCACTTATGGCCAAGAAACAACATTTTAGGGACTGCACAGTTAGAAGGGATTGAAAAAAATTACACAGCTGCAAAGCTTCTGCAAAAACAGGCAAGGGTTTCTGTAAGTCCCAGCCTCAAGTTTATCTATGTTTTATGTAGCAGTTAGTAAATGACATTTGAATTGCTATACTTATTATGCATCACACCCACTTGTTCCTAATTCTGGTGGTCTTCAGCCAAAACTGAAGCACCCTTTGTTGAATTCAGTTTATTTTATTCAAAAATGGAAGTAAAAGGAGAATGATGGGTATTTGAATCCTGAGAAAGAGTATCAGCAGCTCTAGGATTTAATGCCCTGTAAAAAATACAGCTGACTTCATACAGTAGGTCAGTGTGCCATAGAGTTAACCTAAGATAGAAAACAGCTGCTTCAGGGCCTGGACAGCAGAATTATGGTCAAAGGAGCAGAGAATCTTGCAGGGGACAGAACAAAGGCCCCACAACTTGGGAGGACCAAAGCTGCCCTCCTCAAGAACACAAACCCTGTGTGATGATTTTTATTTTTCACCCGTAATGCAGAAATAGCAGCATTTCTTTTTGTCAAAACACCCACACACAGATGAGCTTGCTAAAGAATGAGATGCCCAAAAACTATGGCTACAAATATCAAAAACAGCTGGGAGAGATCTACTGAATTTCAGCAGGGGATTTCTGCAATTTTTTTAGCGACCAGATGAATAACAGCCTATCTGAAAGACTCTGAAGGATATAATTTAAACTTAAGCAAGAGCTCTTCAGACAGACAGTTCTAGCACCAGGAAGGAATGAGCAATTCTGTTCATAATAACCAATACTGGAGCATGCCTCTTACAGCAGCTCCCACTTCCTAGGCTCCTCTAGACTTTTAGCAAGAAACTAAACTCCCAAAACTCCCAAGCCAGACTGTACATGGCTCAGTTGTTTCTAAAGACCCTTAAGACAACACCACTGAGTAAATTATAATCTTACATATATCCAGCATTTCATTTGCTCCAAGAGGGCAAATCTGAGCTCCCTGTTGCCAAGCCTGAAAATGCATTCAAAGACATGGCACGCCACAGGCATTGATACAGCTCTTTTGCTTATGTGTGAGGCATAAAACATCTTCAAATGATTGCTGTATCTGACTGTGGGAGTGCTTTTAAATTCTATTATTTTTCATTCTAATTTCATTATTGAAGAGAGAAGGGAAAGAAAAGCTATTAATGGAAAAAGATAATAAACAAAACCTGTGTAGATAAAGAATCACCCATGCTCACTTGATCTATTGCTTCAGGTAAATTAGATAAGAGTAAAAGCAGGCAGTTTTCTGAGTGCTGTGTTCTAGTGAAAGCTCAGTCCTTGAATGTAATGAAACAATTACTATAATACATAATATTCATTATAACAAATACACCAAAGTGCAGCATGCTGTTCTCTTGTCCACCCAAACCCAGCAAAAGCCAAACAAAGGGTAACAAATACCCTGGCTGCAAGATTTGGGACTTTTCATTAGAGGTTTACACCCAGCTTTGCTGAAGGTATACTTTCTGGCCAAAGGTTCATTGTCTTTGCTTTGTACCTTAGCTTCTATATCTATGAAATAAGAGTAAAAGCCAAAGCCCCCTTCAGAAATAAACCTACTGCATCAATGGTACAAACCTGAGGATGGGCTTTTCTGAATAGCACCTCAGGCATCACAGAGCTGAGATGAGAGACCATTAACTATTTCAGCTGTGCCATGGCCACAGTTCGGTCATGCTCTCACCCTACCAAGTCTGAACACAAACAGAATTAAAACCCAAAAGATGACCCTGTCTTCAAGACAATACTCCTCTCCAAAACTCTACCGGGCTTGCTCTTGCAGAGCACTTTTTGGATAAGAAAGCCTGGTATACCCCTGTTATTTACTGAGCAGGAAATTCTGCAAATGCTGCTGTAACAAAAACAAAACAAACCAACCAACCAACCAAACAAACAAACCTAAAAAAAAAAAAAAAAAGGTAGTCAACATATATTTGTAGGGCAGGGTAGAGTGAGGGTTGAAATATTGCTTGCTGACTGGAAAATATATTCCTGCAGAATCACAAGCAGTTATTTCCACCATCACCCCCTCTCCCCTGTTAACTTGTACCAGCAGCTTTCTGTAAATACAAAAATTTACAGAAGCTGCTGATTGTTAAACTGGTGGGTGAAAGCACAGCACTGTTAGGACAGCCTGGTAAGGGTTAGGGCTCTGCCAGACTATGTATCAAAGGGTTTTCACAGCAATTGTCACAACCTCCACTACTTCCTTTCACTACATTGCAACGAGAGAGAAGGGTTCCTGTGATAGATAGACCCTGCTAGCTTGCACATCTGTAAACCTTCTTTCTGACTTCAATCCCCAACATTTGTTTCTCTCAGGTGATACCAGCACTGTGCATACTTGAAAGTACAACGTCCAAAGGGTTGGGGAATATGAGGTGAGGATTGACACACCTGCCGTTTTAGGATGAGTGGAGCAATATGAAATACCCTTGATAACTGCTGAAGCTGAATTTCCCACAGCAGTGGGAGATGTGCACAAATGGGAGTTTTGGAAATGCCTCTTGTTGGCTGAGCTCTCTCTGTCCCTCAACAGGACATGGAAAAACAGTTACTGCGGAATTAGAGTTCCAAAAGTATTAGATAAACATGTTTCCTCCCAAAGCTGTCAGCAGCTTTGTAGTTCATATCTAATTGAGCTAAAGCTGTAACTTTCTGCTGTTTCATTACAGAAAGAGGCTGTGTGTGACACCTCTCCCTAGCATGTAGCTCAGGGCTCGTGGAATGAGGGCAATGAAAAGAGAGAAGCTATTTCTCCTGTAACACACCAGGCGCTGTTCTCTACAAAAGGTTTGCCTGTTACCCCGCACAGCCTCTTTTGCATTACTTCCTTGGTAGTCTCTCATTTTAAGGCACAGAATTGCTTACTTACTAGAGACAAGCTGGAACCTAAATGCTAAGCTATCCCTCTTTTTGTGCTGCACAGGAACAGTGAACTTGGTACTGAGTTTCCTGAGAATAACAATGTCAAAAGTCAAAATGCAAGAAATCCTTTTGGATTTTGTCATGAAGGCATAGATACGGCTTCACAGTCCTCTGCAGTCCATTGATCAGCAAACATACATGGTTAAGGACTGCAAGCTTTTGATTGAGGCTCTTCAAACAAACAAAAAAAAGTTATGCAAACTTCAACTTTGGATTTCTCTTCAGATGAAGAAGGAATTATTTTGATGGCTTTATCAATAATCAAAAAAGCATTCTCTTTATGTCTTTTTAGAGGAAATTAGAGCAAGAACACTGGCACATCAGATAATCTGCTAATTCTGCACACCACTTTGTGTTCATAAATTTTGAACCACTACAGTCCATTGACAGTCTGAGAGCCAAAATACATAAGTAACCAAAAGGATCCTGGATTCAGCAGCATGCCTCTGGCAACAAGAAGACATGTATCAAGTCTGACCCCACCCAGCTGTGCCACTGTTGTGTGGCCCAAGTGTTACGGCATCAGTAGCTACTGATGGTACAACAGACAGCCTGGTACAGTTGTTACGCTGTTTCCTTATCAAATTAAATTTTGATCACCTATGCAGCATCCAAACCCGTATCATCAGTTATGGTGAAATGTATTTCTGTTCATGTCTAATCATTCCTTTCCTATTAGGGCAGTTTGCTAGTTCACTAAGATAACACTAATGCAGGTCCTGCAACATGGCCAAATGGTCTGAACATAAAAACGTTTTTTAAATCCTTGACTAGTATTAGTAAATTTGCTTCATTAAGGTATGCTACAACCAAACAACAAATACAGAACAGAAGTGAAGAGTGCCTGGGCAAATAAACACTCAACTACCATATATAGCCTCCACAATCATTCACAATGATTCATTGAGTATTTACAAGCATCCATTTCTGGGAATGAAGTTCACACAAACAAATTCTTAACAGTAGAGTTTTTCACTCCACTGGGCTACAGAGATCTTTTCTATGGACAAATATAGGAAATAAATTATTTGTATTAAATGTTCTATCATGAAAATGCAATTATAAATTACATTTGATTGCCATAAATGTCATCAAATATTTATTTTCTGTGCAGTGGTTACAAAGTCATCTGCTATACTTTAAAAGCATCCCACAGACAACATGAGACATTTATTTAAGTGGCTGTATACTGCAGAAAGCTTGATTTAAACAGTCTTTATTTGGCTTCTCAGAGAAGCAAAAACTGGCAGTTTGACAGTCAGCACCTTTCATGGAAGCTTAGCCTCATTCAGAGCCACTGAACACAACATTTCTAGTCCAGCAATATAACAAGTATGTATCTTAGCACAGGCAACTGTATTCACATTGGAGAAAAAGATCATGTATGAATAAGAATGTGACTTTGCCCAGAGGTAACAGATAACTTCCAAAAGCCAGACTACATATTCAGAGACAAGACAGGGTAAAAAAATTCCTATCTCACAGACAAGTTCTTAGCACATCCAGATTTCACCTAAATTTCACCTAAACCAGAAGAATATTGTTTTTTACTCTTTTCTACTTGCATTTTGTTATTCTGTGTGTTCCACTTACAACTCTTGCCATAATTTTGCATATTACTAAGGACTAAACTAACTGGACTAAACAAATGCATATTTCCTGCTGATTTTCCTGCATCATGATGCATCTTTTTTTTTCCTTTTTTTTTTTTTTTTTATTTTTTCCTTTGGGAGGTTACAGAGTTTATTTAACCCTTTGGATTAGGAGATCTCAAGACCAGACTTCATTAGTTTAAGACACTTATCCAAATAGCAGTATCACACAGGAGACCTCATGTTTATACAAAGGCCTGTAACCCTTTTCTAGTACTTCTGCTCTGGAACAGATTAAGAGGCCCAAAATCATCCATTAGGTTGAGGATGGGTGTAGCATAGCACTCTCATGCCTATTATTTTATCAACATACAAAAATAAAACATAAAAAGCTACGTGTGCAAGACCAAATGAAAATACAGAAACTATGTATTTCACTGTGCTCAACAGTGAAAAAAAAAAAGAGTAATGGCCTTAATTTGGAGGAAATATCCTCTCTCATGCCTGTCTCTTATTTTCTATTTACAGAGTAAACAACAACACAAACAAGAATATGTGCAACTCTGCCAATCTAGACCAAAAAGAGGGGGAATGAACAGAAGGAACTTGTTTTGTTTTTTTTTTTTAGTCATGTGCTGGTTGAGAGAAATCGTGAAAAACACCCAAAAAGGCACCAAAAAAACTAACCTGGCCGGTGCCAGTGCCCCAGGGCAGCCACAGCCTGGACACTATAGCCCAGGTCCACTGGAGGGTGCTCTGGGTTTGCAGTAGGAACATCAGCGCTCAGGTGCAGGAGTGTGGAGCCACGGCAGCCCCTGCCCTAATAGCATTCCGCGTGACACAGACTGTAAGGATTCAGTCAGCTACTGGCAGGGCCTGCTAGCGGCAACAAAAAGGCAGCTGTGCTGATGCTGACATTTCAAGAGTCAGAAATAGTTAACAATTCACACAGAGAGTTATGGAGAATGAGAATGGGGTTGTGAAATAGGGTCTTGCCTTATCAGTGAAACAGACCTCATACCTTGACCCTGAACAAAAGACCACCTGAACTTTTATTGCATAGTCTGGGGTCTTCCTGTTGTGACATCATCTTCTGCTGTGTCTCTTGTTACCTGGCTGTCTCTTGCTACAGGTGCCCCTGGGCCCTTTGTAATGCAAGGGATTGGTACCAGTTCACAGCCTCTTGAGTCCAGCAGTTGAAGACTGAGACCACTGTCTGAAGAAACCCACGGACTCAAAAAAAGAGAAAGATTGAACATGTGGAGTAATTAGATAAGAAGCAAGAAAATCATTAACCAAAAGAAGTAGAGAACTAATTAATAAGACAATGAGGTAATTTGTGGCCAATGAACTGTGATTTGTTTGCTAAAATCTATATGTTAAAGTTTTCAGACTTGGTGTGCTTGATTTGTGAAAAGCTTTTACCTTGCACCCTCTTCACAGAATAAACATCTCCTTTCTGAACTAGGCCCTGTGTTTAGAGTGCCCCTAAATCAGCAACAATGCCACCTGTGCTTCTCACCTCAATACAATCTTCCCTATGGCCTTATCATGAGCAGATGCCCTTTCTCTGGACACCACAGCCTTGAGGCTAACAGAGCTGGTGAATGCTGGGACACTGCCGCCAGTGCAGACCTTGCCTTTTGCTTGCATACTCAATAGTTCCATGCACAGAATATGCTGAGTTGGAAGACAGCCACAAAGATCATTGAGTTCAACTCCTGGCCATGCACAGAACCATCCCCAAGAGTCACCATCCTATGCTTGAGAGTATTGTCAAAACTCTTCTTAAATTCTATCAGGTTTTGTGCTGTGGCCACTGCCCTGGAGAGCCTGTTCCATTGCCCAACCATCTAATGGGTGAAAAGCCCTTTCCTTTATCCAGCCTAAACCTCCACTGACACAACTTCAGGCTGTTCGTTGAGGTCCTGTCACTGGTCACCACAGAGGATCAGTGCCTGCCCCTCCACTTCCCCTCACAAGGAAGTTGTAAACTGTAGTGAGTCTCCCGTCAGTCTCCTCCAGATGAACAGACCAAGTGCCCTCAGCTGCTTCTCATAGGGCTTCCCCTCAATGCCCTTCCCCATCCTTGTTGTCCTCCTTTGGACACTCTCTAATAGCTTAATATCTTTTTTATATTGTGGTTACCAAACCTGCACGCAATACTTGAGGTGAGGCTGACCCAGTACAGAGCAGTGTGGGACAATCCCCTCCCTAGCCTGACCGGTGATGCTGTGCCTGATGCCCCTCCAGACATGGATGTCCCTCCTGGCTCCCAGGGCACTGCTGACTCATGTTCAACTTCCCATTGACCAGGGCCCCCAGGACCTTTTCCACAGCACTGCTTTCCTAGCATCTCATTCGCCAGTCAGTTTGTAGGTCCAGGGTTGCCCCATCCCAGGTACAGAATCTGGCACTTGCCCTTACGGAACTTTATACAGCTGGTGATGGCTCAGCCCACTGATTTGTTGAGGTCTCTCTGAAGGGCCTCCCTGGCTTTGAGAGAGTCAATAGCTGCTCCCAGTTTTGTATCACCTGTGAACTTGACCAGTATCCCTTCCAGTCCTGCATCCAAGCCATTTATGAAGATGCTGAAGAGCACAGGGCTGAAGATGGAGGCCTGCAGAACCCCATTAGTGACAGGTCTGATGTCACCCCAGTCACTGTCACCCTTTGCACCCAAACTGTGATCCAACTGTTCACACATCCCATGACATGTTTATCCAGTTAAGCGCTAGACATTTTGTCCAGAAAGAAACTGTGAGAGACAGTATCGAAAGCTTTCCTGAAATCTAAAAAAATTACATCAACTGGCTTCCCTTGATCAAGCAGGTGAGCTACCAAATCATAAAAGGAAATTAGGTTTGACAAGCAGGACTTTTCTTTCAAGAAGCTGTGCTGGCCATGTCCAATGACCACATAGTCTTTCAGGTGTTTTTCAACATCTCCCAGAATAATCTTCTCTGTAACTTTACTGAGCACTGAAGTGAGACTGAGAGGCCTGTCATTTCCAGGGTCCTCCTTCTTGCCCTTCTTGAAAACTGACACAATATTCACCAGCTTCCAATCAGCTGGGATCTCTCCAGGTTCCAAGACTGATGAAAAATCACTGAGAGGCATTTTGGAATGACATCTCTCAGCTCTTGAGCAGAGCAGGTTAATTAAAGCAAAACCAGCAATAGAAGTCTATAATTTGATTGAGGACTGCAAAAAGTCTTCAGTTTGCATCCTTCCAGAGTGGAAAAAAAAGAAAACCAAAAATCCACGTTGTTGCAAACATTCAGTGTTTTAATAATTCTGCCTTCCAAGCCTACAATAGGATCAGTGGTCTTGATTCAATGAAGTCAACCCTGGTTTATACCACTACAGCCTTTGTGTTTAACAGAGCCTGCATCTGCACCTGTGTGCCTCTGCCCGGGAGTTGCTTTGGGGATACCCCGGTTAGGATACCCCAAGGTAATGAAAATAAATTTACTCTTTGCTTTCTAGCTCCAAGTTTGTGGTTTTCCTGAGTGCCTGCCTGTGTTAACTCATGCAGCCCTGCACTGCATGAGCAGCAGGGAACTTAAGGAAGCAGCTTTTAGCTAGGAAGAAATCCTGTCACCAACACTCCTTGTTCTTTCATCTATTCATGGTATGAACTCATCAGGAATGAAAAGAGACCATGGTGATTAACTGGCAAACTATCTGTGATTGAAAGCATCTTCTTAATAGATTTTCAAATAAAAAGACATTTGAGTTTGAACTTCAACAGATGCTGCCCCCATAAGGACACTAAAGTAAAGCAAGGACAGAGATAGTGAAGTCTCAGATTTCCACCAGCAAATTACTACATAAAAAGAGAGATTCAAAAAGACCTCTCACAGTAGGGTAGAAAGATTTACTAGTTTTTTAAATTAAATTTCCTCTTCATTTATTTTCAGTTGTTTAGGACAATCCCTGGAATCAATCCAGACTGGGGCATGAATAGACAGACAGCAGCCCTGCTGAGGAGGACTTGAGGGGGCCGGTGAATGACAAGCTGGACATGAGCTGGCAATGTGTGCTGGCACTCAGAAACCAACAGCATCCTGCCACCACCACCATCAGGCAAGAAGGGAGCTTCTTTGCTGACATTGGCAAGTCTAAGGCATTTCTGCTTCACAGGAGGATAGGACAAAAAGGGATCCCCAGTCCTTCCAGGAGAGGACAAACACATACCCTCTCCTCTGTAAGCAGTGATAAAGATCACAGCCTATGTGAAAGGGAAGACACATTCAGTCTTAATTGAACAAGCTCAAATAAAGCTGACAAGACTTTAACTTCTTCCTTAAAAATATGCAGTCATATGACATGTGGCCAAAAAACAAATAGTCTACCATCAGATTTTACTAAATTGTATATAGGGCATACATTATGAAAACACAGCCTACTGCCCTAGCCCAGAGTAGGGGACAATTTGTTTCCAAGATTAAGTTTGCTAGCTAATAATGGCTGGCAACAACTACTGCTGCTACTGTCATAAAGATAGCACTTTCTTATTTTTATGACTCTATTCCCTGCAACAATCTAGATGCCTTACTGTGCACTAATGCTGCCTTCTAATAAAACACTAAAAAAGGCGTTAAATACAGCACCAGCCCAAAAGCTATTGCAACTACAAGCAGAAGTGTCTAAATGACCTGTTTAAGAGCCTGGAGCATTGTAAGGAAAATGTGTTTCTTGCTTACATCACCATATATTCCTCACTGAACACTTGGATTGATGAGGTCAGGAGGAGGTCCTCAATATGTCGGGACACACACAAAATTTGAATTTCCATGCCAGGACAAATGGCATGGGTCTGCTCTAGGCGCACATACCTCCCATGATCCCTACATGCAGCAGAAAGATACAAACCTTTTTACTGCTGTGCTACTCCCAGAGCAGATGAAGAAGCAGCTCTTCCATTCTGCTGCAGCCAACTATCATTTGGGTCTGTGAACTCTGATCTACATGCAACTGAAAGAGCAGAGATATGCTGAGATATGAGGGTAACTGTAACCCTCCAGGACAGATCAGTTTCTATGCCTTGAACATTGA
Organism: Motacilla alba alba; assembly: GCF_015832195.1. Taxonomy (NCBI): domain Eukaryota; kingdom Metazoa; phylum Chordata; class Aves; order Passeriformes; family Motacillidae; genus Motacilla; species Motacilla alba. Next base: position 118,350 of record NC_052028.1, on the reverse strand, counting down.
CAAATGAGGTGTTGCTTTAGAAAAGCGCAAATGTATCAATTAAGCCACACGCAGAGCTCACTTTGCATTGCCCATCCTCTGAGCAAGGGCAGTCCAGGTTGGTCACTGCGTAGCCAAACCAGAGCAATTAGTTGCTGCTGTATTAGGCCACAGCAGATGAACATTTCTACTGATATGCATCCTTTCCACACTCCCATGTCTATGTAACAGTCACTGAATGCCGGGGTCTCGTGCCCACCCAGCGGACGCCAAATGTCAGGTTGCACCCCCGGATTGGGGTGATCCCGAAAGATGGAAAAGTCTCTCCTCCAACCCGTGCCTTCAAAGAAAGACTCAGTAGTCCTCTGTTGTCTGATCTCAAGGTAGTTTATTGTTGGTTATCTACAAGATTTTCTTCCTGAACTGCTGTGGCCCGTTCAGCAGGTCAGACAAAGGCACACTGCCCTCCCAGGGGGCTGGTGCCATCTTTTATATCATACATTACATGTTACATGTTTATACTTTTCCCCCAATGCCTACTATCTATATTGAATGGTGACTTTCTACTCTAAACCAATCTGTGAGTGCCAACATCACCAAAGACATGGAGGTTAGGAAGGAGAAAGAAGGAGGACAGGGCACACCCAAATCCCTCCATCTTAGAACCCCTGACCCCATGTACAAAACTTGGACCCCTGCGTACAAGGCTTAAAAACCCCCTTGTACAGCACTCAAAAATCCTTCCCTTCACTTTGTGATTATCTCTACTATGCTACCTAAACTTGTGTGTGGCTTGTAATTCTTCATACAGAGTTGGTAATTTGCTCCACGGGCTAAGATAGAAACCCTACGTGTCTTTTGCTGCATGCCAGGGTCTCAGAGCCCCCTGCCAGTGGCTCGGGCCATCCAGGGCACCCAGAGGGATGTCCTGGGTTCCCACAACTGAAGAATGAGTTTTTGCATTCCTCAGGATGTTAAAGCTTTTGAAAACAACCCACATACCCCAAGAGACTACTGATACTAAAATACTGTTTAACACTGATGAATGTTAAAAAAACTACAGCATTACTCAACCTGTGACAGCCCCCAGTGAGGAGTCAGGCTCACCCACACAGGAGATTACCCAGCATTCAGTGATTTATTCATCCTCAGGGTGAACTCAGCCAGACCAGCCTAAGAATTGGGAATGGCTCACCTACAATTCTCAAGTCACACACTGCTCTGAAACATGAAAGGCAAGGCCTGTGCCATCACTGTTTCACACAGCTAATTGCATGACCGTGCTGGATAATTCCTGCTGCCATCTGTCCAATGGCCAAGGCCAGCAAAACCTTCCTGGTTCTTAGACTGACAGTCCAGCATCGTCCTAAAAGAGCATAGTGTCACACTCAGCTGCCAAGGCCTTCCTGACATATGTGAAAAGGGAACTATATTGTTTAGCACAAAAAGAGGTCACAGTGTGCTGACAATAACCCATGGGTTACTGACCAGGAGCTTCACTGACTCTCTAAGCATTTAGCATAAACTCTTTCATCCTCTGAAATTATAATTTTTTCCTATCCAGTCTTAGTCCAAGGAGAAAGTACAGCTTCTTGTAAAGTTAGCTGTTGATAAAACAACCTTTTGAAAAGTTGTTTTAGCTTTGTGCAGATCAAGCAGTGGGAAGCTGGGATATGGGAAGTGCCTTCTTAACTATAATCTTGACTCACTGCAGTTGTGATTTTCTCCAAGCCCAGAGTAGATATATGGACATCAAATGCATGTAACAGCAGAGTTAAGCCAAACAGAATGTAGTAAGAGTGATTTTTTTTTGTTTTGTTTATTTTATTTACTAGTTCTAGTCCTCTCCATAGATTAATCTCCCTGCAGGTCAGTTAAAATAGGTAAATAAAAATAATGGTAGCTGACAAAATAAAGCCATTCTTACTTCCAAAAGCACAGCCAGAGTCTCATCTTTATTGGAGTGTGTTCCCCACTGCTGGTGACTGCAAGTACTCAGGAAGGATTCACACTGACATTTTACAGAATAACACTCATTAATAATATAAAATTGTGACAGGTTAAGGTTTGAAGATTGTCAGTGATAGTGTCTGACTGCAAAAATATGCTTGAAGGAATATAGAGACAAGCTCTAATACCAAGTAAAATGTTCAGCAAGCATAAAGTATGATTCTTACCCAACAAGTATCTCCATGGGGGTGAAGACACCTTCAGCCCCTTGACTGATCCAAACAGTTATGACAGAGTACGCCTTAATTTTTCCCCTATTCTTGTAGGATTTTTATATTATTTCTTTGTGTTTAGGTGGAGCTTCAATTGACTCGAGTCAGACAGACACACCTTTTTTACTGATGGGTATAAAATTCTCTTGCTTTTACAGATACCTTCAAAAAGAACACAGAGCACATGTCCAGCATGGTTGTACCTTGGGGGCAGGGAACTTTTGGATGGAGGGGTGCATTAATGTTATTATTAGGCTTTAATGAAGCAAATTCATCTAAGGAGAGGGATTTCACCGCAGTTGTTGGCTCAGTGGTAGGATATGTTCCGTTATCTTCCCTGGTATTAGGTTTATCAGCGGCAAAGTACCATCAAGTTGCCTTCCCTGCAAGGATTCCCACAGAGCCTGGCCGGGGTGTCTCTGCTCTGCCCTACCCTACATTCCATCCCCCTCAGGAGGTGTGTGTGGATGAGGAATCATCCTGGAATAGGTTTCAAGCCATGCCAACTGCATTCCATCAAGGAAGCAGCAAATGTGATTTACCCTGAAATTTCTGTACTGCTATAACTCGTGTTAAGATGCTAATATAACTCTTCAATTTTCTCTAACTGTATTCCATTACATGTCCACAGGGTCCCCAGTTGTTTTCCCACATTTGGCCATGTCACACTACAGAAATTTTTTTTTCCTGGAACTACTAGCTTTTCCAAAGAATATAACTTAGGTTTTCTAAAGTCACATTTAAGTCAAATTCAGTACAAAATTCTATCTGGAACACCCCATTGAGCATTAAGAGCAACCTGAAGAGACATGCCAAGAAATTGGAGGTACCTCACCCTGACCTGACTCAGTTCTATTTTGCACTAATACCTCCATTCACAGCACCAGCCTGGGAAAAGAAATTCTTGAATCCCAGTCCCTGTTCTGACAAAGACTGACTTCTTCAGAAAAAAGCACATTCAGTAACTAAGGACATACAGAGAACACAGCTTCCCATTGGCCTGTTTAACAAACTTTGCCTCTTAGCTTTTCTAAAAGGTATGAGAGGAGGGTTCAGACACTCAGGAAGCTCATGGCACTTGGATCTTTCCAGCTGATAAAATGTAGGCTGTCAAATCCCTGAAATATTTGGTAATCTCCCTTTCTAAATGGTTCACTTTATTGCTATCATTTATTCTATACTAGTCCACAGTAAAAACCTCTATGCTAAAACAAAAGGAGATCTCATTTTAAAAGAAGAAATTTCTTTCCAGCATTATATTTGGCAGATAAAATACAAAAATTACATGTTTACTCCAGTCAAAAAATTATTCCCCATTTGACAACCCTAAGTACAGCTGTGAAACTGAAAAAGCCTTTTCATAGCCCTAATCATGGCATCTCCAAAATCACTGTGGAGTTGGGACCAAAGCCAGAAGCATGTCTGGGAATTAGCATAGTGGGGAACAATCACAGAAATAATTTTGTTTGCCTAAATCCTGTTTCTCCACATGAGCTCAGTAATTTTGGTAACCCACAAGCTTGATGCAATATGTTTTTCTCTCATTCAGGGTGATTCATGTGTTTCTGAGAGACAGTAAAATAAGATATAGGGAAGTCGGAAATTTGGCTTAAGCACCCTTCAGCAATGTTTGGAGCAGACATTTCAGTTAGAAAAGATACCAGAATAAGAAGGAAAAGCTCGATTTTACCTTTTTAATTCATTCCACCCACTCCTTAAACTGAAATTTCCCTTGTACTATTTCCTTGAGTCATTAGTTTTACAAACCAGGCTTTCTCTTAAGCTGCAAACTATCAACTTCAAAATTGAGTACCCACGTGCTTCAGGAGGTAAAAGAAGAAGAAGCCACAAGTCCAAAATCTGTTCTTGTTTTGCTCTCTGTAAAGGTGCAGATTCTAAGTGATAACTGCATGACTGCCCACATGGACAAAGCCACAGGGCACGTCTGTGGCAGGGATTCCATACAGAAGAGTCTACAAGATTTCTCCCTCTTTCCAAGGGCACACAAAATTTTGCATGCATTTTTAAGACATTAATGATAACCTTGACTGATCTATGTATATTAGCACTGCAGGTAAACCATGCCTGACTTGCCTAACTTTTCCTTAGCAGGCAGTCCTTGCTAGATGCAGATGAAACATGGATGCCCCATGCCAAGACAGTACTCTGAAATCCCCACTTAATCCCAAATCCCTTAGTCCCTGGGAACCACAAAGATAAAACTAAACACAGCTACTTTCTAGTTTTCAAAGTGCAGGACTGCTCATCTGGGCATTTCTTCTGCCCCCATTGCCAAGCTGTCTTCATGCTCGAAAAGAGTCCTTTTTCATCAGGCACTGCAAGAAACATCAGGAAGAACAAAGCAGCTGGCAGTGTCTTACTCCTGCACTTTTAAGGCAGTGTCTTACTCCTGCACTTTTAAGGCTTTCCAAGGACGTGTATGCAGATGAATGTGTTTCTTGGTGCCAGGAAAAAGGATACAGCAAACAAAATTTCTCATTGCTGTTATTTCTGTTTTATTCAGATATATGAACCAGTTGTGAAGATCAGATCACAAACAACCACCAGGACAAGTTCAAATTCCCCTAGAAGTTCTATATCCTGCCCTGTGATTTTGAGTGCTGGGTCCACAGCTGATACATAAGAGGAATGAATAAACAACCATATTTGTCTAGATACAAAACAAAACAAAAACTCCCACACAAACAAACAAACAAACAAAGCTCTCTTATCATACAGGGGATGAGGAAGGTCTGTTATGGACAGTTCCTGATAATAGCAAGGACTGCTGCCTGGCGCATCTTAAACCAGACAAAACTGGCTTTGTGGTCTGAAGAAATGCCAAGGGTCCAAGGAGCACACATGAGAACAGAGGTGAAAAGTTCAGCACAAAGAAGAGGAGCTTACTTCATCTTAAGCCCCCGGCCCACGACCACCAGAAGGAACTACACAGCGCAATCAGGAGAAGCCAAAGGTGGGGACTATGGAAATTATGTCCCAGAACTCATTATAATAAAACCTGCCTTTTCTCAGCAAACAAGTTGTAAGAATCACTATTAAGACATAATTGTTTTCAGCTCCTACTTCCCCTGATTTCCAGGGCAGCAGGATGCAATCTACCAGACTTCACAAGTTTTGCTAGTCTGAATAAAGAACAAATGTAACATTTGGAAAAGCATAAAACACAAAGAAACTGCTAGCGTTTGCAGAACTATTTCTGTATGGCATCCGGCTCTCTTTGCAAAATGTTTGACATGAAGTCTGCAGCTGAATAAAATTTCAGTTTATTGTTCTATGCAAAGCTTCACATGAAGTTATTTGAAAAGAAGGCAATTATTAATTAGTCCTAATGAGGATACAATTTGCTTTCAGCAGATTTGTTTTATTGAAAACAGCAGAAACAATTGAGCTGAACAACAAAACAAGCTGCAATTAGAAGCTGAATGTCCACTGGCCCTCGAGCAACATACGTAGATGATAGCTAATGACAAATTAATCTACATTTCTACATTAATCTACATATTAAATTTTGATCATAAAGTAGACCATGGAAGAGGAGTGGTATGTATTCTACCAGACTTGAACTTCTCAATCAAAAACTGATACGGAAAAAATGCTCAGAGCTAGTTTTATTCCTTGACAACTCTATTTAGAGCCAAAATACATCCAGGAACTGCAGCAGCAGCTGGGAGGGAATCACAAGACTTACCTCTCTGATGATCTGAGAAGTTAAAAGCATTGAAAGAGTGAACTCAGTGCTACATTTTGAGAGGATTTGGATCAATGGACCACTGTTATAGACACAAATGCTATTTCCTGAACTGTTGAATACTACTGTCACCAAAAATCAGGGAGAAAATAAAACCCTCTACCACTGTATTTGAAATTATAGAGAATCAAGCATTAGTTTATTTTCTGGCCAGGATGTGCCAAGGAAAATATTTCAAGCACACATTTTTTTGCAGGATTTTCCCCCAAACTTTATACAGTCAAAACCCATAGAGATGCGTTGTTTCAAAGTTCATTGGTCCAGAGTTGAGCAACCCTCAATATTCAGTTTCCCATTGGATACAAATCTCCTCGCCTCTGATGTTAATTAAATCTTCATTCTTCGATTTTCATATCAGTCTTTTCCAGACCAGATGTCTTCAACTCTTCCAGAGGCAGCATCTGTCAGTAGATATTTGTAGATAGCCTCTGATGTTCCACTGATGTTCCATTTATGGCCTTTTATCTTTCTGGGTATCTTTGGGCTACTCCCAGTTTGTTGGTATGTTAAGCCCATCTCCTTAGAGTGATACTACATCTCTTTAAAAAACTAAAGAAAATTCCTTTCCCCAAGGCAAAGTCAACTCAAGCCTAACTGGAGAGACAAAATAAAAATTTAAAAGTTATATTGTTTCCAACAATACATATTACACAACTGAGATATATCCTCAGACAAAATCAGACAACCCCAATTTCTGACTATGCTGAAAATTTGTTATTCAGGTTTGCCTGCTACTTAGATACAGCTCAGAATGTAACAGTGAGATAGCACAAGCCTCAATGGCAGATAAAAGGAGTAAGTTGGAAGAGGACATGATCTTGGAGCAACCCCCATGCCTTCCTTCTGACTAATACTTCTGACTACAAACTGGGCAGAGAACAGGGCAGAAACTCTCCAAAGCCAGTCGACTGGGTTGTAAATGGGTAATGCGATTGGCTCTCACAGCTAAGGGATGAATATTAGGTGTATATTCAGAGAAGTTTTATAGATGTATAGTTATGTTATTGTGATATGTTCTCCCCATATTTCCCTTCTCCCTTGTATTGTCCTGTTTCCCTTCTCCTTTGTATTGTCACTGGATGGCCTTGGCAGCGGGGGCACCTGGGGGAGGACAGGCTTGTTACTAGGAGGCATGGCATGGCAACACCTGACCTCCAATGAAGTTGCAAGAAAGTGATCTCCACCAATGGATGGCAGAGAAAGAGTTGACTGACAAGACTTTAGGAGGGGCCAGGGTACAAAAGGTAGAGCATCCATTTTGTAGACAAGGACATTGCGGTTTAATTCCATAGTCTCAGTGCTGTAAATTTTTCCTCATTCAGTATTTTGTTGTATTTTGTTAAGGTTTAATAAACCTTTGAAATTTTTAAACTGAGCATCGTTTCCCACAACTGATCACCTCTCCCTTGCTAGGTAAAGGAGTTATTGCCTTGTGCCCATCTAATAAAGCAAGGATAATGAATGATATTGTGTAATACTTCTAAATCCACATTCTAAGTTCACTTTGTGTTGTGAGTTTGTTTGGTTTTATGAGTTTTGTGGGTTGGGGTTTTTTGTGATACTGGTTAGATTTTTTTTTTTTAAACAATGAGGGCTCCTCTACCTGGAATAACATTATTAAGAACTGATTACACATACAAGATCCAGACTGAGAAAGCACATATGCACTTACTCTCTGAGTGAAAACCATGCCCCTTTTCTCTGAAAGCAGTGTGTCCCCACAGACAGTTGGATGCAGCAAACAGTTAAGAATCCTCTCGAACTTTACTTTAAAGACACAGTAATTAGAGAGTTCTCAGTGACTTTGAAGAGGAATAACAGCAATTTTGCTTTACTGCAGGTATGATATGTCTAGGAGTGGCTCACCACAGAACAGCCTTCCACTACCTTCCACTCAGTCAGGGAGTCATCAGAACTTCATAACCACCATGGCTGTGAAGTTGGAAGCTAAACAAACCATACAAAATTCATGGTAAAGTGTCTGTGTAAAAATGTTCTGAGGACACTCTCAACCCTCACAAAATTGGTGAGTTAACAGCAAATCCAGCAGACAGTATATTAATGTAGCTACTTTAAAGGAAGCAGCCAGACCTCAAGTTTGCCTGTGTTTGATATAGGCATGCCAACATTTAGCACCTTGTGCTCCTGACTCATATAATTTTCAATATGTGACTGTTCCTTGTTCAAGAGCCACAGCTTCTTTTTATAAAGGCCATTAAATATGACAATGTACTACACTATGAATATGTTTCAGTTAGGAAGGGGGAACTAATCACTTTGCAGGGTTCTCTGATGACACAAACAACTGTGCTCTTCACAGCTCAGTGATTCCTTAGAAGCATTAGAGAGTCCTGGAAATAAAATGACACTATTTATTAAATTGTCTTTATCTCATAGACAGTGAATTTTTCTTATGCCCTAATGTGAAAACAACCCTTGTGGATGATCAGCTTAAAAGAACTGAATAAGGAGTTCTGAGCAACCAAAAGATACAGCTTCTTTTTTTTTTTTTTTCCTTCCCCCTTCTAACATCTGAACTTTTTTTTACATTAGAGTAAAAAAGGAGTTCAGAGTTTGTAAATTCACATAACTTTTGTTTGACTGCAAACATTATTTATATAATCTGACTCAGATTTCCAGCAAGAACTCCCTGTTACACAGGGCAGCCTAATGTGGAACAGGTCACCTGCAAACACTGAGTAAGTTGATTCATGTGACATCATAAGAACAAATTGTTCAGTAGTATGTGGGGTCAAACCAGACTTTCTTGAAATTTCAGCATCCCAGCAAAGTCAGATGGATTCCTTGGGAGGGTTAAACACTCTCTGGATGAATATGCAACAGCCAGCCATGAGGAGCAGAAGGGGGTGGAACAAAGCACTCTGCAATACAGATTGTGCCCAAAGGACAACAGCAAGTACTCACTGCAGAGCAGTACAGCAAATAAACACCAGAAGTTCCTGTTCCCTGCCATTGCCAAAATGTTTACAGTCTCCTTATACTTTTATTTGCAAAGCAAAAGCTACAATCATTGTGTGCTTATGTTTGCATAATGTCTTTTTCAGAGCCACATAATTTCTCTCACCTGATTTTTCTTCCATTATCACTCTACAGGGAAAATAAATCCCCAGAAATATATCTTATTTCCCTTTAATTTTTCAGATAGCTACTTGCAGTTCTGGAGGCTGGCAATTTTGAGTGCAGCTACTTCAGTAATTTACAGATATGGCAAGATTTTTCAAGTTGAGGCATTGGTATTTTTAAAAGAATTATGGGAAATTATCGCTGAAATGAAATCTATTTTGGCCATTGGGGTTGAGGCGTACATGGAGAGGAGACAGATGACAAACCTTCACTTTGAAGACTCATGAATTTCATTCAGCACAGCTTACCTTGTATTCTACTTTGACCCCTGAAACACAGAACCCAAAAATCACTTACAATGAAATTCTCATTAAAAGCCTGACTATTCCTTGAGCCAGCAGAGACTGCCTCTTTGAAATATCCAGTTTTGATTACTAAGCATTAAAAATGATAAAAACTCCACTCACCAGATCCTGTTTTATCCAGAAATAACTTTTATTCATAAGACTTTTTTTCCAAACTTCAAGTGTAATTTTAAAAATTTCTCTACATTACTTCACAAGTATTATAAACTTACTATGATCATAAGTATTTCCAATCTAGATGATAGTAGCAGACTTCCTCTTACTTAGCTGTAAATGTCTGCCAGACAGTTACCTAAATCCAGATTAGCTTTGTGTGCTCTCTTCTGCATCTGTAATAATACAGAAGGGTCCTACTGAAGGAGATTAATCAGTTATCTTTAGACAGCATGAACATTCATTGTCAACTTCAAATCTTTTATCCAAGCAAGTTTAGAAGAACAGCTTAAACTGAAACAGCTAATTATGAGATACCTAAAGCGGGGAGGGTGGGGCAAATACCCTACCCTTGCTTACAGTTCTCTCCCAATGATTCTACTGGATTAACTCATTTAAATTCCTTTACACTCCCAATAATAAAGTTTCCAAAAACAAACAAACAAACAAACAAACAAAAAACAAAACCAAAAAAACCCACATCTCTTTTCTGAAGCTCTGTGCTAGGAGTTATCTGTTTATATGTCCCAGAAATAGGCTTGGCTTTTTGGCTAGAGGAACATGCTAGACATTAATGCACCTATGGCATGATCGATGTTCTTTTCGGTAAGGCTCTGATGTACAGTCAGAATTGTAGCACCTGTTGCATCCAAACTCACTGAAAATAGTGGCAAATAAAGCATTCCCACACAGCTGCGAATGGCTCAGGTTATTAAGAATCAATACCACTGGTCATCAATACAGTTCAATTCCATAAATCTTACCCAAAAGATCTGTCAGATTATTAAGAATCAATACCACTGGTCATCAATACAGTTCAATTCCATAAATCTTACCCAAAAGATCTGTCAGATTTCTAAACTAAAAGACTTGTACAAATGGAGTAGGCCCATACTTTAACACAAATCCACAAGAATGTGTTGTAAAGGAGCTCTACTATATGAGAAAGCTCAGTCTTAGTATTGTGACTTCCTGGTTTCCAGCAATAATTTCCAAAAGGACAGTGCTCTTTCATACCTTACCATTTATGGTTACAAAAGGCTTTGTAATAGAGGGATTAAGTTAGGAGTTCAGCCACAGCAAAGCAAACCCAGCGACATACAGGAGAGGAAAAAGAAAAATAATAAAAATCTCTTTCAGCTCTGAGCTCCACTACTATCCCAAGTCTGTCAGGTAACAGACTTTTTTCATCAGAAGAAGCAGCATTTCATCAAAAATTGTAAGTATATTTCTAAACAACTCTTTTTCCTTGGGAGCATAGCTTTGTGATAGCTTTGTGTTTTTAAAAGTACAGTGTTTTGGGAAGCAAAAGACTTTCTATATCTGCAGCAGTATGGAGGACAAGGTAGATAACTTTTCTGTAGCATGCAGACTGAGTTATCTCTTTTGTAACTGGATGCAATCTGATCATTCAGGAAAGGTAGCAATAATATTTTCATAAATTAAGAGCCTGTAGCTCATATAAGACCATAGTTCTTATTCCTTTTAATGGTAAATGATGCACTTTTGCACTTAGAAGTTTCATGGCTTTGGGTTTTCAGCATTAGTCTAGAGGTTGTGCTAACCTACCCCTAAGTTATTGAGGAACCAGGCACATGAACTCTTGAAGGCTTCCCAAAAATCTGGTCTTAAACTGATTCCTTCTGTGCAGCCCTCTACAGCACAGAATCAAAGGAAAAAGTACTCCAGAAAGATTTCAGAACACCCGAACTAAGCAAGTAACTTCTGTCTTTTTCCCCCCATTTTTTTTCTTTTTTTAAGAACCACCATGTTTAAAAGGTAATAGAATTAGTCTTAAACAACTGCATGTGTTTTGAGACAATTAAAAATCTAACTTCTTTAATTCACTCTAGTGGCACATCTGGTAAACAGTTCAGTAATAAAGCAAAATTATACAGCATGTTTTATAAAATAAACAGTTGTACTATGCTACACAGTCAAAATATTGCTGGTTTAGGTTTCCAACACAACTACATGAGAAATTCTTCTGTGCACTTTTCCATTGAGGCTCAGCATCACCTCATTCTGTAACATACAGTATTTGTGGTCCCAGACACACAGAAAGCTTATTAAGTAATGAAAAAACTGGTGTTCCCTGTCCGCAGCACTTCCCCAGTACCAGCAAGAAATGCCTGTAACTGCTAGAGACTGGGGAAGAGGAAAGAAAGTGCTAACAGAAAAGCAATTTTGACTACAGCCTGTTGTAAGTGGTGGGGCAGCAGATGAGGAAATGATGAGCATAGGATTGAAACAGAAAGGAAGAATCTAAGCAGTGTTGAAGTACCCATGGAAACACAGATAAGCAAGTGTGAATGATCCAACCAACTACCTAGAGAGAGTTCTAAGTATGTAAATATGAGTGCTGTTCCAGTAACATAACCAGTACAGAGCTTATATTTATAAATCTAAAACTTTTGCCTCCTGGTTCTCACAAAAAGCATTTGGCGAATAACCTGTCACAAAGTACTGTGCTCCTCCTACAAATCCAGCAAAGCTGGCAATTTTTATTTTGTCTGTACAAGGTTTTTGAGAATAAAACAAGGTGGCTTAAGTTGGCATTTGACAGGGAAAACAAATGGCTGTTTTGCATGGAGAAGCAATAGAGGCAAACAGGCACAGGCCTGTTTAAAATTCCTCATCACTTTAGAGATGTAAATGACTTGCATCATTCTTCTTGGTATGATGCTGTATTAGAACATAATGTTCATCTGAAAGCAATACATAAATATTCACTGAAGATTCACCATATAGTGTGGGATAAATCAGCTCAAAGAAAAGCCAAACCAAAAAAAACACAACACTATCTCACTGTTAATATTTATTCCCAACTTAAATTCAATAGAGGGATTTAGCAGCCTTTCTTCTGCAAGCGAAGTAAATTCATCAGTGCTAGTCATACCTTACGCAAATTAAGAGCAGTCTGGAATAGCTTGAGAGAGAGGTCCCATCTGAGGTCACACCACTGGAAACACCTTAAAAGATGAGAGAGTAGGAGGAGGTAGAGACTTCCTGCCAAGTATCAAATATCTCTCTAATTAAAATAGGGGACTGTTCAAAACCTTAGCGGATGACATCCCTAAGATTATTACAAGCTGCTATGAATGCAATTATTCTACATTGCAAACACACAGCTAATGTACTGTAAGTTAACTGGATTGAAGAAGATTAGGCAGAGGGAACATTATCAAAACATTTGCAGTTTATACATTCCTAATAGGTATGAACCACCGCATAAAATCTGCAGTAGAAAAATACATTTACATTTTCTCTTGAAGGCTGGACTAAGCCTTGCTTTGTACACTTCAACATTTTCCAATTCAATTTTACTCAGACTTCCTGGGCCAGTCAAGTCTTCTGCAGTGTTTAATTTTAAAAGATTAATGGTTTTGTCAGAGGAAACACTAAACCAGATATTTCAATGCTTCTTCTAATATACATAGACAGAGCAAGGAGACAGAAGATACTTTTAATCAGAAAAATATTATCCTTTAAAACAATTAAGAAATTCCAAGTAAATATGGTTTGCTATATGTAAGCAACTTTGCTTTTTCTTGAGAGCCAGAAAATTAAGTCTTTTCAGCAGTAATACATAGGAATGTGTATGTAAGAAAGAAAGAAAAAAAAAAGCACATGGGTTTCCTTTGCAGTCCTGTGTTTCCTCTTAAATTCTTCTGTACACGCATGAAATAGTGTTATAGGTTTTTCTGGTCTTCTACATTTGAAAGCAGAAAAAAATGCACCAGAAAATGTGTATTTCAGTTTTAGGGACCACATTTACTGCTAATTTGCTACAGCAGCACAACAATGATGTAAGCACCCCTGTTTTACATTGCCTGAAGACCTAGTTGGTTATTTTTTATGTCTATAGAAGCCCTCAGGGTGATATTTTTAGATGAATCTTTCTTGTTAACATACTCTGCATAATTTACATGTCCTTATTCCCTTTGGGGTGAAGCAGTTATCTGAACTGGGGGAATACAGGCAAACAGCATCACTTAGCAGCCCTTGCAGAGAGTCAGGGTCAAGCAGTCTATCTGGTGTGAGGATGTGGAACAAGACTGCATTTAACCTCTGGGCCACTTAAGAAAAATTTCCTATTAACACATACAAATTCCTTTTGTGTCTTAAAGAGACCGTCTGCTAGTTTTAGATTATTAAGAGGATGTGTTTAGTGGTACATCCACTGCATGTGTGCCTGGCATTCAAGCAGACTTTTGAAGCAATTAGATTTCTTATTAATTCTTCAGTTAATAGTCCCACAGTTCTTGTTTTCCATGTAACAAGGGGGTTGATTAACCCACTGTTTCTCAGTGTAAATGGGACAGCTCTGTAAATATTATGCTTCATCAAAATTCAGTATGATAACAGCTCTAGGACACTAGAAAATTTCCACAAGTCACAGTGGCAGTACCAGCCTTTCATTTTTTCAATTTCTCACAGAAAATTAAAGATTAATCATTGTAACTGTATGTAAGAATTTCTTATTAATTACACAGGTTTTCACTCATCTATCATTATCTCCCCACCATGCTATAAGGACCTGCTACTGCAGTACCATTTGTTCTCGGGGCCTGTGTTCCAGGCCTGATAATTTTTCTATATTCCACTTCCCTCTCTGACCAAGCTGCACATTATGTAATGGAGGGCCAGTTTAATAACAATTGGTATTAAGGTACTGTGTTGTGCAGTATTCTGATATTTTAAGTACTTTGGAATTTTTTAAGTCTTTTATTTCCCATTTTCCAAACTAAAATAAATGACAGAAGGTTTCAAGGAACAGTTACTGACACTTACTATGCAAGTTTTCTTGCTGCACACACCTCTCCACATAGTTACATGTGAATATCAGGTGCAGCATGAGTGTGCTGGGAGCATTTGATACCACATGTTCTACCTATAGCCCCACTGACCAAACAAAACACAGTACTTTACTTAAGGGCATTAACTCACCTTCTGTATTAAACTCAAATGGCAGTAAACAAGGAAAGTTAATCTATGGCAATTTTCAAATTGAGATGCTTCTTACAGTGCCAGTGGATTATATGTGATCATCAGAAAAACAATTCCTCTCAAAATGCTGTATGCAAAAATTCACAGTGGACGTGGATGTTTTATTTAAAGTGGACTTAAACATGGAAGTGGACAAAATTTAGTATTCTAAACATAACTTGTTTAGTTTCTAGGGACACCTAAAAACAGCTTTCCACTTTGATATCAAATACTACCAACTTCAAAATATATTCTTAAAATCTGCAACTAACCACAAGTTCTGCTAAATGACCAAAGGTGTTTTACTGTCCACAGACATCTATATTTTTATTGCTAAGAGAACTAACATTCAGGTGTTACAGCAGTCTAAAAACAGCAGGATGTTAATTTTCAAATACCTTTTGCCTTTGATCATTGAACAGTCAAAGTGAGGCACTTTTACAAGGGAAAACCAGAAATAGCAGGAAAGGAAAGAATATTCAGAATATATTTCCATTCATTCCTTTAAGAGCTGATGCTCATTGCTTTGAGGGCTATCTCATCTTTCACCAAATTCAGCATGGTCCCCTACTTGCAGTCACACCACAGCTCTGCCAGCCTGTAGCAGCTGGAGAACATCTGCTCACAGATAACCAGAGGAACCTATGTGCCAACTTTGGTTTGTGCTTATCTTACACTGTATATAAGTCTGAACACAGGTGGATTTAGGCAGGGGCTATGCCATCCTGAAGGGCAGCTAGTAAGCATAAACACTGAAAAGTTCCACACATGTGAAACTGAAATCCTGAAAAAGCACTGCCTAAAGCTGTGCACCATTGCCTTGTGCAGAACAGAAAGCAAATCTAATTTTGGCATGAATGCCTTTTTTTCTTTCTCCTTTTGCTCTGCTTTCCTCTCTTATCTCCAAAAAGCCCACACAAACTTGCCAGTCTTGTCATTTCCATAAAAACAGCTTTTGCCATGTTTTCATGAAAAAACAAAACCCCACATACCAGCAATCACAGCTGTCAGTGCAGCAGATACTGGCGATGGGTTGAACTTGCAGTGAAAGTTCTGGACTATTTCTGTAGAAACCTATATGTCACTAAAAATGATTCAATGGCATATGGACTCATGGCAATAATTTTCAGATTCTCTTCAACAAAACATTATGGATCATTTATGGTGGATCATTTAAAATGTTTTTTGTCAAACGAGTGAAGAGGCTAATGCCAGTCAGTTCTGAGCTCAGGTTCAGACAGCTCTGCCCAAGAGTTAGCTCCCCAGAGTTACACCAACACTCCTCGAACAGCAGGTTTGGAGCACCTCTGAACTGACAAGGCCAAGCAAACATGCAGAAGTCAGAAATCTCAAATGCTAAATTTTTAATTATTTCAGTTCTTTTGAAATAAGACAACACCATTTCAAACAACTCCAGAAGAAAAGGCATAATGTAAAAAGTTTCTACTCTGGGAAGGTTTTCCCTTCATGCAGCCTTTACCAATATACAGCAAAACAATTCTAACTTCAGAGAAGCAGCAACATAAAACAGACTGAATTAAGTCTAAGGACAACTGGAATGTTAACAGAATTCTCCTCAGAAGTTACCAGGTTTTCCTACCTAGTCTCTTGGCTTACATACACACAGCGATGCACATTTCTTAAGGTACTACACGATAAATTTAAAAAGTAAAAGAAGAGTCTAACTATAACAAAAAACACAGCAAGTTTCATTGGATTTCTTTTAGTTCAATTTTTTGCAAAAATGGGGCTGTTCTGCCACCAATTATATTATATTTCAGAAACTTGTTACATAACTACAATAACTGTCATGTTTTGCCTCTCTTTTCTGTATTTTATTTTGCACCAAAAAGAGGTTGTTCAAGTTTCACAACTCTAAATCATGCTGGGAAAGAAGTTGGTGACTGCACAAAAGCGAGGGGAGACAAGAGCCCTCTGCCTGGGACTGGGAATGGTTGCCTGCTCCGTGATGATGTACTTTTTTATTGGGATCACCATTGTGCCATTTTTCACTAAGAGGTAATAAGAGACATTTATTTATGAAACAAGGCTATTCTTTTTCCTGTTAGCATCATATACAATAATTAAAACAGTGATAAAATATACATTAGTACATTGTACAAATAGACAAAGTGCTCTCAAAAAGCTCATAAGGATTTAAAACAGGAGAGGAAAAAAGTGTGGCAAGAATTCATCAGGCACAAGTGAGAACAAAAAAAGAGGAAATTATTCTCCTCACGGCTAAACAAAACAGACTAAATCAAAAAATTTGCTGTGGAATCAAAAAGCCAACCATGCTTATTAAAGCTTGACAATGAAAAGCCAAGTCTTGCACAAACAGAAACAGTTAAAAAAAGCTCTTTCGTGGGCAGGAGAGAGTCTTGTTTAATAAAACTTGAGCAACAGAAGTCATGGTAAAATTGTTCTCTCAAGAATCTGTATCTTACTTCCAAATTAACCATCATAAGAAACGAACACTTTCAACAACCCAGGCTGCCACACCAAATATTACAGAACATAATGAACACTGAAGGAGTTATGAATGCCCACCCTTTGATTTAATTTTGTGTGTTCTGCCTACACACACAAAATCAATTTGCAAAATATCAAAGTAACAAGACAAGTAGTACAGCTCACTTGTTCATGTTTCGAGATTATGATAGAGAAAGCAAGGACATCCACCTCATTCTTCTTGCTAGAGCACCTTTAATCTCAAAACTATTTGAAATACATTCTCTTTAAAACAGAGTAATTCACATATTTATTTTTCTGCCTCCAGATTACATTACAAAAGATGGATACATGTATCAAGAGTAGTTTCATAAGAACTGGAGCGAGACTGTTTCTCAACTTTCTTTGACACCAAAGTGTACTTCTGTGAGCAAAATTTAATGTGTTATCAATAACAGAAAACTCTTGAGAAAAACAGACATGCAACAGTAAAAATTAACTTTTTCCAGAAAAAATCCTGTTACTTATTTATGCAAGAGGCCCATGTAATAAAGAAAAAGAGAAGTGGGGAAAACAGATCTGAGTTCTGAGGCTTATTGTATGAAATCAGTCCAAATATTTCTAGACATGAAGTGCACTACATTCCAGGTATTTACTACCAAATTTTAAAATCCATAGCAATATTTCTTTATTGAATAACATGAAGCTGGTTACAGATGGGAAGGTCAGAATCTAACTGAAAACCACAGAATGCATAAGTAACAACAGCAAAAACATCAAAAACAACAAAAATGCTTTCCTGAGCTTACTCACTACGGCAGCCCTTCTTCAGCTGCAGCCACAGATTCAGGGTGGGCACAGTTCATCACAGCAGGATGAAGCAGCTATGAACTCCAGCCAAGCCAGCACACACACAGATGTATTTTGACATGGAACTTGCAACAGATGCTTCTGATGAGCTTCAAAGAAATACCTTTTGTTTTGTTTTTGTAGTGTTTGGACAACAGAAACTGTGTGCAAGGTACTCAAAGCCAACATCAAGGACAAAGTTTTCTGCCCAAACAGCAAAGGCTCAGAGGATGAGGAAATCTTTCCTTATCCCTGTCTACAGGTGTGGGTTAATCTGACAGCTTCAGGCCAGGAGGTTATGCTCTACCAGACTGAAGATACATTGGAAAGAAATCCTAAGGTACTTGCAACATAGATTGCATACTCATTCTTTGCTACTATCTAACACCTTTGAGGAGAAGGGCTGATAGTTTTTAAACCAAGCAGCACAGTAACAGCAGGAGTCACTCATCTTTTACATGTTAACATCTGGGCTTAAACCAAGGCAATTTTAAAACATTCCAGAAATTACAGGTTTTTATTTTCTTTTAAATATTACATTAAATATTAAGTTAATATTTTAAAGGAATTCCACCAACACTAATATACAACACCTATGAACATTTTAAATTATGTAAGTCTCCCAGTTGAAGACCCATTGTAACAAGTGGTTTATAAGCTGTGGCTCGCTCAGTTGCTTGTTGAATTAGCACATGAGAGACATCAAGTTTAGAACCATCCAAAGAGCACAAATCCCAATTTTACTTGTTTTTTAGGTGTATAGTATGAAGCAGGGAATAAGGAGAAAATTGCAACATGATGCACATTTTAGACAGAAAGAAGAAACAAATCAATGAAAATTCAGATCTTGTATGGCCAAGACTGAAGTACTTTTAGAATCCAGAACAAACATGCTCAGATTAAAAGTGCAAAGCATTTATATAGATTAGAGCTTCCCACAGTGCAAACCTAATAGCATAAAACACTTCAGCTGATGCAAATTTTTCTAGCTAATGCCTGTCTTTATAATGACTGTCTCAGGGAAAGTTACATGCAACAAAGGAGCAAACAGAAAATACCTACCATAGATGAAAACAAGAGCCTTGTTCACTGCAAGGGGAGGCAACTTCTTGATGTCCTATCAATACAAGTAAAATTTTCAGGTCAGGAACCATCCCCGCTTTTGCCTTGGCCAGGTTCCAATTTAGTACATTCAAGCATTATTATATACACAAAATAATACTGCAGAAAAAATGTTTATGAACAACAAAAATAACAAAAAAATTACTGCTTCAAAGTCTATTTTCACTGAAAACTAAATAACTCTGAATTATTACTACAAGTCAAAATAGTTTTGTTTGACAAAGACAACTAGGAAGCCTCCAACAGCCATGCTTGTATTTTTCTACTACTTACAACCAGAGGTGTGCAGTGAAACACTTCATTCTTGTGCACACTGACAAGCTAGTGTGAATTTCTGCACAATGAACACTTTCCCTCTGTGACAGTACCTAGAAGCTCTGTTAGGAACTGGAGTTTGGCACTGTAATAAAGAAGTGACAGTGTTAAAGACTGCAGGGTTTTTTTGAGCATGTATATTATTGATTTCCAACAATGTAACTCCAATCTGTAAATCTGCAGACTGAGGGCATAGACATACTGATGGAAACAGGGAAGAGTGGCATGGCAAATGGACATAAGGAAACCAAGACAATCTCCAGAAATGCCAAACCACAGAAGATTTTGTCAGTACTAGCATGATTTTTTCACTCAATCTGACTTAACTAAAAACTTTTTATTTGAGTATTTGTTATAATGAACCACCTTGATTTCTTATTTCAGTGCTCATACGTCCCAGACAAGTTGGAGAACTCCAAAGAAGTTAAAGCACGAATAGAAACAATTGCAAGCAATTTCAAAAAACATCAGACTTTCCCGTGTTACTATGACCCAGGAGGAACACAGACCAATGTCATTTTAAGCAGACTTTATCCCGCAAAAGGTCTCCTCTTTGCTTTCCTCTGGCCTACACTCATGTTTACTGGTGGATGTCTGATTATTGTCCTGGTAAAAATTAGTCAGTATGTTTCTGTTCTTTCTGCTTGGCAGTAAAAAATACATATCTAGCATAGATTCTTGAGATTGTTGGAAGATATTAAGACGCATTTGTTCTGCCTGTCTTATTGGCATTTCGTGACCCTTAATATACCAGGTGTCAATTCAAGGGCAGGCACTCCAAAAAATTGAACAGCAACCTCTATGGATGGCAATCCATTACACAAGGACAAAATATAAAACTGATTTCCAGGAATGCCTGAAAATACCTCATAAACGCACAGACTTAGTTACTCTCTATTGTTTCCCTGGGCTTTAGGAGGTAGAGATGTTTACAAAGCTACAATTCACATTTACTAAACCTTTCTTCCATGTTTTAGATGGGGTGCTAGTTTTCTGTCTGGTTGAAATCAGTTGGTGCCACATCCATATACATCATCACTGGCAGACACACCCTTTATACCCTTATACACCAATACAGTATGTTCTCATGGCATACTCATCTGTTGAGAAAAGTAGCTTTGTTACCGTGCAAAAAGGTGTATTTCTTATTATGGATCTCTCTGCTTTTGGGAAAGGGAAGGGAGAAAGCCCCTCAAAACAAAAATACACATACAGACTTCACAAAATTTGCACTGTAATTATCTGACACCAATTGTTTATAAAGAAATATATGCACAAATTACAGGGTATGGTAAAGAAGCCTATACTAAAAGTATGTTTTACTATTTAACTCGAATCTTAGCCTTTCCTTACTTGAGACAAGTGTGCCACTCAAGCAAGGCTATCCAGCTGCCATTTGCATGGATTATAAAACTCATACAAAAAGGAAGTTATGATATAAAGAATGTAGTGTCCTGGTTCTGGACAAGACAGGTTTAATTTCTGCAGGAGCCAGGAGGGGGCATGGCCAGGACCCAGAGGTTATTCTCTAGCACCTCACCTCATTTTTTGGAAAATGGCTGCCTGCAGCTCGGGTAGCATAGCAGAGGGAATGGTTGAGTATTGTCGGGGGTGAAAACTCAGGTGCAAACCATTTCTTGTACACTCTTTTATTAGTATTGTTGCTGTTACTGTTCGTTGTCTTTTCATTGCTGTTTCCAGGAATTTGTTCTTATCGCAACCCATGATCTTTGCCTTTTGTGCCTCTAGTTCTCTCCAGATCATCAAAGTGGGGAAGAGGAGAGGGGAGCGAGCAAGCAACTCAATGTTTGCAGTGTTTCCAATTAAGGAATACCATTCTTAAACCACAACAAGTAAAATACATGTGCGATGTCTTAATAAATACAGCAAGCCAAAGTAACCACAGAAGTTTACATGCCTAGCATCAAGGTATTTCACAAAAGAGGTACATTTGTTTCCAGAGCCAAGACTTTTAGGAATGCTCTGATGCATGAAGAGACTTTCTTTGTTCTCTGAAAAGAACTGTTTCTCTCAGCCAAATTTCAAATTGCCATTGGACACAGGTGAACATGAGATACTTCCTGCATACTGTATTTGACTGTCATCTGGGACAAAACTGGTACAAGCTTTTTCACCACACAGTTGAACCAGTAAGACCTATCATTCACAGGGAAGTTTCAGGGCTTAGATACAAATTTAATTACATCACAGTTTAATTATTCTCATTAATGTGATACAATTCTGTATTATTTATTGTAGGAAAGGCTGACATATTGACCCAGTACATGAATCCTCCAACATTACTAATAAAACAATGTCCGAGTTTCTTTTCACTGTAATCAGCAAATGAAAGGAAGTGACTGCTAACATTTTTTTAAAAGCTAACTCCCAAAAATTAATATAGGAGAACTATGTCCACAAGGAGGAAAATACATCCTCACACAATACTTTTGTGACATGCATCAGAAGTTGTGTGTATTTACAACTCAAATCTCTCTCATTCCAGGAAAGAAAGTTCAGCTAGCACAGGCACAGATGGTTTGGGTGACCAAATTGGATGGGAAGGAAAAGAGAACCTGCTTTGTTGGTTCATAAAAAGCTGAGGCAAAAGTGTGGTAAGCAGTTTAAAAAGAGTCTCCAGATTGCAAAGTAGAACTTGCTCATGACTGCACTCAGTCCAGCAAATTTGTAACCCATCACTTTGCTCCCTGCCCAGCTCAGCAGAGATTGATGAAGGATGGATGTTGCTGGCAGGCCCTGTGGCTCCACTCATTCAGCAGTCAGTGACTTGGGTTTGAAGAGCAGCAATTCGTGATCTTGCTGAGTTCAGAATTCAGCATGAAACATGAAGACTGGGAGTAGCTGCTCTCAAATCTGCCCTTGGCTTACCAAGGCTACCCCCTACAGCCATATTCTCCTCACCTCCCTAATTATAGTTATCCCTCTTAGTAGCAGATGAAAATTTATTGAGTGCAACCTGAATAACAGACCTCCAGACTTACCTCTGCCAAAAACAAACTGAGTCAATTGTTACATAAAAATGGTTATTTCCCTCCAACTCATACCCATTGCAAGTACGTAAAGAAAAACCTTCCACAAATTCTTTCCTTTAGCAAAGTAAAAATCTCCTATTTGGACAATAAATATTCCACGTGGTATTGCACTAATAGTTTATTTAGTTGTTGATTTTGCACTGGGTGTTTGATAATCTGCACTGATCACATGGTTTTACCCCCCACTAAGCCCCAGTGGTAGGGGTTTGTCCCAGGTTTACTCCTCCCCTCGCCCCTTCCTCACTTGTATCCCATTGGCTGTGGTCCCCTTCCTCCGCCCCCTTCCCCTGAGCTTAAATCTCCCAGGAGGAGACCCTCCCCCCAAGCTCTCTTTTCCTGGGACATTGCCTGAATCCCCAGGTGACTCCTACCTGGCAATAAAAATAGGACTTTGGTCCTGAGAGGAGAGCGCCTCCGACTTTTGCTTTCATCCTTGTAAAGGCTGCTAGGGGCCAGGGTTCAGAGTTAGTTGGGTCGGACCTGAATGGCCTCAGGAGAAAACCAGCCATTTACAATTCCAAGTAAAAACAGCTGTGCAGAGAGAAATGTTGCATTGCACTAAATAACTATGTAGTTGTTGTTTTGCACTGGGTGATTGGGATTTGCACTGAGTGGTCCTTGTATTGCGTGGAATGGTTTGTTATATCATGTGGTTTGTTATCCCCTTCTCCCATCACATGGTCTCTCCCTCATCCACCCATCTGCCCTGTACCCCCTGGCGGTCTGTCCCCTAGTTACCCCTCCCCTCACCCCTCCTCAGCAGTATCCCATGGGCTGCGATGCTCTTCCCCCTGCCCCCATTCCCTCAGGTATAAGAGTCCCCTGCAAGAAGGGGACGGTCTCTTTTCTACCTGGGGGGTCGCCAGAATCTGAGGTGTCCTCTCTAGAGTCAATAAAGAGAGGACTCTCGTCCCCACGTGGAGAAGAACGCTTCTCATCTTTTACTTTTGTCCATGTAAGACTGTATGGGATGGGCTACATTGCCAGCCAGAATGGACCCCCCAACAGCCCAAGATACATGGATCTGCAGAGAAAATCACACACAAATTGGGAAATTCAATTTTTCTGGATTCTACCCAAACACAGCTTCCTCTTTTGTCTGAAATAAATGTGATGTTAATGTGAAAAGCCAATTTCTATTGCAGAAAACAAAATGCATAGACACCACAGAAGACTGTTCTTGTTTTTAAATAATGCTTTGCTCATGTGTTGAGTGCTGGTTATTTTCCACATCTTTGAGATCTTTAAGTCAGATATTCTTTTTCCTTTACTTTCACTTAACTTCAAAAACAAGTGTTTTTCCAGTGCATGAGGTTGATAAATTACTCTTCTGAGCCTCTCCATTTTTCTATTCTTTCTTCATCTACAAAAGTTATAATTCACTAGACTAAAGTTTTAATAACACACTCTATGCTTCTTACAAGCACACAAGAGGCAATATAGCCTTTGGAGGTTTCTGTTTGGCTGGAGTTTTTTTAATATTATTGGATTTACCATAAAGTCTACAATAAATCTGATTAAAAATGCTATTTTTCTGAGATCCAGCAAAACACATTCTATGAGAATATCTTCCATAAAAGCAGTGACCACTGCAGTTGCATAACTCACTTTCTCAAGGCAGAGTAGATGATCAAGGTGTATATTAATCATGAAAACTCCTGCCAGCAGAAAGGAAGCAGCAGCACAAGCAGCTGGAGATTAAATTCATCCTTGAAATCTGTTTGACTATACATAATTTTCACCAGCATCGATGCTGAGACCACAGGAATAGTGCTTGAGCTGACTGGAAGTTGTAAGGAACACAGGAAGGATGTGGATAGATTTTTATACCCTGATGAATACTTCAGTTGCACAGGCCCTTTACATATCTATATGAATAATAGTGTTTTCCTGAAACTATTAAAAGTCCCATTATTCAAGTGCTGTGCACTCTCACAAGTAGTTTTTCTTCTTGATGCCAAATAAGACTTGGTCATGATGATTGTGTTGGAAGATGGAAAAGAACAAAAGTTACAGCACTATTATTGAGGGAACTAGCATTCCTCCTAGGCCAAAAAACCCCAAACGCTACCACCAAGAAAACAATTGCAAAAGTTTGTAAAAATAAGCTGGTTTTCTGGATTAGCAAGATTCAGATTTCATCACCTTGCAATAAGATAATGTTTCTCCAATTTTGATGAGGCAACAACAACGGGAGCTGAAGAGGAATCTACACTGACTTGCTGAGAAGCCACCTGTGAATCCCCAGCATGTCCTTGCTGTACCTAAACAACAGCAGGCACCTTCTAACTACCTCTGACAATTTTGAGTTCAGTATCCTGCTAATTTGTGCTATATTATTACCTGGCCCTCAAAGCAGCAACAGGGCAGATATCATCGAGAAGACGCCAATCCTCAGAGATTCTTCACTCGTATAAACTCATGGCACTCGGCAACAAAATGCCTTCCAACTGAGTAACTGAAACTTTGTGCTTATTTTTTGGTTTAGGGGACTTGAAGGGGGCAAGGGGAGAGTTTGGTTAGTTTATTGGTTTTGTTTAGTTTTTTTTTATTTCTTTGGGGTTTTTTGTTTGGGCTTTTTAAAATAAGGAAATGAGGAAAAACTTTCAGAATTTAGGCTCTCTATTCACTATTCAGAAGACACACAAAATAATTAATATATATTACTTTTGGTAATTTTGATAATAGAAAGAAAATAGTGTTTAGAGTTAACTGTGTAACTCCAAATTTAAAAGCTAGCTTGAAGTTACAAAAATTCCTGTATTTCCACTTATACAGAAAAAATAATTCTAAGGATTGACTGGAATCTCTTTGTAAGACAGTTGGGGTT
This sequence comes from Motacilla alba alba, assembly GCF_015832195.1. Classification (NCBI taxonomy): domain Eukaryota; kingdom Metazoa; phylum Chordata; class Aves; order Passeriformes; family Motacillidae; genus Motacilla; species Motacilla alba. The sequence goes on along the minus strand of NC_052028.1, from coordinate 93,169 downwards.
GTTCAGCCATGAAAAGAGGAAGCCTTAGAGGGGAAAACTTAGACTCCCTTTCAGCATCTAAAGGGGCTCCCAGAAAGCTGCATAGGGCAGGGTTGGAAAAGTGCCTGAAGTGACAGGACAAGGGGGAATGACTTACTACTGCCAGAGGGCACAGATAAATGGGATATTGGGAAGAAATTCCTCCCTGTGAAGGTGAGGAGGCCCTGGCACAGGGTGCCCAGAGAAGCTGTGGCTGCCCCTGGATCCCTGGAAGCATCCATGGCCAGGCTGAACAGGGCTTGGAGCAATTTGGTCTAGTGGAAGGTGTCCCAGCCCCAGGCAGAGGGGCTGGAATGACATGATCTTGAAGGTACTTCTAACACAAACTACTCTGTGGTTCTACTTCTTACCTCTTCTAATTCCAGACAGATTTTCAGAAATTCACAGTATGCTAAATAGGTTAATCTGCAAGTGAGGAATCTTGCAGTATACTTCAGGGCAGATTAGCTGGCCTGAGAACAAGACAAGTAACATTGCCCAAGTAACTGTAATATTCCTGTCACTTTCTACTCTGTGATGTTTTAACGTGCCACACTCAGGAGCCTTTTCCAGAATATACTGCCAGTATCCATCAAGTAAATGCTCAGCACAAGCTTAGGAACTGATTTATTATGCAAGGTGGCTTTATTCCTCCCAAAATGGCCACCCCAGGGTCACCTCTGCATTTTCTGAAGGAATAGAGTTCTTTTAAGAATACCCTACTGACTGTGCTTTATGCACAGGACATCTACGCTTTGGTCTTAGTGTAGCAGACTGTATTAGAAGATTGGGTCTGTCACCGGAGGAGAGGAAAAAAAAGTGAAATGAAATTTTGGCTCAGACGTGAGCTGCTTATGTAAGCTGCTCAGAGTGCTGTGGCTCAGCCTGCAGCATTCCAAGCACGAGCTCAGGAATGCTGATCATCCTTTTACAACACAGTGAGGAGAAATAATGGTGTCAACTGTGCTGTTACTGCTGACTTCAGCAGAAGCCTCAAGTATTTAACTGACTCACAGCTGACTTCCTGACTCTGTGGCAGCTTCAGGCCAGGGCTGCTGTGATACCTCATTTTGAGCATAGGTCAAGGAGGCATTGAATGCAAGTGGTCAAATCCCAGTCTTTGGCACATCTACCTCCAAGAAGTCATATGATAAACTGTTTCAGAAAAACACAAATCCGTTCGGTCTTTTTAATAGATAAAGCACCAGTTGCTTTTCCAGGGCATTTAAATATGCACTAGTATATTTAAATACATAACATATATAACTACAACTAGAGGAAAATTGCAAACAGAAGAAATGTTACACTGAACTGATGAGACAAACTTGAGAACAGGATTTAAGGCAACGGAATCCATGAACTGCAGGGATAATATCACACTATTAGTCTCATAAGTGAAGCTTAATATAAGAGGATAAAAAAATGGATACTTCTCCAGTAGATAGTAATACAAATAAACGTAAAGAGTGTTAGCAACATGCTTGAATTAGACTGTTGAAAAGGCCAAACCATTATACATGCTCCAAAATTATGATTATCAAGTTTGCTTAAAGATATTAAAAAATCCTAAATTGAGAGTAGTGAGGAACAGCTAAAATGCATTTCATGTCAGAAAACATACAACATCTGCATGACAAAACTGTTTTACTGATGGGCTTTTTCCCCCAAAAAATTCTCTCACAACACTGTACCCAAGAGCTGCTTTCCAAAGCATCAAAGTATTTTGCCCGGACTAAAAAACACATGAACACTACAGAGGTTCTGGAAATCTTCAACAGAAATACAAGAACCACAACCCTTACCATAAAGGTCATGTAATACCCTCACCTCTGTACTCCAATCTCATAAATGTGCTTTTCCATGAATGAAAAAAGTAGTGCATAACTCTGTCAAAAATAAGGAGTCTGAAATGCAAATAAGCTAAAACAGCTTTTGAAAAGACAACAAAACCCACAAAATAAACAAAAAAAAAAAATCCTACTCTTGGTGTTTGTATGTGAACAGCTTGAGAATTAACAGTTTAGGTGAGTTTAAAGCAAGTTGTTTTTATAGTGGTGGTTGTTTTGTTGCTTTTCCAAGGAAAAGAAGAAGGGAACATTTCAGGCAAGGTCAGTCATAAAATATGTATCTTTTCTCACATAATAGACACATGAATAGGCCACAGAACCATCCTATTACTCTATTTCTAGCCACAGGCCATGAAATAATTCAGCAGGCCACAGGATGGCTGGCACAGCCACAGTCTGCCCCTTGAGCAAGCTACAGCTAGTGGCAGGCTACAGGCTGGGTATGCTGTAGATCCATATTTCTTGGGCTGCTGAGGGTGCACTCCGGCTGGCTATGTACCCCAGCCCACACAGTCTTGAAAGTAAAAGACGAGATGAAAGTAAAAGATGAGAAGCGCTCTTCTCCATGTGGGGACGAGAGTCCTCTCTTTATTGACTCTAGAGAGGACACCTCAGACTCTGGCGACCCCCCAGGTAGAAAAGAGACCGTCCCCTTCTTGCAGGGGACTCTTATACCTGAGGGAATGGGGGCAGGGGGAAGAGCATCGCAGCCCATGGGATACTGCTGAGGAGGGGTGAGGGGAGGGGTAACTAGGGGACAGACCGCCAGGGGGTACAGGGCAGATGGGTGGATGAGGGAGAGACCATGTGATGGGAGAAGGGGATAACAAACCACGCGATACATCACAGACCGTTCCGCGCAACACAGGGACCTCTCAGTGCAAATCCCAATCACCCAGTGCAAAACAGCAGCTACATAGCTATTTAGTGCAACACAACACCATGCTACACAGAAGACTCCAGATCCAGTTTGCACTAGGAAAACATTGGTTTGTCAGCATGGGACACCTAGTAAATGAAACTCTCATGTCCCCAGCCACCAAAAAAGAAAAAAGCCCCAATGAATAAATGAGGAACTCCTGTAGTCTCAAAAACCTGGAGCAGCTCTTTTGGAACAAGATTAGTAACATGCATGTTCTGTCACTTTATATTCTGAAAGTTCACACTCTTTATGTCCATGGCCGCACAGAATTCATCTACGTGGAAATGCAGCAAATCACCCATTCAGTGACATTTAAAGTCTCTTAGATGGTGTTGAGAGGAAGTATTTTATGCAGCTTTAAAATATCAATACTTTACAGGAAAGCAATATAAAAAAATAATTACATTTAAAGACTCAGTGAAAATACTTCATGATCTCAAATCACAGCACTGTACAGCAATATACATAAGCCTATTAAGAATAAATAAAATTTCAATTATAGATGTTAATTAAAAAGAAGAATCAACAACTAGCATGTCATTCTGTTTTTCCCCATCTTTTCAACTCAACCCAGTTCAACTCAAAACCAGACACTGACATCTGATTACAGTAGTCAAAGAGATGAAATCAGAAATTAAAAATTTACCTGACTATGAAAAATGATGGTACAAATGCTAAAAGTTAACATAGGCTTTTTTTCAGCATTCAAGAGCTCAGAGACTAAAAGACACAATTAATTCCATGAGACCATTACCATGTGTCTCACCACAGCTGAGAGAAACGATTCTGTGCAGAAGACCAATAGCATTTATCAGTCAATGTCTGCTCTGTGTTTTCTAGTAGCTGAAGACGCAAACCAGACTGGTGCCCATCTAGGCAGTTGTGACAGCACAGGAGTGCTTTCCAAATTCTACCCAGGGGAACCAAATCATAACACTTTCAAGAGGCAAATTTTCCACAGAGTAACAGGCAAAAACAAGAGCAATAGATTTCTTTTGATGGAAGCAACACAGTTTAGGTAGTATTACAATATCACAAAAACAAAATACACCCCCAAAAAAATGGAATAAGAAAACAAAACAAATTACCTCCACAAACCCAAACACAAGAAACCCCTAAAAAAACAAAACCACCACAAACCAAAACCATAAAACCATGAGGCACCTTGCCAGATGCTCCACACAACCCCTGACAAGCTGGGGATAAGCAAAGGTTAGGAAAAGGATAGAAAAATATCAGAGTAAAATTATCAGTAGTAAACTATCAGATAAAAGCACTTTTAATAGTTGTAAAAGCTCAGACATCACCAAGAGAAGGAAAAGCAACCTCTAACCTTTCTAAATGAACAGTACTAATTTTTGTATGGTAGTGAATATTAACATTTATTCTATAAAGTTGTACAGAGCTGTCATGATCCTAATTCCAATTTCAGTCAATTTATCTCAGCAACTATAAAAAAACCTGAGTTCCCCAGCTACAAACACCTAACCAGAGCAATACAGCACAGACTAAGCTGGTAGTAGATCTCGGTAGCATAACTAAATAAAATTTCTAATGGGCTTTTAACAGCTATTTCAATTACATTATTTCAGTTATTTCCTTACTTTGATTATAAAACATCAGATACCTTGATTTCAAAACAAACCTAATAAAGCAGCACCACATCTTCTGTTTTCAATATTCCTACTCTGAAAGTTCTGCTAATGAAAGCACAGGTAGGGTTCTTTTGTTTGGTTTGTTGTGGGTTTTTTCACATCTGATTATTTTCTAAACAAAGCTGCCTGGGGAGGAGGGGTATAATGTTGCTTAGGTGGGCAGGGACTGGTGTAAAGGAAGTAATTTCAAAGTCGGCTCATCTCTCTAATATTTGTGTGTTTTCTCCTAATTATTCTATTAACTATCTGTTTAGGGAAGTTAGCTTGGTTGGCCGAGAAATTTGATTTCTCCCACACCATTTTACAGATACAGTAGGCTTTGCTGCTCTTTCCCTATGGCAATTGTGTGAAGCAACAGGTCACATACACTGGTTATCGAAGACTAAAGGAAGAGTTAGTGTTGAGCCACTCAGAACGCATGGGCCTCAGCTGTTGTCTTCATTTACAGTGTATTTTCATTATCTTTTATTATCATCTCTTAAATCCCCCTGCCAGTTGAAGCAGTTCATGTTGCACCTGGTCCTTTCTGCTGTTACCCTAACATGTTTCCTCTATTTCATTTGTATTGGTCTCATAGAGTGCTTATCTTACCATAAAAGGAGGATCACTCCCACAAACAGCAGCCAGCGTTCTTAATATTATCTCCCCAGACAATTTCATGTCAACTTCTCAATCCTGCCTATTTTTCAAAGGGCATTATTCTCATCCTGTTACTGATCTCCTTTCTTTCATGTGAGACGCTGAGCCTTGTCATTTACAAATACCTTCACCTAACAGCCAACCTCTCTCAGTCCCTCCTAAAATCATGCAGTTGTGGAAAAAGATGATAAAATTTAGTTTATTGGTAAATTCTTTAACTTTACCTGCATTTAATATTATCTCTTGTACTGTAATATCAAGTTCACTGCCTGACTGATATAAGAATGAAGAGTAATTTATTGCCCTTGATATGTTTATGATCAGCAAAAATATGGACATTTGAGGAAGACGACCAAGAGGAATTTGAAGAAATATCAAAATAAAGCACGTTTTTCAAAGTGATTAAAGGGATTTGCATATACTGCACTCTGGCAAAATAAAACTTAAAAGCTAAACAACAAAACTTGATGTTTAATAATTCTTTCTGTTTCAGAATGAAAAATAAAATTAAAAACAGCTTCTTGGACTGATGGTGCAGCACTTCTCTGCTGACTGGTCCAAGAGTCTCAAGATCCAGCAAATATGCAGCTAAGACTGAAACTTGTGACCCTCTTATCTGTAAATGTAGTAATAAATGGAGTATTTAGTGTTTGATGACTGTCAGTAGCAATCCTTCACTGTGATAACATATTTACACGGATTACAATTTCCACACATCCACCTCCCAAGCCTCTCTGCACATCTCATTATGCAACTGCAAATATGAAAACAGATTATCTTTGGCAGAAGTTACAAGTGGGCTATATGACACATTTTGTTTAAGTAATATTAATTTGCTCTCCAGTTCCATTAAAACTATGGATGTGGTTGAGAATATAAGCAGAACTAACGCTGAGTTTTCAGGGGAGATTAAAGAGCATAGCCTCTATTTCAGTACTTCTTGTTAATCATGAAAATAGTGGAATTTTTTCTTTTCTGTTTATATGCAGCTTTGGCAGAAACAAACAGGAATCTTGCCTTTCCTAGACAGATGGGACCAGAGTTATCTTTTTTCTTCTTTCTGTTCCAAGTCATCTCTTCTGCAGAACATGATTTTGCACTAATTTCTTGTTCTCTGTATTTTCTCACTTCAGTGACTTCCCTACTGCACAATTCATTTCAGAAAGGCATACAGGCTGTAAGTTGTAAGGGAAAATATCTGCAATGCCATTCAACTGCATGCAAAAACAACAGGTGAAAAAAAAGGTATATGTAAAAGAAAACTGCAATGACAGAAGTTTGCATTTCACATGACTACTCTTTGGGGAACTAGTAGAAATTTACAGTTTAACAGTTATATATTACACTCAATCTACTCCAGATTCTACTGCCTCTCTGATCTTTTATTCTTCATTAAGAAAATACTCAAGGAAATAACAGTCAACAAGTCTGACTGGGAAAAAATATTAGCCGGTTCAAATTGAACTTAGAAAAACCCTATTTCATGGAACTAATGGAAGAAAGAATAGCTTACATTTTCATAGACTTTAACCACATCTTAGTACTTTAAGAAGACCTACCTCACTTCAATTCCATTTTGGATACAGCACTAGTGAGTCACCAGTGAAACCCTCTCCTAAAAACTTACTTTTAGGAAGAGGAGTCAACCACGTACATCAGAAACATGCCACGCAGCCTCCTGCCATGTGATTAGCATTATTTCACCTTGTAACTTGCATCACTTCCCTTGCTTTCCTTCAAAAGAGAAAATCAGCAACTATGGTAACTGTTCCATATATGATGAGGCTAATCAACCAATAAAAAGGCACTTTTCACTGAAGCAAACCTTAATGCCTGTCATTAATCATAATTTCTGTTTCTACATTATATTATATTATTCCACTTCCATTTCTAATCTTTTTTTGCATTACTACAGTTCCATTTGTGACAAGGTATTTTTGTAGTTTTTGGGTAAGACATCCTCTAATAGGCATTTATGGAAAAAAATTATTGAAACAAAGGAAATACTATGCAATACCATGAAGTATTGGCAAAGAGCCAATATGCAACATTAAAAATCCCCACACGACAACTTTACTTTTCCAAGCAAACACTTGATATGAATTATATCTGGGAAGAAAAGTTGCAATAAACCTCACCACCCTCAATACAAGCCACAATTTTCTATTTTTATATCCCTTAAAACTCTCAGATATACTGCATCCTACTGGACCTCTGCTTGAGAAATCAGAGCTACTCTGAACAAGCTACTGCTTTAATATTCTGTACCTTGTATTTCTTAAACACTGTCACACAACTATTGCTCAATCATATGGTGCTCTTGAGAATCAAGAGATCCTGGCCTTAGAGGCAACTACCAAATCCTGAGAGAGCAGTCAATGAATTATCAGACCCAATTGAATTAGCCCCAGTTTGGAAACAGCTCCTTTGTTTTCTGAGTAACATTGTATATTTATCTTTCAGGGCTACGACATTGCAAATAATTAAGTTTCTAATAAATTTCTAGCAGCCACATGCAGCTGTATGCTTGCACAGACATTAGTTTATATGCAGAGGTTTGTAGAGAGTTTTAAAAGGGAGACCAGAGCATTACTTCCTCTCACTCTCAGTTCTGAAAATTCATCTTGCTCTTGATGAAAAAAGTGCAATGTATGCACATATATTCAGATCCTTTAAGTAGCACAGCCTTTGCAGAAGAGATAGTTTTATTTGCAGTTTATTTTTCATAGACATGCAAAAGAGTGACATGCCAAAACAGAGGTATACTTTGCTTAGCAGCTCAAAGGCTGGTCATTATGGAGAAAATATAACTAGATAAGCAGGCATTTTTAAAGAGCAAAACAACAATTACAGTCGCACGACACAAAAGTCCCCATCAAGCAATGAAACTGAAGAGTTTCATGGGGTAAAGTTAGGGTCAGGTACTGAAAGGTGAAGCTTCAGTAGTTCCAGATTCTTCTCTAAGTGAACAGTTATTCTGCCCCTCAGAGCAACAGCACTGTATTTACAGAAACTCTCACCTTTCAGGGCTATTTGGTAAACACTGACAAGTTCTAACTCCAATCTATAAAAGCACATTATTAGGGGTTCTGTAACCACTTTCCTTATTAAAGAGCATTTAAAACACTCAGAAAATTATAATAAAGAGAGTACTGCTGCATCAGTTCCTTCTGAATTAGAGCTTCCCTCAACTTGAAGGCAGTAGCCCTAATTCAAGGGGTGAAGAGGGGCTGTGTTGCCACAGGATGATCAGAATATCTTTTCATACATCACACAGGTGCAGGAACTCTGGACTGACTTGCACAGTTGTAATGAGCCTTCCTGAATCTTTAGGGCATCTAGCAACATTTACCCTACTCATACATTTTCAGAGGCTAGAGTCATGCAGTGCTAGTATGCTCCGAAGGCACAAGATTAACTTCTCCTAAGAGGAGATAGAGCCTGAGTATGACTAAGAAGGACTATGTGCTTTCCTTACCATCTCACGTAACATCTTAGAAGACTAGCTGTGATTTAAATTCACAAAGCATCAAAACAGACCACACAGCTATAAAACACTCAGAATATTTTCTTTCATGCTGGGAGAGGCTTGGGGGAGAACAACATGTTTGAAGACTTTATCACTGCAGTGGAACAGATAATTAGGCAATTAAAACTATGAAAAGTAGAAAAATTACCAGTTCCAGATGAATTGCACTGTGGAACAGTATTGGGAGAAACAAAAAAACAGAAATTAGTGCCTTTCACTAGCATCTTTAGAGCACAACTAAAAGAGTGAAAGTGCTGGAACAAAGGTAAAAGGGTAGTTAATTTGCAGAAACTTATCTGGTTTTGCAAAGGAGTATTTTGAAGGAGTTGATTCCTAAAATAATCTTGCTTTTCTTGTGTTAATAATTAGAATATATTAATAGAAATCCATCCCAGCTTCATTTCTGGTAACCCAGCAAGGCCCTTCCCTCCTAGGTTTTTAATGGTATTAGCAGTATCTTCACACATACAGGCTTCTTGTTTAATCATTCTGCTTAATAGGAAACCCTCTACAAACTCACTCTTCCCATCCCTGCTTGCTTCCAGGCCATGGAGAATGTACCAGCATTTCACACACCAGAGTAATGTGAAAGAACACCTTAACTTCCCACAAAAAATTCACAAAGGTAACTTTGGTGAAGGTGCTCTGCTCACCTACTGTCTATCACATGTGGTAACATTTCCAGAAGCCTCTTCCACGATCTCTGGAACACCCATCCCAGCCAAGAAGAATAAGGGAGTTATCCTGCTCATGCTGTAACGGAGCATGCTTCTCCAGGCATGTTTTCTTCAATGTATGCATCTCACTATGCAAAGCTCTTGGTGGAGGAGACCTTCTTTTGCACAAGACGCAAAAACCTCTGCTCTGGTACTAAGACTTTCCAAATAGGAACATAGTAAGAAGGCAGCTGGCAAAATCTGCTAGTTTAGCTTGCAGAGGTACCAACTATGAAATTCTTGGCTTACAGCCTCATAGACTTGTTGCAGATGTAAATAAGGACATACCAACCAGGCCAGAGGCTACACAGTAGTATCAGATGTGGTACACTTCCCTTATTGCCAACTGCAGGGAGAAGCCACAGTCTGTAGTGGTTTAGGTTTGCCAATTTGAGATTTCCTGCCCAACGCACCACTTAATGTGGTGGGTTTAGCACTGGCCAAATGTTAATGCACCCACTAGAATATACTTACTCATTTCCTGCTGTGAGATAGGATTAGGAGGAATGCAAAGCAGGCTCAAAATTTTAAAAGGATGTAAAGAAAGCTTTATTAACCGTAACTAAAAGAAAGAATAATCAGAATAAAACCTTTAGAACACTTCTCCCCCTACAACCTTTTATTTCCCACTCACAATGTACAGAAAAAATTCAATCCGGTTATCCCCTCTAGAATAGCCTTTCTGCAGTTCACTTAGGGAGAGAAGTCCCTCCAGTAAATTTATAGAGACTTCTCCACAAGAAAACAGTTCTCTCATGGCTTTTAGTTTCCATGAATAGCAGCCGCACAGAACATCTGCAATCATAAAGTCCCTACCATTTTTACAGCTTTTCCCACAGCTGTGTTTATGGCCCATGTCAACTTATGGGGTACTATTTTATAGATGAGCTGTTCAAGAGCAAATGTTCTCTTTATCTGTCTTTGAAATCCTCTTCATCTCTGGGAACAGAGGTCTTCTTCTTCTCTCCAAGGGGGCACAGAGTCTTCATCACTCTTCTCCCTTTCTCTGTTTCAAACTTCTTACAGGATCACAGCTACTTCAGCATTTGCTTACTTTAGCTTGGGGCCTTTGCGAGATATATACAATTTGAACACTTTCATCTCCCCATACCTTCATGTATTAGAGGGGGAAAGAGTCTGATGTATCAATTACATTCTTCTCCAAAGTTTACAAGAGAATTTCAGTCCCAAGATTAAGGCATCTCCTCATCCCTCCCATCTGCGACTTGACTTCTTCACTGACCTCAGTGTTTTCATGTCGTTCCTTTATGTGCCCGCACTTGTCCTTTTCTCTCACTCGACGGAAGACTAAAGCAATGAAAGAGTTAATATTTCGCCCGGGGTCTGCAGATGGTCACCTAACCCCGGCCAGGCTCGGTAGCTTGCAGCCAGAGCTGCGGCTAGGCGGGTGGAGGAGGGGGAAGAAGTGGGTAGGATCTTAACAGACAGGCCAGAACTCAGCAGCAGCAGGCCGGGGGGCGGGCAATAGCTTCTCCTTCCACTCTGCCCTGTGGCTGCGAGTGAATTTCAGTGGTGGTAGAATCCTGGCTGAGCCATACTGGCCCAGGGAGGCTCCGTGCAGCCGGGGCCCAGCGGCCCCTGGCCTGGGCTAGCGGCGGGGGCAGGGCTTAGCAGCAGCAAGACGTTAGCGGCTGCAGCCGCGGCCCGGCCTAGCCCCACGGCCTCCGCTGTCCCTGCCCAGCAGCCAATGGGGCCCAGCCCCACAGCAGAACCTACCCAGCCCGGCCGAGACAGGTCGGGTGGGCCAGCCTTGTTACCTGTTCTCAGGCCAGAAAAGAAAGAGAGAATATTCAGGATTTTTTGTTTTTAACATGGGTGTTCACAGAGGCATATCGGCTGTCTCAGTGGTTTAACAGATTGTCAATTCTCAAAACTAATTACTGATTGTTTTTTTGTCAGACACAGAGGAAACTGCTAGCGGCTTCACTTAGAACATCAGTTCCGTGATGCAAAACCAGCATACCTCCTCACGCGTTGCTGCAAAAGGAAGGACTTCATAGCTGCAATCAATTTATTTTAATATTGTAAATAATCATTGCTATTATTACAACCAGTAGAAGCCATACAGCGCAGCTAAGGATTACATGCCAATTGAACTGTGGAGTATCTCCAACTGCAATAACCCTGCAAAGTGGTTCAAGCATAAGGAGAGAGTGAAACTTGTTCCTAGTAAAGAATTTTCCTTGTAAAAAGTATTTAGAGTAAAAGTAAATTCTCACATTAAACAATATGAAAGAAATGAGGCAGGAGTGGGATGAAAAACACAGCTGATAATACTTGAATATGCAAAAGCACGTATATGGTGGAAGGTTAAAAAACCAATAATAATGATATACAAGAGTTTCTATTTCTTGGCTTTACATGCAGAAGTTTTACTGAAAGAAATACTAAGCAATAAGCTCTGGGGTGAACATACAAACAAACATACACACTTTTTTTAAAATTCAACAATTCTGAGCAATATTTTTTTTAATAACTTTCTAGTTATGATTCTCTTAGGTAACTTTATGGAAACATTTATTCTAATTATAGCAGGTCTTTGATGTCTGTGCAACAAACGAATTCATGCAGTTTATTCCTTCCTGAATCGGGTTCTCTCAGTTTAAAAACACAAGCTGAATGGGAAAAAAAGGAAGTTTTCCAGAGTTTAAAATTCTTTGAAACCCAGGAAGACACTCTTATCTCATCCAAACAGCTTGAAGTGAGACATTGGCATGGGAAAGAGATGGGTAAAAGTGTACAACACCATTGCATGGGCTGCAATGACCATGATAGTGCAATGCTTGCGCATTTCAGAAGGTGGCAGGGGGCAGGAGAAACAGGTCTTTGACATTTTATACTTTAATTTCTTGCTCTTCGTACAGTGCTATTCTGTTGTCAGGCTCAAATTTTAATCTATCCCATTGCCAGAGCAAAGGCAACTGTGGTGGTCTCATTTTATTGAGAAACACAAGGGCTGCTTGAAAGCACCACATTAAATGAACTGTTCTAGATATACATGTGGAGAAACCATGACCAGAACATGTGTCCTCTTACCTTCAGTGGAGCTCAAACAGATGAAAAACTTACTATTGACCACTTGTGACTATATAGGAATGTGTCCCCTGTTGATGGAGTGACAAAACTATCCTTTGTCCCCTTAAAAAGGAAATAAGCCCAGAAGTTTCTCTCCTCAGTTAGGTGAAAAGACATCTCATAGGACCTGAGGGACTTCACCTCAAACTTAAGGATAGCTAAGTGGACAGAAGCCAAAAAGTCCCGCCTAAGAAATTTACTAGAAAAAGAAGAGAACAAAGAAACTAATCACTTTTGTGAAGTGTTTTACCAGGGGCAGGAGGACCTCTTGCACCTGGCTCTGTTTTTTCTCTGTGAAGAATTTTTTTATTTTGCCTTTTATTAAAACCTTTTTGTTTCCAATACTACCACAGAAGCCATCCTCCTGATTTTATGCCTTCTAAGGTAGCTGAGCTATCTTGGGTGTGAAATAGAACTCCAAGAGCTTATGAGACCTGGCTCAAGAAGACCCATATTTCATGACTATAATAGCATACATCATGTATACCATTATCTAATGAAAAAAGCACCAATAAAGAACACCAAATTCACAATACTGACATGCTGTAGAAAACAAGATCTTGCAGACCACACCACTACCTTTTCTTCTGAGCATGACAAGTAATTTGTTTTTCTCACTTGTTTTTAATAGTGAGAGAAGCATCTTGGCATTATTCATTAATTATAACCAAAATCTGTCAGGTCTTTTGTATGACAGACTTTTACAATTCTTTATTCTTTCCTCTGCTGGTGTTTGGCAGGATACGGATGATATGGAGGAAAGTGGAAGAAGAATAATTACATACACACAGATGTAATTTTAAACCAACCTTGATTTTAAAAGCAACCAACCTTTCCAGTATTCTTAATGTGAAACAAACATTTTTCTGGTGCAGATTTCTTTTGCAAGTCAGTAATGTTAATATGAGAAAGCTGTCTAAGAACTACATTTCTGTTCTACAGAGGTCAATCGAATAAATTTTCCCAGTTTCTGCAAAAGTAAACTGCTCTTAACAGTTCTTGGCACTTTTACATTTACTTTTTTGAAAGTTACCTAAGCCTGCTTTAGATTATCCTAAGAAATCACTTAAACATTAAAATTCACAGTAGAGCATCTGCATGTTCCAAACAGCCAACACAGCCACATATCTCCAAGAATTCTAAACTTATATGAAAAATAAATTGGTTTTTTCTCTTTAAATATGACTATAGTAAAAAGAGCTTGACTTTGTATTTTAAAAAATTGCATCATAACAGAGACTCTTCAGTCTTACACAAATATCTCTGCTAATAATTTAGTTCATACCCTATTATCAGTTCCCAAAACCACCCCTGCCTCCAACCAAACACACAAAACTTGGAGAAGTCTGACCTTCACCTTAGAACTGACCACATTTCAACAGGCGAGCAGCATTCAAGTATAGTATTATTTACAGTTGTCAGGAGTTTCCACAGAGATCACTAGTACTCACATAAATAGCTGCCAGAGGTGTGCTGAGAAGTGTGATGAGAGGAATGGCCAACAAAAATAACATAACTTACCTGAGAGCACCAACAGAGGAACTACTAGACTACAAAGAAGAAGAGAGAGTTTATTTTGTTTGTTGTTTGATTTTAGTAAAGAGGACAGCATAAATAAATTTGGTACTCTTTCACTTTCACATGAGAAAGCACAAAGGGTGTAAGTGACAAGCAAAACTTAAATAAGCAAAAGGTATTTCAAATGTATGCAGTAAGCAATGACCTAGATTTTGAAGCAAGGTATAACATGCTTCAAATTAGCAGAGACAGTAAAGCATAAAGTGACACAGAGAAATGCAAGTTACTGACAGTTAGAAAGTCTTTCCATTTTTTAGGCTGCACATCAATTGTTTTCACAAACATCTCTCTGAACACACTGAAATAACTCACTATAGTTGCTGGCCAGGGCAGATTGATAAACACAGGTTACAAACTACACAAGGCAGAAACAATTATATAAGGCTTTCAGCACAACTCCAATCTTCACTACACACAGCAACTTCTTTCAGAGCAGCCAATTCCCAGAATTAAACCTGAACACCTCTGAAGAGACAAATGATAAACCCCATTGGAAACCTTCCACAAGCCTACAAAACTCACCCCACAAACATAACAGAATAGAGGAACAGTATGAATTAAAATGTTTCCCTTACCTTTGCTGAGAGTGCCTGTAATGAGTTTAAAAACAGTCTGGGCAAATTTGACAATCCCATGCTTGCATCTCCTTGAACAGCCACTCATGCCACTCATGGTTCAGACAGATAGACTCTTCTCTCTTACAAATTTCAGGAATAACAATAAAATTTAAAAGTGAGTCCTTTACAAAGTTGATATGAGTGGTTGTGCAGTGCACAGAATTCTGCTCTCATGCACCGAGCCTCAAGCTCTGCACTGAGGTTTGCTCACGCTGAAGCTACTACGGAGGACTGCAGTGGAGCAAGGCACATCTCGTTTCAGTTAAAGGTACAGCTCTCCCCGTCATCTTCTCGGCCGGGACTACAGGCACCTGCTGCTATTCCCTGATAGAAGCTGCTAAGCACAGCAACACATCAGCCAGACGGGCGAGGAGGGACGGTTTGCCTCCTCAGGCTGTGCGGGCTGCCATGCTGGGCAAGGGAAATGCAGCAAGAGGCGGCTGGAGTCACCGGCTGCTGCAAATACAATACGCTGCTGATTAAAGCTTTTCTTGGTGCCCTTTTCTGGCGGTTTTCAATGAGATTGTCAATTTTGCTCTCATCAGGTCGAGAAAACCAGAAAACAACACTTTATTTTACCAACACCCTAGTGACACGGTCACATGTAGAAGGCTGCATTTCTCTGCATTCCTTTGCAAAACCTGCTAGAAGTAGGAAAACATAGCTGCACCCAGGGGGAAGAGAAAAAAAAAAATCTTTATTTTAATTATACCAGCTTAGACGCTTCTCCGATAGTGATTTGCCCAGCACAGAGGGATATGCCACCCGGCCTTTGGGAGTCGGCGGGGCTTGGGCTTACCCTTCTATGCAACCCCACATTTAACTTTTCGCGTCGTGCTGGTGCGGTGCTCACTCCCCGTGCTGCACCGGGAGTTAATCTCCTAGCAACAGCCACAGCTCTGGCTTCTCCACTTCAATCAGTTACTGCTTCGTGTCTTGAATACTCTGAATAAAAAGACTTGATGCGTCTAGCAGCAAAGCAGAGGCATCTCAAACCCCATCTGAGTACTGGGCAGAGTCGAGCATCTTTAGGATTAATTCATGCTGGCCTCGTCTCAGATGCTTTTTAGCAACCCCCAAAATGCACTATTTTCTTGCCCCAGACACAAGGTTTATCTCAGGTTTCTGCTCACACCCAGCCCGTTAAATTGCTTTATCAGCTTTATGAGAAATAGCTACTCACTTTTCATAAACTTAGAAAGGTTTATTAAACCTTATAAAAAATACAGCAGAAGACTGAATAGAAAAAATGTTACAGCGCCGGGAGCAGAGGATTTTGCCCCCCATGTGCTCACCCTCACAGTGAAGGTTTCGCCTTTTAACCCTTTAGCCCCTCCCAAAATTCTGCCCATCGATTCCTTCTTCACTGTCCAGTGGTGGAGTTTACTTCCTCAAATCCTGATTGGAGGTCAGGTGTCGCCATAGTGACAAGCTGACCCTCCCAGATGTCCCAACACCGGCTGTTCCTTGATAACAAAGCAGGGGGTAAAAAATAACTATAAATCTATAAAACTTGTTTTAACCTATATACATTATAGTTGTCTGTTAATTGTGAGAGTCAATCATCGCATTACTCATCTATCACAGCCTTCTGTCTGGCAAAGCCACCTGGAGCCAGCCATCACCTCAGAGCGGCAACTACTGAGCATCGCCTTTACTGACAGGTGCAGCTTTGCACTTCTGGGAACGTCGATATACCTTTCACTCAGGGAGCAGTAAACCGTGTGATAAATAGGTGTGATTCGTGCTGACGAAATTGAAATAGTAATCAATATTGATACAGTAATTAATATTTTGAGATAATAAAATGGTTAAAAAGTGAAATGCCAGCAAGAAGGGAGGGGAGGGGTCCGTCCCCCATCTTTTCTCCTGCAGATGTTCAGGACAGGAAGGAGTAAGAGATAAGTATTACTAAATTTATCTGAAAGAGAGGGAAAACTTGGGTAGAAATCAGGAACATGTTAATTTTATGAGATTTATTGTTTTGATATTAGAACATGGCATTGGCTCATATAATGTTAGTTTTGGCTCATATTATACCAGCTTGGTGCGCATATGTAATCCAAAGGTGAAATAAAGGACACCTGAGGAAGAGGAGAAGCCTTCCTCGGACAACCCCCAAAGAGTGGTGCGACCACCTAAAAGGGGTGGTGGCGCATGCGTGATGAAGATGATGATGAGGGTGGAGACAGGATTGTGACAAATTGAAAATGGGAGGAGATGGTGATGGCACACAGCATAAAAAGGGGAATTGTAACGTAATGACCTTGTACGTGAGGTGGCAGGGGTCCCAAAGCCCTTGCACTCCGTATCCCATGGTAATCTTTTGCTTATGCGCTATTATAAGAACCAGATTCTACCTCATTATAACCAAATTATACTGCCAATATTTTGTGTGTATTCTATTTTATATATTCTAAACTACTTCATTAAAATGGCTGCTACATTTAATTCTGTCTGGTTTTTTTTTATTTGTGATTGGATAACTGGGCAAACATAACAACCGCTCTACAGGAAAACTTACATTCCTGAACCAAAACTCAGGGCTTTGCCAAATAGCTCACCATGCTATGAGACTCACAACTATTTGTCCCTCCCAACTGGAAGCGCTTTCCTGCTCCTCATCCCTGCCTCACATGCGCACCCCCACACTGCCTTCCCTTCCCTTCCCTTCCCTTCCCTTCCCTTCCCTTCCCTTCCCTTCCCTTCCCTTCCCTTCCCTTCCCTTCCCTTCCCTTCCCTTCCCTTCCCTTCCCTTCCCTTCCCTTCCCTTCCCTTCCCTTCCCTTCCCTTCCCTTCCCTTCCCTTCCCTTCCCTTCCCTTCCCTTCCCACGCCACCGTTCACCTCCTCCTTCTTAAGCAGAGAGCCGCGGAGCACCGTCCAGAGAGGCTTTCCAACACATCATTTTACCTCAAAAAACAATGCTCTTTGGCATGGAAAAAGCTACTTGAGGACAAAATTACCACCCTTGTCAGCTTGTGCTGGGACTATCACCCCCTGCGCTGAGCTGCCAGGCACTGGACGTTTTACTGCCCTCTCACTTCTACCCAGTCGCCTCATTCAATTTCAGGTCTTTTCAGATGTAATAGTCTGCAGCTTTGGAAGACTTCCACAAACCGTCATGGAAAAGCAGGTGTGAGCTCGTGAAGATGCTTGGCCCTGTCTGGCAGATATGGGGGCTGCTGCCAGCCTCACACAAACATCCTCCTGTGGCTAAGGCCTCCGTCTTGGGGCTGTGCTTCCACACAACCTTTTGGGTGAATTTTTCTGTAAGTTTCTCAAAAGTCTGACTTTTATTTACTGTGCTCCACAGGACAAAAGGGAGCTAGCTTATTATTTAGATACCACCTTTGGGACACGGGTGGTGAGCCGTGAGGCCACTCCTGGTCAGGATGCTGCAGGCAGCCAGAGGAGCAAAGGCCCTATTGCCTTCACATCCTCCCCAGCTGAATTTTAAATACCCAAACATCTTGGGCTTCCTTGCCACCATCACCTCCACATAGCCCAGAGCCTTGATTATATATGACTTCTCCATTTCACAGATTATTACATTTATGGGGATGCTCAGACCAATGAGGTTAGAGGGAAATGGAGGCAAATTAAATACATTATCAAACATTGTTTGAAACATATGACTAAACATAAAGTGGTGCATGAGGTTCATATGTAAATCATATTTCTGTCCCCTACACCACAGATCAACAACCAGTAGGGTAAGGAATACAGAGTGATGAGAGGACTCAGGGAGGGAAAGAGAATGTAGATTATTTATGGAAAGCACTGTCCTAAATAACTCCTTAATGAAGTAATCTCCAAGGCTGTTCTTTATTCCTGGATATCCAATTCAAAGTTGAAAAAGTTATTCTTCAAAAGAAAAAAAAAAAGTGCTGTAATAAGGCAGTAAAATGTCAATAGGGAAATCAAGGAGTCAGCAGATTATTAATTAGTTTATCAAAAGTTAGCAGCATGGTAATTTCATTTCTATAGATACATTATGATATAATTGGGGGTCAGGGAATGTAGGATAATAGAATGAGTACTAGGAGCATTAGTAAAGAAAGCTATGGAAACTGAGAGGTCTCACACAGCAGAAAAAAGAAAACTGCCATGTAATATTCAGGCAGGACTTTAAGCCTCCCTGGTGATAGGAAAGGTGGGTGCTAATGTCTTCACAAATGCCTCTGTGGGCAGGGGTCTTTAGGAGAAATGGGTTTTAATATCTTCAGTCTGGGTCTTAATGTCTCTACAAACCTGAAGCCGTGCAAGTTTGTTACAGAACCCAGACAGTTTGACTCAGTTAACTTTAGGGTAATAGGAGAAATGGGTCCACACAAGCCTATTGCATAACCAAGACAGCCTGAACTCGCGATTTTTTTGGGGAAATTGGTGATACATGTTCCAGGGGAAACATCTGGTAGGCAGTTGGAAAAAACTGTACCTTCCTAGTGCTTCTGCCACTGGGGAAAGAAAGAGGGCAACATGCGACCAGGAGTTTAGGATAAAAGGAGGCTGCACTCTCAAAACCTCTTCAGAGACCCCATGGGGATATGCCCATCAGTCTGTCTCCTTTTCTTTGAATAAAATTGCAGTACTCTTCTCTCTCTTTTGTGAACACTGGCTTTATGTTGTGTGGCTGTTCCATACACTGGCGCTCTGGTTTCCAGAGATTTCTTCTCCGACATCCATTTGCCTCCTTTCGTCTATATGTCATAGTTTAACCCCAGCCAGCAGCTCAGCCGCACATAGCTGCTTGCACCTCCCCAACAGGTCAGGAGAGAGAATTAGAAGGGTAAATTAAGAAAATTAATGGGCCAACATAAAGACAGTTTAATAGAGAAAGCAAAAGCCAGGCACACTTGAAAACAAAACAAGGAATAATTTGTTGCTTCCCATGGGCAGGCAGGTTTACCCATCCCTAAAACAGCCAGGCTCCATCACATGTAACAGTGACTTGGAGAAAAAAATGCCATCTTTCCAAATGTTCCCCCCGCCTTCCTTCTTCTTCACCTAACTTTATCAGCTAAGTATGATATGATATGATATGATATGATATGATATGATATGCCATATGTTGTGGAATATCTCTGGAGTCATTTGGCATCAGCTGTCCTAGCTGTGTCCCCTCCCAACTCCTTGTGCCTCCTCAGCCTGCTCGCTGGTGGGGTGAAGAGCAGAAAAGACCTTGACTCTGAATAAACACTGAGCAGCAATAAGGAGAAAAATCTGTTTTGTCAATAGGGCTTCCAGCATAAATCCAAACCAGCCCATACCAGCTACTGTGTCTATCCCAGCCAATCCCAGCAACCTATAACAGGTGAAAATGGATCAAAAGGAACACAAAATGTGCATCAGTCAGAGGGGATCATCATAACCATGGGGTTGCATAAAAGTTGCAGCAGGTTCAGTGGAGTGTTGGAGATTTCTGTCCTGTAACTCATTGAAGGCTGGAGTTAACCAAGCTGTCAGCAGCCAAAGGGCCTCTAAACACTGCCATTTCAAACAGAATACTTGGGCATAAAGATACTGATCCTGAAGGGCCTCTAATTCCTTACTATCTGTGGGAAAGTAGAAAGTCAGCTTATTCTGCAGTCAAATGACTTCAGCACATGACAGAGAAAGTCTGTTGGAAACAAAGGTGTTATGTCCCTCATCTGAGCTTTTTTATAATGGACCAAGACAGTAAGATAAGTATAGACAGACTGTATTTCTGTATATCAAATTTCCGTATGTTGCTAGAAGTCTAAGGAGGTCAGTCAGAAGCCAAAAACCTGCAAAACTAAGGGAAGGTTGTGATGTAAGGGATAAGGTTTTTCTCTGAAAGCTTTACTGTAATAAACTCCAAAAGAGTATAGAATATGCTCTCTAATTTTTTACATGGATTTTCAGCATGCTTAATAAGGGGCTAGAGTAGTTATAACATTTAGAAATGTAATTGATTCATTTGCACCTATGCTTATTTTAATTTTCTGCATGTCAAATCTGAGTATACTATATACAAGTTAACTGTCATTCCAAAAATATATAAAATTGTATTATAGGAAATTATTCTTTCCTAATTTGCCATTCAGGATCACAGTGTGGGTGGATGAGAAGTAAAAATATTCACTGAGTGTATATTCATATGAGCCAAGTTCAATCAGGGAGTTCAGCCACTACTGACATAAAAGATTGCTAAACCTATTTGCATGAGGAGAAAGTTTAATCTAGTGACTTGAAACTACACACCAAATGCTCAAGAGTAATCTCTGGAATAAGTATGAACAATCTGGCTGTGAACTTGGATGCCCTGCTTTCCTACAGTCCTCTCCAGCATAAAGGGAATATCTCTATTTTTCTATGGGTACCTTAGATTTGGGAAGAGCGATTCCAGAGCTAACTGCTGCCATGAGTGTGAGGGTATAGTGATGCCTCAGGTTTTAGTTTTTATATTTTTCAGATTCTGTGCTGCTTTATGGGGGTATGGGCTGTATGTGGGTCTGGGCTTCATATTAGGGGATAGTAAGCTCTCTTCACAGCATAGGTAGACAAAACAATTCCTTCTCCAGCTGGGGACCCAAGGACAACTGATCCACATCTCAGGCCCAAGAGCATAAACAATGGTGGACTGAAGAGAGAAAAAAAACAAGGATGGGACTTCATGGGCTGGACTGTAATTGGACAATTGGCTCCAATATGCTAATGGACCAAAACTTATAAAAGTGTTAGACCCCATGACCGGTGGCCTATCTTGTGACCATTTTGGGTTCACCAAATTTGGGTTCACCAAATCAATTTCTGGTGACTGACACAGGAAGGGGAAACTGATGCCTTGTGAAGGCTGACCTAGAACAGAGACTACACGGAGCTAAAGAATAAAATAGGTATTTATTAAGAGACCTCAATAAACCCACCTTGGGCAGCACAAGAGTCCAGCCAGGGCTACACCCCAGGTGAACCCAAAATGGTCACAAAATAGGCCACCGGTCATGGGGTCTAACACTTTTATAAGTTTTGGTCCATTAGCATATTGGAGCCAATTGTCCAATTACAGTCCAGCCCATGAAGTCCCATCCTTGTTTTTTTTCTCTCTTCAGTCCACCATTGTTTATGCTCTTGGGCCTGAGATGTGGATCAGTTGTCCTTGGGTCCCCAGCTGGAGAAGGAATTGTTTTGTCTACCTATGCTGTGAAGAGAGCTTACTATCCCCTAATATGAAGCCCAGACCCACATACAGCCCATACCCCCATAAAGCAGCACAGAATCTGAAAAATATAAAAACTAAAACCTGAGGGATCAATAGAATTCACATTACCCAGTTCTCTCCACAGATATTGTCTTCATGCTGTGGAAGCCAAAAAGGCAAAGGAGATGATGGCCAGGATCCATGATAGATCCTGGGGACTCTAGTATTTATAAATTTTATAATATAAGTTTGAGTTACTTGGTCTCATTTGTTGGGTATTCAACCAACTCACTAGTTGGGTATTCAGTCTTGTCCATTCTCATGTCTGATTGAAAAAAAGACTTCTCATAGAAGTAAAGTAATCTTGGCATAATTATGATAACCCAAGTCACTCCTTTTCCCTGTGATTTGAGGAAGTACATAATTGCAAAAACTCCTCTCAAATTCCTTCTCATAAACTTTTTTCTTAAAAGTTTTTCCATGTTGGTATGATGCATTGTTAAATTAAACCAGTAAGAAAGAGTAGAATCTTTCCTCCTGCACTGGGAATTGTTTTCAGTCTTCACATATTCATCCTGAGCCTGGTAGTCCCTCCTGCCCTGATTGTCAAAGTTAGACATATAACTGGAGCATGCCAGGGATACCTGCTCAGCCTGTGCACCCAGCTCTTCTTCCCAGATGATATGCACTGAGTCTCACCCACACACAGAGATCTTTAGAGATACCAGGTGTTCTCTTAGTTCCAGAAGTGTTGTCACAGACATACTCTATCACCTTCATTGCACTCCCAGTTGGCATAGCTGTCTTAGAATAGAACATAAATGAAATTTCAATTATTAATTTGGAATCAAATCTAGCAAGTACAGGCAATTGTTCCTGCTAGCTGTGTCCTAATGAACTCTTGATTTGAGATAACCTAACACATCAAGAATCATCATTTAACTGATCCCTAGAAAAAGTGTAACTTCAAGGAATAGTTTTGAGAAATTGATCTACATAAAATGAAGAGTTGTCACCTTACTTGAATGCAGGTAGTCTGTGCGAGTAGAGGTCTCAGCACACTGTATCCCATGCCATTATTTGCAATGTTAGCACTATTAATATTGAGCATTTTCCATGTATAGAAATCCAACTGCATTGGGAGTCCCAAGGAAGTTTGTTCTAATTCCTGTTTTTCAAATATGGTAAATGGACATACAACTAGATAAACTTAGTTGCCTGTAATTAGTTGCTCATCAGCAAATTTTCTTTTGTACCAGTCTAGCACTTCAACAGCAGCAGCCTGGCTGTGATATCTTCTCCACTGCTTTCTGCCATTGCTGCCAGGCAGATAATGACCACATTGCATTTTCATTCATTCTGTAATTCCAGTTAGTATTATCAGACAGAGCCTCAGGAACATTGCTTGAAGATTTCTTCATCACTACAGTGCTTGGTTTTTTTATGGTGCAGTAGTTACCTTGACTCAGGCAGCATTCCTCACTGGAGAGGAATGTATATAGATAGCGACACATCAGTATTTTCCACAAACACTTCATTTGGATTGGCTTATCCTTTTATTTCATATCCCATCTGTCAAGCATGACCAATTGTTTATTTACATATAAATCTAGGGAAAGAAATAGTACTAATGAAAAAGCATGCATGATAGATTGGGTTTTTAAAAGTGCAGTGAGAAACTAAGAAAATCAAGGTTTGACTGGAGGAAAGTTAGTTTCCTTCACAGTGGCTGGTATGGAGCTGTGTTTTGGATTTTGATGAACATAGCAATGGTAATAAAGATGTTTTTGTTATTGCTGAGCAGGGCTTACACAAAGCCAAGGCCTTTTCTTCTTTTCATACTGCCTCACTGGCAAGGAAGCTGGGGGTGCATTGGAAGCTGGGAGAAGACACAGCCAGGACAAGTGACTCCAGCTGACCAAAGGGATATTCTAGGCCATATGGCATCATACTTTATATACTAAAGTGGAGAAGAAGGAAGAAGCAAGAGGGAGGAAACCAGGTAGACATTTGGAGTGATGGTGTTTGCTCTCCTAGAGATGGCTGAACACTTGCCTGTCCTTGGGAAACAGAATTAATTCCTTGCTTTGCTTTGCTTTTGCTTTCTCTAATAAATTGTTATTACCTCAACCCACAAGTTTTTTGACTTATACCTTTCCAATTTGATTCTCTCCCTGATCTTGCTTGTGGGGGAGTGAGTGGCTACATAGTGCTTGACTGTTGCCTGGGGTTAAACTATGACAGGTACAAAACCTTTTGCCTGAAGTACAGGTGATTTATTAAAAAAAATAAGAATATTGATCTAGTACCGATATCCAACTGTGACGGACAAAAACACTCTAACAGTTTAAACTCAGAAAGTGTATGTTTATTAAGACGCAGGGCAGCATGCAGGATAACTCCCAAATACACACCGCAATTTACAGGTGATTAGAGAGTCCTTTTATCTATGCAAGTATTGAATACCCAAAATACAAATACATATTCGTAACTTCGGTACATCCCATTCCCCGCTTCATATTCCCCGCTTCATAATTCGTTCAAAAGCTATTAAGCATGCATAGTTTGTTTCATGAAATGGGTTGGTGGTCCCTTTCATGGGGAGGCCTCCCAAAATGAGGAAGTAAATGTAGTCTTCCTCGTTCTGACCTTTCTACCTTTTCAATGCAGATATGACAAATGAACCCTCAGTAGAACTCCCATTCCCTATCTTCAATTGGTTTCAGAACAGGGGAGGCCCACAATTGTCTTATGTTCCTTAAAGCTATTTATGAGTTTCCATATTCTTCATTATAAACCCAGCTAACCAAACATTATGTTGACAAGCAATCAATTATTAGTTAACTACTAACTCAACTTCATCAAGGCCTACCCACTTATTTTAATTAACTCCAATAAAGCTTATCTTTAACTAAAATCTTAGCGCCTCTAAAATCTCTAAATTCCTTAAAGTTTATGTCTCAGAGGCATCCATAAGCTGCGTGAACATAGAAACTGAGTTACAACTCTGCCTTTTTGCCTTTTTTTCCAGGAGCAGCTCTTGACACTTTGAAGTCATTCCAAGCACATGGCTCGTTTCTGCCAAACTAGATTGTCTTCCCTGGAGGTTGTGCAGACAGCTTTTCCCAGCACAGCAGGCTGAGGCCAGCAGCTAGATCTTTCTTACCACACCAAGCACGGTACTTGCTGTACAAGCTTCCTGCTGAGTGGCTGAAATTCCAGCATTCGTGATGTTACAGCCCTGGACTTTCCTTGAGGTAGTTTGTCATTCTTGCTTAAATATACTGATAATGTCATAATTCAAACTAGAATGAGGCTGAATATTTTTCAAATTCTTGAATAGATTTAAATATGAGCAATGTCTAAAGCCAAAGGCTGCTACAGCACCTTCCTGAAAATTATGTAAAAAAACAAACCACAATAAATCTAGCCATTGCTCACTGTTTGGCAGTTTCTTGGCTATGAGTCCAGGAAACACTCTAGTGACATGTAATAATTTTCATTATGT
Organism: Motacilla alba alba; assembly: GCF_015832195.1. Lineage (NCBI taxonomy): Eukaryota > Metazoa > Chordata > Aves > Passeriformes > Motacillidae > Motacilla > Motacilla alba. The sequence goes on along the minus strand of NC_052028.1, from coordinate 67,881 downwards.
CCGTTCTTATCACACATGTGTCAGTGGGATTAAAAGCAGCAGAAGAAATATTTCTAAAGAAATATTTCACAGGGAAGTGAACTCATAGAAACTTGATGGTTTAACATATGGAATGTATGCTTACTGCTGTGTTTACAGCAGTGAGGTGATGTCAACATTCTAATGAGGCCATTCTTAACTACCATCTTAGCTCTGTATTAGCAGGATAGCTGTTCTTCAGAGAGGAGTTGGACGTACTCTTCCTTTGTTCTGTCAATCACAGTGTTATGAATGGATGTCAAAATTCATATTTATTAGAATAGAGGAATAGATTCAAGATAGTATAAAATATTAAGGTAGATAGATATTAAGTAAAGGGGGACACAGGGGGGCTACGTCTGGACATGTTCTCAGGGAAAAAGCCAAATAAATCAGTCTGCAATAGCAGCAAGATACCAACACACATACCACACCGATAGACCACATTTACATGTGAAATACAACAGGGATCCTCGGTTTCAAGGTTGCAGCTATGTAGGGAATTACGCCATCAGCAGTACACCTGGATACTCCCGACTGGAAAGGGGGGAAGAACACACACTATTTAGAATTTTAAAATACTTCTGGGAAGTCTCTTGGTTTGTAAAAGAGATTTCCAGTAAGAACTGAGTATCGGGTATTCAGGGTGATAACAAGGATATCTCTCTCAGGATGAGACTGTGTATTGTTAAGCTTAGTCCTGTCTAGCACAAGACCAGAAGCCGATGAATTATTCCCGAAGACATGAGGACCGGACCACCTTCCATCAGATACCATTCTACTAGACCGGAGAAACCTTTGGAACTTGTTTGGTTATGAAAAGGACAATGGACTTCCTAGCCTGCGGCAAGAAAAATGGGATAAAAACCTGCGTGGAGGGAGACCCAGTGTGCCACCGCACTCCGAAGCTGCCAGTGCTTGGGGTTGCTCAGCGCGTCACCCAGGGTCTATTCCTGGGCTAGACTCTGTCCGATCCGTGGCTTACCGAAATTCTGTCAATTTGCGCGAAATAAATTTTGTACTTTGTTTTTATATCATAATTTGGCTCTTGCAAATTATTGATAAATTAAATTGGCAATTTCATTCATAACAACAGTTTGCCTAACCATAACAGAGGGAAGAGATACTACCTGGCAAATGCAAAGCTGCTCAGAGAGCAAGTGGCATATACTAAACACAGAGATTGTAGTCAGCTTGTAAAGTGAAAGCAGGGAAAGGTTGGTAATGATCTTGTCCTTGCACAAAGGTTAGTGGGAGCTGAGGGCAGCTTCCCCAGAAAGACATCCACAATCCAGAAAAACTGGTCTAGTCCAAAAGCAAGAGACTTACTTCTCATAAGTCAGAGTATTAAGCTCCATGGAGAAATTAGCCTTCACAGAAGTCATTACAGAGGACCAAGTAAGAAAAAAAAAACCTTAAACCATGTTTCCCTTCATTTTGGTGGCAAGAACTTGGCAAAGGGTGAGCGTTTTCATTGAACCAATGACTGGTCTTATGCCTTCTAGATCCAGTGACATGGAATCATGTACATACTCATTTTTATAATAGTGTGAGAGCATGTATGAACTTGAACTGTCCTTGAATGAGGAGGAATGCAATAGCTAATACGTAAGCTGTGCTTCAGTGGCTTGGTAGGATAGGTCAGAAAAAAACCACAAAACACTAATAACATAAATTGGAAGAACTTTTATGGCAGTAAGGATAGCATAGCTCCTTCTAGAGGCACTAAATAATGAAGTTTAAAAAATGAAATTTTCTCAGCATTTCAATTTCAGGGAAAATGAGAACTATATTTCTTTCATTCCCCCAATTCCTTACATACTACGTTTTCATTCAACCTTCAGTTAATTCACTGATGCATTCATTGGTCTGAACGTGGTATATACCTTGAGACAAAGTTTTCTTTCTTTCTTTCTTTCTCTCTTGTAGTAATTACCTCAGACAGAATTTATTGAAAATACTCTCTTCATTTTTTTATCTTTTTATTAAATGTCTCTAATAACATATACCTACCTCATACTTATTTTTTCATCCCAAAAATCTATTTGCCTCTGTATAATAAGGTTTAATGATCTGGCACCCAACAGTTTTGTGACAAGCTGTCTTTAGCTTGGTGCAGGCAATAAGAAGCAAAGCACCTCCAGCCAGCAGCCAGTGGCTGGAGGATGACTGACTCTTAACTAAACCAGTAATCCTATGCTACTTTTTACACCTGTCGATTCTTGAAGTGTAGGCAAGTTGATTTATGCAGCAGACACTGAAATTCTCAGAGAGCAGGAAAGATATTATATACTTGTACATCATAATGAGCTATAACAACTTGTTTTAGTTTGGAAACATAAATTCTGATGACAGCACAAAGACTGCACAAAGACTTACATAAACAAAGTCATGCAAGATAGGGAAGCACAGGTCAGGCTTCCTCACTGAACTCCTTTTACCTTCATCAGTCTTTTTTGTTTGTTTTACATACACAATGGTTGCTGAAGCTTTTGGACAGATGGTATAGCCCTTTTCCAATCAAATCACAATTGAAGTGATTGAAGCTCATCTACAATTTTGAATCATTCTTGTTTAATGCATTGAATATTTTCTTGATTTGAAAACTGCAGTTTGTATCAATATCTGTATGATTTTGTGTATAGTTTTATACCTACCCTTCTAATTACATTTATGACAGATACAAGTCTGCACACAGACCCAAACATGGCTCTAAATGGCCTGATTCTGATAATGACTAAACAGAAAACCTCTTATAGATGAAAAACTGTAAATGGCTTTTAGACAAATATTTGAAGAAGTGTGTCATAGTTGCCCTGGGAGGAAGAGCCCTGAGACTACTAAGATACAGAGCAATAAAATTCAATACAGGCTACAATAATTCAGTTATATAATTTATAAATTTGTAGACATCTGTGAGAAATTTTTGTAAGTTGCTCTGACTCTTGAAAATTCCACTAATAAAAAGATGAATGATACTTACTGTTTAAAATTCATCATTCAGCAAAACAATGAGTAGACTTAATATCCTGTAATCAGGGATTCATCGTAAGTGTAGGGCTACATTGTAATCAAAACAGTTTGTAAATTACCCTCAGGTGAAATGTATTCATTTAGGAAAATCCACAAATGTTTACAACTACTTTGCATTTGGAAGTTCAGATTAACTTTAAAAAATAGGTAAATTTATTTTTAACCGTATGATCCCTAATCACTAATTCTCAGAATATACTGGAAGCAATAACAAGCTAAGTGCCAAAGAAGATGGTATTTTCCCTAGCTGCCAGTTGAAGAGCACTGATGCTAGAAAATTGATGCACTGTTCGTTGCTGCAGCAAGTGACAGAAACAGTCTACTACTCTACTATATCTACAGAGAATTTAAGGAAAAGCACTAGTAAGTTACAGATGATTGAGAAACGGCATCCCTTTCCAAACAGCCTAGCAATGTGGTATGTTAGCAGAATAACAATCAGAGAATAATATTTCCCCACTTTTGTACTACTTTATTTTGCAAGTGAAATTTCAGGCACTTCAGCAAACAGAGGTGCCTGGTGAGATTTTGAAAGTAGATGGTAGCTGCTTACTTTCCTGAGTTCCTCTGTGATCTACTAAGTAGTTCTTCAGCAATTGCAGCTAACACACAACTTAGAGGAGGAAGTGGAATGCTTTCTCTGATGATGCACAGCAACAGTACTCTGAATCATTAAGCACCATACTCCTTAACAGTACCACAAATATACCTACTTCTGTATAAAAGCAGCCAACACCCTGTCACACTGGACTTTTTCAAGGCCCTAACATGGCCTTTAAGTGAATGTTCCTTTGTACATCAGCTAGTACTCATCACCTGAATGAACTGAGCATATTGTGAACTTCACACACTTGTTCACAGACAAGTACATTGTGGGGCAGGAATAATAATAAGGCAGACTTTTGGCTTAAGGACCTTGTAATCAAAGCAGTATGCTTGGGAAAAGCTGTCACTGAGAATTGCTTTTCATTGTGTGTCATTTTTGTTGCTGTTTTGTTCCATTTCAAAGCTAGCCAAGTTAAATCCATCTGAAATGAAGTATAAACTCTACATTGCACAAGCTTACCAATACTATTCTGAATTAAATCAGCCAGAGAGAATTTAGTCAGACTAGCCGGGGTCCAGAAATATATGCATCTCCCATTGCATGTGAGATTTTTTCATTATTTTATTTAAATTCTACATTACTTCATGAAAATTTGGAGAAAAATGGGAGAACCTCATGTACAGTTTTACATCTCCAGGTCTTTACCAGATCCCAGGAATTCCTAGGAAACAAGCAAAATTACATACATCTAGTAGGTTATAGCAAATGCATTTTGACCATTCTCCAATCTTCACAGATCATGACAGAGGTATGTATTTGCTGATAGCCCAAATGGGACTATATCAAGATTAGTTTTGCTATGGGGCCAGACCAGGATATAAATACATAAAAGAAGCAACTGACTGGAAAAAAAGAGGGTAAGTATATTCAGTGGCACATCGAGCAAGAACAGAAATCTATATCTCAGTCAGCAGCAGCAGTCAAGTCTCAGCTCCAAGTCTAAAAACTTTTGCAGAAAGCCACTTCAACTCATAAGCAATATTATCTTTTCCAATCCTCCATTTCTATTATTTGCAGGGCTTTCTGAGGCTAGTAAATTTAATCTAAGCTGTAATGTTCCTCCTAGTTAATAACTGGCTAAGAAGTGATGGTCTAAGGTTACTTCTCTATATACATAAAGCAAAGCACATCCTTATTGTGCTGGTATTTTACAAGTAAGCACTATAAAGCTGGTATTTTATAGTAAGCAAATTACTGATGTATTGAAAAAGAAATCAACATTTTCTTCTGCATTATTCTCCCATTTAGTCAATTTCAGTCTTAGAGAATGTGTTTATTAATAATATATGCTGTTCCTACTGTATGCTATACCATCTGTTCCAGTGTTGCAGACTTCTCACTGGCTGTATCATGTAGGTGGTGCTTGCTACAACAAGACTACAAAAGCAGTTATCCAGCAAATCTGGTTCTGAAAGATAAGAAATACTTTCAAGGAGTTCTAGTCAAATTTCAGTTTACCACATTACTGTTCTCAAAAACAAAAGGAGAGTCTATTACATCTTGCTAATTTTTGACATACTTTAAAATGCCTTCTCCCTCTCTTTTTTCACTACAGGCTTTTCCTCATAAGCCTTCCTCTCTTACCCCTGTGTAATGATAATTACAGCAGACCTACGAGACAAAGATCAAGAACAAGTAGCCTGGTAATAGGGAAAGGCTGACTGAATTCAACCATCCTTTCCCATTACTTGTGGCTATAGAATCCATGAATTTAAAAGTTTCCCCCACCCCCACTGATTGAAGCATATAAGATTTGTAAGCACTATAGCAGTTTCATTTGTTAAAAGGAGATGAAATAATTGCTCTTTCAGGCTCTCCTGTTTATACACCCTTATGTGAGAGCCACACTCAGCAACAAAGAAAAATTCCTCTTAACTTCCTGCATACACACTAGAGAAACTGGCTCCCTCACTAAGTCAAGCTCCTTGTGGTTGAGTAACAGAAACTGTATCTTACCCTTTGGTAAACAGTTCACGTTGCAGAAGTGGGCTCCAGCTCAGAATTTGCTGTGTGAACTGCTTCCATGAACATTGCCGCTGATTGCTTAAAGTTAGCTATAGTATGCTTTACAAGAAAAGCAATGGGTGATATGTTTTTGGTTTTTTCCTATTTTTGTCACTTCTGTTTTTAAAATCAATTAAAGCTGTAGAGATTCATCAAAGAGGCAATAAAATGACAGACTGTGTAGCAGCAGATGAAGGCTGATAGAATACCTACCTCTCCTCCAACTGTGGAATTAACTTGAAGATAAACTGAAGAAACAAAGGATCTAGGGAGAACTTTAGTGATGTGATGTGAAAAGAGCGCAGGAAGTTTTAGGTACCGTAAAAAGGATAGCTTGAAAAAAGGAAGGATGTTGTTTCTAAAATGATGGGGAGAGTCTCAGTAGGCTTAGTTCTTTTACTATCCTTAGACATCCCTACTAGTAGCTCACTATTTTTACAGATTGTCTAGAAAATTGTTCTCCCATGATTTTTCTTACTCTTTAGTGCCTTTCCATCTTTATAACTCCACTTTGAAACCCTGGAGTTGGTCAGATAGATGCTTAACACCCAGTTTGGCAGACTAATGTGAACAAAGAGCATTTAAATATATTCTCTCTTTCAGCTTCTCGTCTTCTGAAATTGTGTACAAACTAGCCCTTGGGCCACTATTTCAGTATTGTCACTGCTACAGAACATCATAGAACATTTCCCAAAAATCAGAGAGGTAGAAATAACTGGAATATGGTTTTGATTACCCTGTGTTCTTACACAAAACAGGATTAACAAAAGGTTAATGGTTTGTGGAGCCATCAGATCCATCAAAGAAAAAGCAACAGTGCTTTTCAAAATTCAGGACTAGTAGGCAAAACTTGTGAATCATTGAAAAATTCAGAGACAAGAAAAAGCCACAAGAAAAATCCCACCCATCAAAACATTTGCTTTATTCTTTCTTACTAGCGAAAATCTCTGTTATTTTTTTGAGGGAGTATACAATGATATATTAAAAGATTTGCCTTGGCCTTAATGACTCTGAGTATCTACACTGAGCCTGAGGCATCATGCTGTCAGGAATGTTCCTGAACAATGTATGGTCTTACTATAAATTATATAGCAACTTTACTCTGATTTGTGTCAAGCCAGCTAGATATCTATTTTTTTTTCTTTTTTTTTTTTTTTTTATGCAAGAAATACATTAAAATGTCAGTATTTCCACCACAAAGCAAAATTAGTTTGAAGCTACAGGAACTTATGGTCATGGTATTCCTAATTCAACAGCCAACCTTTCAGGTCAGTTGAACTAGACAGAAGGACAGAAACCTAAAAGTTGCTACTATGCATGAGAAGATTGGTCAAGAGATACTCTTGACTGTGTCTGTGAACATTAACCCTCAATTAATCCCTGTGCCACTAAGTACTTCATTTAGCCTATCTTTTTTTGGTCTTTCTTGTAAGAAGTTTAAACTTAGACCATTCCATTTTAGTTTGCTTACATACAGAATCTGACAATGGGTAAAGGTTGGAAGAGACCACAGTGGGTCATTTGGTCAAACCTCTCCACTCCAACAGGGTCATCCCAGAGCACGTGGCACAGAGTTGCATCCAGATGGTTCTTGAATGTCTCCAGTGTATGTGTTCGTTACTACCTTACACTGTAACCCAAGACAGTACCTTGCCTGGTTCTTCCTAGCCTACCCTTGCTTTGCATCCCTTGCCTATGCCCACCTTGCCTGGCCCTACCTACAACTTTCTTGTTTTGCTTTGCTTTGCCTACCAATCTTCAGTTTGCCTTCCATGCAGGTAAGGCAATGCAAACCAAGTGTAGGCAATTGTGGACAAGATAAGGGAGAGGTAGGTAAGGACAGAGCACTGAGGGGAAAGCAAATGGAATGGTAGGTGAGAAAAGGCCCAGAAGTTCTAGGCAAGGCTGGGGATAGGAAGGTAAGCCCAGTGATGGGTAGGCCAGGCAGAAACAGGAAGGGCTAGGCAAAGCCCTGGAGGAAAGCACTAGGCAGGTCAAGGGCGAGGCATGGACATGCAAGGGAGGCTAGGGAGGGTTAGCAGGGCAAGGCAAGGAAACTGTTGGGTTGCCAAGGCAAGGCCAGGCAAGTGAGAGGTGTCTTCAAGGATTGCTGGGACACAAAAGTGGCTAGGATAGAGTGATCTGACTGGCCTTGGTCTCACCTGAGCCATCTCTAATCTGCACCTAAAATTCTTAGGCTACCTGCTTTCCTTCATGTGCAAAAGAACTGTCATTCTGGTCCTGGAACCCAAGGGTGAAATCAGGATGGCCTGTCCAAAATTCAGTACACAAAAACACTGGTGCCAGACAAAAGCTGCCAGGACAGGCAGGTCTGTCTGCACATGAACTCTCCTGGGCTGCCTCACATGTGCTCCTGAAATGCTGGGAGTACATAAGGTGTTCAGAGTCCTAGTACGAGCAGGCAGAGCAAGGCAAGTCCAGGAAATGCCAGGAGGAAAGGGATTCTTAATTCCAGGTTGGGGAGGGGTAAGAAAGTTAATGAAAGGCATTACAGTGATACAACTCCTTCTGCTTCTAGGGAGGCGGCTTCTGTGAGAAACTGCTAGAAGCTTCCACCATGTCTGGCAGAGCCAATCTCTGATGGTTCTGAAGATTGACATGCTGCTGGCCAAACCTGGGCTGGTTAGAGAGATTGGTAACACCTCTGTGAAAATGTATTTAAGAAGAAAATAAAAAAAAAAAGTGGGTTCACAGTCTTAATTCCAGCTGGAGGAGGACATAAGAACATGTGAAGGAAACAACATGGAGATACCAAGGCCAGTGGAGAAAGAGGAGGAGGAGGTGCTCCAGCCGCTGGAGCCGAGAGTCCTCTGCAGGCCGTGGTGATGACCATGTGCCCCTGCAGCCCAGACATCCACGGAGAGTGCAGAGATCAACCCCAGCCCATAGCAGAGGTACCCACACCAGAGCAGGTGGATGCCTGGAGGAGGCTGTGATCCAGTGAGAGACCCCGTGGAAAGAGAGGGCCCCTGTTCCCAGGCCGGAGCAGCCTGTCCTTGGAGGACTGCACCCTGTGGGAAGAGAGACCCGCGCCACAGCAGTTTTGGGAGGACTGTGCACCCATGGGAGGAATTCACATTGCAGTAGTTTTGGGAGGACTGTCTCCTGTGGGAGGGACCCCATCACCTCAAAGGGGAAGGACTCCTCTTCCTGAGCAGTAGAAGAAAATCTCAGGTGATGAACTGACCTAAACCCCCATGTCCTGTCTCCTTTACACTGTCTGTGGGAAGGAAGGAGGGGTTGGGGGAAGAAAAGGGTTTTTAAGAGCTTATTTTACTTCTTATTATCCTCCTCTGATTTTGTTAGCAATAAATTCACTTTGTACCTCTAAGCCAAGCCTGTTGTGCCCTTGGAATGTTTTCTCCCAATCCTTATCTCTTCGTTAAGGTTTTCTCTCTCTGCCCAGCTGTGGCAGGGGAGGGTGAGTGAGTAACTTTCATGGGTGTGGAAATTTTCAGGCACAAAAGCTGAAAAACTAAATGACTAAGGCCATTTGGCACCTGCACAGTGCATGTGTTTGCCTGCTAAGTCAAAACAGGGTGGAAACAACGAATTTGCTCATAGAGAAATACACAGCATCAAATTTTCAGGTCTCTGGGGCTTGTGCTTTGCAAGCTACCCAGCAGTGGAAATGATGACACTCTCTTGTTACACTATCAACATCACTTTCGTTAGGTATCCCCTTAATAAGATTCCCATTCAAACAAGGGGAACAGTAACTGTGCTGTGAGGAAGAACACCCCCTCAACTAGTCTTTCACACAGTTCCAGTAAAAATTTAAAAATAGATCACCTTCTCCATGCAGTAAAGAGGGATCCAGCAACTCCATCTTTCAGTGTCCAGCTCTAGCATATCACACTGGGCTAGCACATATGTCAACACAGGCAATAAGTCATCCGCTCCAAACAGCCTCCCTGGGTTGAAGGGAACACAGGCACTGAGAGACAAAATACATTTTTTGCCAGTTTCTGTGTTTGAAAGGAAAGCACTCTTTTGTGCCTTCTCTACCCAGCAGGTCTGCATTTCTCTAGAGCTCCCTGTCACCAATGTGCAGCAAAGAGAACATCACCTGACACTCACTGCACAACTCTGTACTTCAAACAAGCACAAATCTTATGATGTACACCTTGAGGCATGCAAGGGAAATCTAGAGACTGGGCTCACCCTGGCACCAGTTCAACTGGTGAACTGGTGAAAAGGCTGCCATGCCAGTCTGACCTGACCTTCACCTGCATTGCTATCATTGCCTAGGTGATGAATAAGCATTTTCTTTATACATCCAGGGATTACATCCACTTTCTGGAAGCATCCAGATGCAAATACCAGTCTCTGATTATGAATCCCACTGCAGAGAAGCCCGATATAAAAGCCTATTAGATTTGACTAACAAACTCAACTAATTTCCTTGACAAAGAATAGTCAAAAACACCAGTGAGCAAGGCCTCTTGTACCTGAAGAGAACCTACAAGAAAGATGGGGAGAGACTGTAAGGGCCTGGAATGACAGTGATCCACAAAGACTGTGCTGTACCGAGGCCCATCTGTGCCCCTGGCACTTCTCCTGCATTTTGACTTTCTGTTCAGAAATCACCATATGGCCAGATCTCTGGGTCTGGCAAACCGTGTTCAGGGCACAACAATGTGATGGTCTCTCAGAATTGCCCAGAGCATGAGCCAGCTGGTGAAATTCAAGTGACACCAGCTGAGGCACACACTCCAGCTAACACACTGTGGGTGGGCTATAGGTGTTCCTGCGTCAGGAGCAAATGGTCAGGGCTTATCTTCTCCCGGTTTGAGGCCCAGTTTGGCAACATGACAACATTCCAGTGCAGGATCAGTGGTCCAAGGAAGGGCTACACAGCTGCCCTGAGCCCCAGCCTCTGTGTCAGCAGTGGTGGGCAGGAGGAACTCACCTATTTCTAGATTCAAATACCTTTGTCTGTCACTCCTGTTTGTTCCTAGACACTGAAAGCTCTCATTTCAGCTGTTCAGAGACAGCCCTAACTGGTCTAAGGATTTAAGGAAGCAGCCAGACTTCAAGGATGTGTTGCCATTCTAGCCATGTCCAACAAAGGGGCACAGGGGGACAGGAAGACAGGGAGCTGTCACCAGGCCTGTGGTCATCGACTGCAGGGAACACCTGCACTGAGGAGAAAATGGAAATGGAAAGGGAAAAGAGGGAAACACAACCTGATAAGACACAGCCTTGGCATCATATTTCCTCTTCTTCCTGCTGTCTTGGAAAGCCACAGGAAAATCCAGCCCCTCAGACCTTGCATGCCTGAACACCAGGAGAGCTGGAGTTTTACCCAGATCCTAGTGCCCTGCACAGCTGCACTGACACAAGCACAGGTCAACCACTCCACCCAGCACTATTCCTCATTTTCATCCCATTGCTCCCAAATCCTCCCAAACCCCACCCACATCTGTGCCAGGGCCAGTGCTTGTCCCCAGCCCAACCAGAGGTTGTCACCTAGCCCTGCACCAGCTGCCACCCCTGGGAGAGCTGGAAATACACTAAGAACTTACCTCCTCAGGCTCCCAAACTCCCAGACCAGTCCTTAGATGCACAATTAACACCTAACCCACCCCTCCCAGCACAGCAAACATCCAAACTCCATAATCCCCAAGCAACTCTGGCATTCGCCTCTTCACCTCTGCCCTTTTCCAGCAGACATGGGTAGGACGGGGCTGTCAGAAATGGCATTCCCATGGCAGTTAATTCCAGCAGAGAGGAAAAGAGGAATGCTGTGTCCCTCTGACTGACCCACACAAAAGGCAGGACCAAGCGCCCTTCAGCACAGGCCCCCAGGGTCGGAACCTCTTGGCTTTGGCTGCTCAAACACCAAAGCTTCTGGCATCACTGGGCCCACTTAAATGGTTTTTCTTTCCTGAAAGAGAGGAGAAAAAAAAATTAAACTCAGTGCAGAAGTGAAAGGAACCCAGCTTTCACACCTCCCTTTTGATTGCTCACTACAGAGGTTTCTTGCATAGAAAACACTGAACTGGACTTGACTGAGCTGCAACATAAAGCTGCTCACAGCAAGCAAAGGCAAGAGGTACACACAGCACCAAGAAGGAGCACCTGTGTTTTAGGGGAACACAATCTCACCAAGTCAAGGAGCCAGGAAATGACATTTGGAAACAATCCTTGCTGCCTGGAGGCAATTCAGACAAGTGAGCCACAGGAGCTGTGGGACTTTTTGCTCTCCCTGCAATAGCATCAGTCCAGACCATGAGACGTTTCCTGCAACAGATCCTCCCTATAAACGGAGGAGCTAACACAAAGCTTTAAACGGGAGCTACAGCAAAGCTCAAGGCCCCCTTTTAAAGACCCCTGGAAAAGCAAAGGTGAGGTGGGATTACCTGGAGCCCCAGGGGACTGAGGTGAAGCTGATAAAGAAGCAGACAGCAAACGGCTTCCACTGCTTCTCACTGCAGCAAAGGGAACATCCTGCAGTTTCAAATCCAGCGTCTTTTTGGAGCCCTGCTGGTGAACACACAGGTACGTCAAGACTGATTTCCTTTCTACTTCCAGCGGCACAGACCCACCAGGAAGACCTGTAATCCAAGACACATGTCAGCAACTGCCTTCCCACTTGCCACCCTCCACATTTTCCCTTTCCAGTGGGATGCAGCTGCCACCCCCCAGAGGCAGGAAAACTGCCTTGCAAGCCAGTACAAAACCTGCCTGACCAGCCCAGGATGTCAGGAGCCATTTATCTTGGATTTCTTGCTTACAGGCATTTTAATCTTGCTTTGCTTCAGATGCTTTTCTGCCAAGGGCAGAAATTCCCTTCATTTTTTATCCTGAATAAAACCCATCATTTTTGCCATCATTTTTTATCCTGAATAAAGCTTTGGAAAGCTGAGTTTCACAAGAACTGGTTCACATTTTGATTATTCTTAACTTGGAGTTTCCCTTGGCGTAAAATCAGGGGGTAAATCCAACACAGCCTTGAATGGCCATAAGATACCAGATATCTAATCCCCAGTTTCCTCAGGATTGGTTCATTGAAGCTTTTCAGGGTTAATTCTGCAAACATAAGGTTTTGGCAATTTCAGGATCAAAGAAAGAAACCTGTGACAAAGAAACTTAACTAAAGCTGGCTAAAAGTGGTCTCTGCTGATGACTCATTAAAACAACTCATTCAAAAGGAGGCAGGATTGATTCAATTCTCACAAACACATCTTGCTAAGATCAGAGCTCTCTGCCCACCGAGGACACAGCAACCAACAGGGACCTTTCTCCCACTCTCCAGCACAGACCTCCTTCCTCCACATCCAGGGAAATGAAGCAACTCAGAGAACACCAATGTAGTCCTGGGCTGGCAACAGGAAAGGGGCAAGGAATGTTTTTAAGTCATTCCAACCTCAATACTATCCAGACCTGGGAAAACGCACTTCCCACCACTCTTGGAATTTTCTTCCCCATCTCCTCCAGCTTTGGAAGATTTCTGTGGGAGCTGGAATCATTGGTGCAATTCAGAAGCTGCACATCCCTAAAGCATTCCCTTGGGAATGTGGAGCTTTCCTCATGCATTTCACTTCTTTATTCCAAATATTCTCCCCATTTATCTACAACCTAGAAAGAAAACAAAGGAAAATAAGGAAGACAAATTAATTCTGACACAAGGAATGTTGATTATCCCACCACACTTCTGCTACTCTAACAAATCCACTTACATTAAATATAAAATATTTGATTAAGGATTTTAAGGACACAACACTTCAAACTCTTAAAAACTATAAAGGCTTACTATGTCAAGGACTTTCACACCGAGGGAACTGACTGCCCCAGATATAAACACCACATTTGATACAAATCGGATATAAATTCTATTCGGCTGCAGCATTAGAGCTGTTTTCACACACAAGACACACAAGACTGCTGCAAGCTGTTATTTCAGCAGCTCCCGGGGACGTTAACAGCACCCCCACCTCCCACCTGAGGTGCTCTTAGGACTCCACCCAGCACTCGCCGACAGCTGTGGAAAGCTGCAATTCCCACCTGCTCTCCCTGCCGAGGGAACCGTGCCTACAGCTCTGGCCCCAGCACCTCTCACCTTCTGGCAAAGAGCACCCGCCTCCTGCCGCTGGCTGCTCTCGGATGCAGGCAGCTGCCGCCCTGTGGGCAGAGGGATGACTCAGTTAGCTCCACTGACTGTTCTTCGTCATGCTTCTGTGTTTTCCTTTATTTCCCCGGACCGGGCGGGAACAGAAGAGTGCGGGGATGTGCTGGGGGCTTTTAGTGAGCAGCCGCGCAGCGCGACCGAGACACAGGTGTCCCCGCCGCTGACTGACTCCGCCCGCTCAGCTCCTGCCCGCCCCCGACGCCGTTGACACCACAACCCGTGTCCCCACATCGGGAAAGTCCACGGAAGATCCCATTGAAAGCTTTGGATCAGCATTGGCATTGGAGTCGCGTTCAGGCAGCTGAAAAGACGCCTGTCTGAGATGCGAGGACCTGCCGCGGCACCATTATTTGTCCCTACCCAAAAGCGCATGCACAAGATGCTGTACACATCATCTTAGCTGTAGTATCACGTGACTTCCGTCCTTACCCGCCATCCATGTCCTGTATTACGTGACTTTCATCCTTAGTAGCCGTCTTTTGTCGTATATCACATGATTATTTCCATTACTCATCATATTTTCTCCTGTAGCCCATGACTTTTCTTCCGTATCACACTACTACTGCTCTTATCTCCCATCTTTTGTCCTGTATCATGTGACTCCTGCCACAGGGGCCATGCTTTGTCCTGTACCACATGACTTTTGCCCCTGTGCTCCATCTTGTGTGCTGGCAGAAGCCACTTCTGGCCAAGTTGCCATCTTTGGTGAGATACTCTGGAAAGACCCTACGCTTTAGCCATCTCTTCAGCTGCCTGATTCCGACACCGATCCCGCTCTTTCAGAGCACTTTCCTGTGGCATTTCCCCATGTTGGGGGACGGGTGATGGGGTCGGGGTGCCGGGGGCGAGCAGGGGACACGCGGGTGACACCAGGCACCGGCGAAGTCTGCTCCATCGCTGCTGCGCCTGTGAGGACCCTCCGACACTGTGTGGCACACCGGTGGTGGTGTAGTGGGTTAGGTCTCAGACTGCTAACCTAAAACTTGTGAGTTCTAGTTCTGGTGTCATGGTGTTATAGGTAACAACTAAATTAGGCCAAATCAGTAATTTGAGAAAGCCAAATTAAAGTTCACAAAAAGGAAATAGATTTTATTTCACGAATCGGATTACAATCTATTCCAGCCACAAATCAAAGGAACAGAGCCGAGCCCGGGACTTGACTCTGGGTGAACGCAGTTCTGACCCCCTTTCACATCAGATCTGGTGAGTTCACAAAGTCTGTTCTAGTGAGTCCAGGTTTTATACTATTTTTCTTGCCCGGAGCTATGTTTCTTTTGTTCCTTTCTCTGTCTGCAAAAATTCATACGGTCCTCATCTGCTGTCCGGTGTTAGAAGAATCCTGTCTTCCGAGCAGACAGAACAGGGTCCAGAGAACCATTTGAATATTCATGTAATTTCTTGTCCTCCATCCGGTATTGGAAGAATCTTGTCTCCTACTTGGACAAAGCTGCCTTGGAATACACAACACGTGTCCGGGAACACATACATGTAAAATAAGGGTTACGGGAACCGTGGATTCACATGCTAGTTGGGTTACAGGAACTGGGTATTCACATGCTAGTCAATTTTACAGGAACCGTGCCGTCTTCAGTTATCTATGGTTTTTATTGGCCGATGATGGCTTGGGCGCTCCGAGACTCGCTCAGAATTTCCGTAGGAGATATTACCCCTTCACTTGCTAATTTAGATTTCTGTTCAGTGAACACCTGTGGATGCTACATTCTAATGAGGTAACTGGTTTCCCAACTCCTGTGAAAGATTTCTAAAGGTCTGGGTGCTTTTTGTATCAAACTCTAAAGTGTGATTGAACATATATTTACATATATATATTTCCCTAGGTACAAATATATTTATTCAAACACTAATTTTAATACATTTATTACAACGGTAAGGGGTGGAATTAAGGGGCGGGGCAGTGGCAAAGGGGAAGGGTTAGGGGTGGGATAGTGGGTATGGGGTGACGGTTAGTGGAGTTGTAAAGGGTGGGATTAGAGTCAGGGTCAGGCCCTGCATAGTTAGTCTGGCCAGTGGACAGATATCCTTGGGAGCTTGGAGAAGTGCAGTTGAAGAAGGAAATCTGCTGGTTTTGAGGATCTCATGTTTCTTTTGAGATAGAAGGTCCAGATTATTCTCAGACGTGCACCCAAAATGACAAGAGGTAATGAACACTAATTACAGCAAGGGAATCTCCAACTGAATATAAAGAAAACATTTTCTCAGTGAGAGTGAAGCTGTCCTGGAACACGGATAGATTAAAATCAGATTTGCTGGAATGTCCACACTTGGTGATATTTAAAACTCATGCAGACAAGGCCCTGAGCAATCAACCTACTGTGAAGCTAGAGCAAGACCTTGGAGCAGAGACTGCAGAGATTGCAGAGATCCCTTCCTGACGAAGCTTTTCTGTGTTCCTGTGGCTTAGTAGAGCAGGCTGGATTTCCCATGCAGCAGGGATTTCTGTATTGACTGTGGGTGTTTGTCTTGTAGGGTTGTAGTGTCCAGAAAAGGTTTTATGCCTGGCAGTGAGACTACTGGGCTATGCTTGGCAGGAGGAGCAGGGGGAACCACACTGCTGGGAAGGTTCAAGTCCTGCTGCTCTGGCATTGTGCTCAGGGCTTGATCTGCCCTCCCAGGCACCAGGGACAAGGGTATGTGTCTCACCTCTCTGTCGTTTCCACAGCTATGAGCTCCACATGATTATCTGGAACACGGATGATGTGATCCTTGATTATGTCAACCCAGTAACAGAAGAGCCTTCCAGCGACACCTGTGTGAAAAGGGTTGGTGGGAGCAAGACTGCCCTGCTCCCTGCCATGGCCCACACACTCACTTTCTTCCTCTGAACCTCTGCTCCTCCTTGCCTTGGTGTGAGGTGCCCACTCCAGTCCTCTGCATGGGCAGAGATGTTGTCCACTTGTTGCTCTGGTTTGACCCTTTGCTGCTACCCCATGGCCTTCATTGCTTCCATCCTTCTGCTCTGCCTTTGGGGCTGGCTGACAAGGTTAGAGGGTAACTGAGCTTCCCCTGCAGCTGGATAAAAGGTCTTGACCATGACAAACAGGAGACAGATGTTCACTCTTGGCACTGAAGAAACCAGTGGTTTGCTGTTGCATATAGGTAGAACCTTACAAAAGGAAGGCCTTGTAAAACCACAGCTGAGGCCTGTTACTTTGGCTAAGTAGAAAAGGACTATGGGAAAGTGATGCAGCTGAATTAGACTTAGATAAACAAGTTCTATAATCATTGTGTGTTCACATCGTGGTGTATGGTGGTTGGTTGAATTATGTTTGTTATGGCTTAAAGCTATGTAACCGATAAAGGCCTGACTGCTTCAAAAGCCTGATTTCTGCAATAAAGCAGCTCTCCTTTGCACCTGCCTGGAGACTCTGCATCACTATGGACCCTCACTCCCAGTTTGCCAAGGAGATGATCAGTAGGAATGTTGCAGAGCTGCTATGTGCATATTAATGGAATGGCAGACAGTGAAGCGGTGGACATTTCTGGGGTTTAGTACAATGCTGCTGCATTGGTGCCAGTTTAGTCAGTTTTCCATCAGTGGCATTTCTGTCTATAAGTACACTGCCCAGAGTCTTTCTAGCATTTGATGCCATTTCCTGACTGTTGTTTTAATACCTTCCTTCACTTTAAAGGATGATACAATCTTTACATTCTAAAGATCCCTGATAGGAAACACTATGCCAGAGCAGTCATTGCTCCCTTTTCTTTTGTCTCGTTTGTAATTTTCACAGACTCATTTCAAATTTCTGCTAATGTCAATAAGAATACTGAGACTACTTACCAGGGTTGATGCTCTCAGCTGCTTTCCTCTTTCATATTGCTTCATACTGTATGTGACCTAATGGCCTTGTTTTGTCATCTGCATTTTGCTGTGGTTTGCTAAAAACTGGCATACACTGCCAACTCACAACTTGTGTGTTGGGATTTCAAGGGCTTTGATGGGTTCCTTTCTGAGATTGCCATGCTCTGGACTTTCACATTCACAAAGACTTCATCTTCCATAGGTCGTATTTCAGTATTTAATACTCCTTCCTGGAATGTAGGCAATATACCAGCAAGTACTAAATTCCCTGCAAGTCCTGTCCTCCCACAGGACCATTTAAAAAGATTGCTTTTTTCCTCTGACTAATCTGCCTGTATGTCGATGGAGAATTTTGTACCTTAAATGAACCTCTTAGAAGGGATCTCATCACAGGCAATATCTCAGGCTTTCTTGAAATACTTGTTCCTTTGGATCCTAACTCCATTCAGAGTGCATTTAAGATTGTTTTCTGTGGTTATGATATTTTATGAAAACCCCTTTGCTAGGATTTTCTTCTCCTGAGAAGCTGAGAGGGCCTCAGCTTCAAATGTAAACAATTTGTTATCTGCTACTGTGGAATGCAGCAAGTGCTTTCTCGATTGGTCAATGTGAGATGGTTCTACTTGGTGGCCAATCAAGGAGGCAGCAGCTCTAGGAGTCACAGAACTTTGTTATTCATTCCTTTCTATTCCTGTCTCGCCTTCTGATGAATCCTTCTCTCTGTTCTTTGTAGTATAGTTATAGTGTGGTCTTTTTTAATGTAATATATATCATAATATAATAAACCAGCCTTCTGAAATGGAGTCAAGATCTCTCCTTCCCTTCACCAAGTCCTAACTGCCCAGAAGACCCACAGTAATAAATGGTGACCCCAGACATGGCAATAAATGGTGAGCCCGGACGTGTGGCAAATGGTCACCTCTGACCGTGTGGCATTAATGGTCACTGCTCCAGTGACCACAGAAGTGGATTCTAGCCTGGAGCTGAAGAACTGAAGACCCTGGATTCAGGCAGAGTTCCTAGCCAAGGCTGACCACAAACTTCCCAGACAACATGTCTGGAAGCCTTCACAGCATAGAGGAGCTTGTTGAAGCTGGATTCACAATGTCTCAAGGTACTTTTGATTTTTCCCTTCTTGAAAATCCTACCCTTCGCAAAATGTGGGAGGACAATTTGCAGACTGTACCTTCAGAAAGGGAAGTTTCTTTCTCTCCTTCAGAGGAGGAGATTGTTGCTCTCTGGCAACATTGGGCAAGCCTGGATCGAATCCGAATGCTGAAAACTCATTTTTATGAATTCTTTAGCTGGACAAAATTCCATGGGATTTTTCCGGATCTCAAACACTCCTGAAATAAAAATGGCAAGGAGACCAACTCCTTTTGGATGCCTTTATTGAGTGATCAGCTCTGGGTGGGGGCCCGAGGGGTCGCGCACACCACCGCTGCTCCCTTCGGCGACGCAGAGGAGGAGAGAGAGAGAGACAGTTTTGCTTTGCAGCAGAGCTGGGGCTTCCGTCCTCGCGGGCGTGCCTAGGAAGACATCTCTGGCTCGTTGTTTAGGGTCCTCATTTTGGCTTAGTTCTTGTAAGGTTACGGTGGCATTTAAAACCTTGCTGGTAAAATAGGAAACCTTTCTGATGATAAGGCCCAGTGCTTAGTTTGTTAAATTTTTGGCTTGTTCATAGTCTCTAAGGCCCTTGGTTGGAGTTCTTGAATGTCTCTTCATTTGCATATTTCCCGGGGATTTTTCCCTGCGCCATTTTAGAAAGCAGCGGAGGCATTACCCGACGGAGGCAACAAGGGTATCAGTAAGGTAGGGGATTAAAAGTTTAGCATTCAACAACTGTTTGATTAACATCTTTAACTGGTTACAATTTTAAATTAACATTTAACAGTTCCATTTGTATCAACTTGTGAACTTGTTCATAACACTTGGTTACAATTTCAAATTAACATTCAACAGCTCTAATTGTATCAACTTGTGAACTTGTTCGTAGCAACTCCCCCCTCTATTATTTTGATCGGGCTGATGCCTGCATCAATTTGCTGTTTCTAACTCTTGGAAATAAAATTTTCTAAGTTTTTGATATTTATTGTATATTTCTCTGGCAGTTTCATGTCTCTGCTCTTGGCCTTCCATTAACATTATTTTTGCTTGTTTCTGATTATTCATTTCAGAACTTTGAATACTTGCTTGGACTGCGGAGGTTAGTATTCGGACTAAACAGGGGAACAGGCATGGTAGAAACAACAATCCAGCTATTGAACAAACAGTTATAAACGCAGCCTTCTTCCACCACGTTCCTTTGAAAGACCAGAACTCATCCCACCAGTTACTATCTATTAAAGGTGTCCACTCCTGATTTCCTACGTAAGCAAATTTACAGATTTCCTTAGAGATGTTTTTTATTACTTCACTTTTATCATCTATTTCCAAGCAGCACTCAGAAGAGTTAAATTTTCCACATATTCCCCCTTCATCTGCTAATAGGTAATCTACAGCCAGTCTAATTTGATAAATTACTGTTCTTGTTTGGGACAATTGGTCACTTATACGTTCAAATACAAGCGCTGTTTGATTGGAAACTTTCTCAAGTACTGCTTGGAGCCTGATTATTCTATTTAACATATAGATAGGGGTACGGTAGCCCCAAGATCCATCTTGGGCCCATGTAGCTGGCCCGTAAGTTTGGATACTTTCTTCTGGAGTCCACACCTTACTTTTCCATATTTGTGTACCCCCCATTTCAAAGACATTTCTTTTCTTTCTCTTGTCTTTTCTTAAATCATCATAAACTGGGACTCCTAGGTGTGCTCCTGATTTCTTAGGTAGTAGAAAAAAGGCTGGTTTGATGACCCCTATGGTACAACTCCCTGTCCAGTCTCCAGGTAACTTTGTGTATACTGCATTCCCACAGATCCAAAACAAATACTCTGGGGCTTGCCAAAACCCATCTCCAGTTTAATCCAGAGATTCCCAAAATTTTGACAATTCTTTAATCCCCCAGAAGGCATTTATTCTTTTTGCAGCGCATTTATACAACTTATATCCTTCATGATATATACATCCTTTGTCTGTTTGTCCCACAGCCCAGTAGGTATTGGGTTCCTTCGGGACCCATTTGGTATCTAAATTCTTTATTATTAAATATCTTTTACATGCCATTTTTCCTACGGGGGTGTTGTATCTCCTCCCTGTTCTCAGTATGCATTCTTCACCTATTATTTTTGATTTCAGGTCCCATTTTTCCCTCCCCCTGGTTGTTAAAGATTCGTATCCTAATTTTGTTTGTTTCCATCTTAAAATTTCTAGTGCGCTCAAACTAATTCCCTCCCATGGCCATATTTCAGTCATTTGGGTACTTCCGCAAACCCAGCATTCCGTCAAGTTTAACGCTTTGCTTATTTTCTCTACTAAATCTATAAATAAATTTTTTCCCACAGGGATGTCTGATTTATCCCTCTCACTGGTCAGCCACTTTTCTTTTACCAAGTCTTTTAATCCTTCATGTTCAAAACAGAACCAAGATTCTCCTACTGGGCATTCTCCAAGCAAGCACTGCCTGTAAGAGGCTGTATTCCTAGTAGTCCAATAGACTCTCCCATCTTCCCGACAGGTAATCAATTGAGAGTGATTAAAACAGCTCGGGTTTATATTGGTGTGGACTCTGAATAGGGACTTCAGGTCTTCCCCATCATAGATAGGATAATAACATTTAGTGCAAGGGTCCTGGTCTCTGCTGAGAGCACTACTCACCAGTAGTATCAGCACCAGTTTTCCCAAGAGTCCGGTAGGGGCCCTTTCTCCCATGCTTGCTCCCTCCGGTCTTGCCTCTTGGATTGAAGGTTTTCCCGGGGGTTTGATAAAGTCCCTCTACACTGGCCGTTTCACTCTCTATCTGCTAATTTTTACTGCCTCTTGGAAAAGCTCAGCAGGAGAATTTAATTTCTACTAATTTTCTAGAGGGGGTGATTTTAACCTTTTAATTCTTGAAACACTTTTTAACACTTACTGTATTACAAAAATTACTTAACTCTCATAATAGCTTACAACAACAATGATTCTCTAACTCTGCTTTCAGTCTTCATCATTCCTCAGTTTTTTTCCTAAGAGTTATCTTTAGATCTTTTGGGTTCTGGATCACAGTCCACTCCTGTGAGTTGGCGGATGAGATTCTTTCTATTGGTTCTGCAGATGGTGCAGGGGAGTTAGGTCTGTCGCTGGGAGGTGTTACCGGCCCTTTGACTCTAGTAATATGTGTCCAACCTTTTTCTTGAGTCCGTATTGCCGTGTGCGTGGTCAGCAACACCTGAAAGGGACCTTTGAATTTAGGTGTTAAAGGTGTATTATTCCAGGATTTAATTAGTACCCAATCCCCAGGGTGGATATTATGCACATTTGTATCATGCAGAGAGGTTTGGGGTATATATCCTTTTTTCCTAAGACCTTCTAATATTCTTCCAATAGCTTTTAAATATTTTCGGGTAGCTTCTTCTCTATCTGAATAATTTCGAGTACTGTAGGGGGATAGTAAGAAGGGAAGCCCAAACATCATTTCATATGGGGAGACCCCTATATCCGCTCGGGGTCTTGTTCTAATATGTAACAATGCCAAGGGTAGACACTTCAGACAATTTAATTTCGTTTCTGATATCAATTTTGTTAACACATTCTTAAAGAGTTTTATTCATCCTTTCAACTCTGCCTGAGCTCTGGGGATGCCATGGAGTATGCAGTCTCCATTTCATTCCCAAAGCTTTGATTACTTGCTGTAAGGCCTGAGCAGCAAAATGGGGTCCTCTATCAGAATCAATAGCATTAACTAAGCCATACCGGGGAATGATATCTTCTAGGATTTTCTTTGCAACCACTTCCGCAGTCTCCCTTTTTGTGGGAAAAGCTTCTACCCAATGGGTGAGGTGGTCTACCATTACTAATAGATGTTTATATCCCTGTATTGGAGGCATTTCTGTAAAGTCAATCTGTATGTTTTGGAACGGTCTTAAAGCCAATTCTCTTCCTCCGGGTTCTATTTTTCTCATTACCTTCTGGTTTATCTTTTGACAAATTACACATCCTTTAGTTATTGTTCTGGCCAAATTATACACTCCGATACATATGTTTTCTCTTAGGAAGTGATCACATAGTCCCTGGGTTCCCCAATGTGTTAGTTCATGTATTTCTGTTAATATCTTTCGAGCTAGGGCCTGGTTCAGGAACTTCCTCCCATCTTGGGTTAACCATTCGCCATGCTCTCCTTGGTGTAACTTAAGTTCTTCCATCGCCTTTCGTTCTTTCTCACTGAAGATTGGCCTAACCTCATCTTCCTTTTGTCCAGCTTTCTTTTCTAGCTTGAAGATCTTAATTGGTTCCCCTGATTCCAAAGCTGCCTCCTTGGCCATTTGGTCAGCAAGTTTATTCCCTTTTATCTCAAGGGTATCTCCCTTCTGGTGTCCTTTTATATGCACTACCGCTATTTCTATTGGCTTTTGTAAAGATTTTAACACTAACTTTATTAGCTCTGTGTGTACTAAGTTCTTTCCCTTAGAGTTTAAATACCCACGCTCCTCCCAGATCTTGCCAAACGTGTGGACTATACCAAATGCATATTGCGAATCTGTATAAATCGTGCCATAGTCTTTCTCTAACAAATCTAGTCCTCTTTTTAATGTATATACTTCGCAGCACTGGGCTGACCAATTTGAAGATAATTTCCCTTTTTCTACGACTTCCATGTATTTCCCATCTATTATTGCATACCCAGAAGCTCTTTTCCCATCAATCACTCTAGAGGACCCTCTAGAGTGTCTGTAAACAACACTCTCCCATAGGGTAAGGGTACATCACCAAGATCTTCCCTTACTTTTGTTTGCATGTGTATTAATTCAAGACAATTATGCTCTATATTGTCTATGGGTTTTCCAGAAAGGAATTGAGCAGGATTAAGACACTTAAAAGTAGCAAACTCTAAATTCTTAGTATCAGGATAATTTCATATTTCAAAATCCTCGAATCAGTGAGCCATTGCTGGGCTCTTTGACTAAGAACTGTTCTAATATCATGTGGCATGTGTACTTTAATCTTTCCTTGTAATGTTAATTTCTGGGCTTCCTCTATCAAAACTGCTGCGGCTGCAATTGCTTGCAGACATGTTGGCCACCCCCGTGCTACAGGGTCTAGTAATTTTGAGAGAAATGCTACAGGCTTCTGAGATCCTCCCCATTCTTGGGTAAGTACTCCATAGGTGATTCCTTCTTCCGCACTTACAAACAGATCAAATTCATTCCCAAGATCAGGCAAACTTAATACGGGGGCTGAAGATAATTTATTCTTTAGATCCTGCAATTGCTGATCATCATCCATTGTCCATTTGATTGGTTCCTGGTCTACTAATTTATTGTACAAAAATTTCACGCT
This sequence comes from Motacilla alba alba, assembly GCF_015832195.1. NCBI lineage: Eukaryota > Metazoa > Chordata > Aves > Passeriformes > Motacillidae > Motacilla > Motacilla alba. The sequence goes on along the minus strand of NC_052028.1, from coordinate 43,827 downwards.
CTGAGTATAATTGTCTATCCACAATTTGCAATACCCAAATAAGCCTAGGAGTTTTCTTACATCCCTCTTAGTTTTAGGGGCTGGAATAGAAAGAATTCCTGTAATTCTTTCAGAACTTAATTTCTTATAACCTCTTCCAATCACGTGCCCCAGATAAGTGACTTCAGATTCTACAAATTGCAGTTTATCCCGCGATACCTTCAGCCCCTTTTCCCCTAGAAAGTTTAAGAGTTGTATACTGACGGTTTTGACTTCGCTTTCTTGTTCTCCAGATACAAGTAAATCATCAACGTATTGCAATATCTTTACTCCTTCTTTGGGATGGAATTGATCTAATAATTCTTCTAGCGTCTGCCCAAACAGATTAGGGGACTCAGTAAATCCTTGTGGTAAGCGTGTCCACCTTAGTTGCATCTTCCGGTTTCTATCTGGATGTTCCCACTCAAATGCAAACCAATCGCGGCAATCCTCTGCTAATGGACAGGACCAAAAGGTGTCCTTTAGGTCTATGATAGTAAACCAAGCATGCTCTCTAGGGATCTGACTTAGCAATGTATACGGATTGGGTACTACAGGATGTCTCGCAACAGTCTTCTTGTTTACTTCTCTTAAGTCCTGGACCAATCGATATTTTCCCTCAGCCTTTTTAATAGCTAATATGGGGGTGTTATGAGGGGACATATATGGTTCGAGAATGCCTTCCCTCAATAGATGTTCAATCACAGGTGCTAAACCCCTCCTTCCCTCTGGTGATATCGGGTACTGTTTCACCCGTATGGGAGGAGTGTCTTTGTGCATTTCTACCCTGATCGGTGGGATAGTCAAATATCCATATTTTCCTTCTTCTGCCCATACCTCAGGGTGAATCCCTTCTAAATCCCTTTCAGTTAACCTCATAAGTCTGACCATCATTTTCCCATTCTCTGGTATGATGCCTACTCCCAACAGAACCTGCAAATCTCTCCCCAGCAGATTGGTTTCCAGTCTAGGCAGATAGATAATATCTACTATACATTGTCTTGAATTTCCTTTTATTTCTATGTTCTCGACAACGGGAGCTCTAAATGGCTTCCCTTCTGCCCCTAATATTTCACAAGTTTTATTTCCAATGGTCACTCCCACTGGTAGCCGATTAATGCTGGATCTATCTGCTCTTGTATGTACAAGGAACTCAAAGTCTTCATCTTGGGGACCCACATTGAAATTTACTAGGGTCTCTTCGTGGTGTCTCATTGGATCCCCTAACATAAAGAGCCCCTGACACCCCTAATCGTCACCCCTCAAGGCTTGTTCCAAGGCTTCCTGTTCCTGTGCAATCACCTCATCTATCTGCAGTTTCCTGCACTCTTTCCTAAAATGACCAACTTGCCCACAATAATAACATGTCTTTTCATTAGGTACTCCTTCTATCCTTCTTGGTCTTTCCCCATCCTTTCTAAATCCTGGTTTTTCCCAGTGTCGCCCTACCGAGGGTGTTGGCTTTCTTTGACCTGTTCCAAGTGACTGTACTGATGGATCTTTATCAGCCCCTACACTTTCCCGGGCTACAGCTACCATTATCCTGGCTTTCGCTTTTGCCTTCTCCTCTTCTCTCCTAAGGTAAACTCTCAGAGCCTCTTTTAGTAACTCATTTATGCTTTTCTCTTGCCAGTCTTCAATCTTTTCTAACTTTCTCCTTATGTCAGGCCAAGATTTCGTAACAAATTGTACTTTTAAAAGTACTTGTCCCTCTGGACTATCGGGATCTATGTTAGAGTATAACTGAAAATTCCTCCTCAATCTATTGAGCCAACTTTCTGGAGTCTCATCCTTTTCTTGGGTACCCTCAAAGGCTAATTTGGTGTTACTACTGCGAGGGACTGATTCTTTTATTCCTTTTATTATTAGAGACCGGTAGTCTTTCATATTTCTTCTGCCTTCTTCTTGATTTGGATGCCACCCTGGATCTACTACAGGCATCTTGGTGTCTCCGGGAGGCCCGACTCTATTCTCCCTTTCCCAAATCTTTATTCCTGCTGCTCTGATCATTCTGACCTCTTCAGGACAAAACAAGATATTGAGTATGGAGTTCAATTCCCCCCAGGTGTAAATGTTAGGTCCAAGGAACTGGTCCACTTGATTTGAAATGCCTACTGGATCGTCGACTAAATTTCCTAACTCCTTTTTAAAACTCCGAACTTCTGAAGCCGTGAGTGGTGCGTTTACAAATCCTACCCCTCCCAACAACCCACCCATTGGGACTTCTCTGAGGGGCATCATCTTTTCGGGTTTTGATGTCCTTGACCTAGTGTTACACCAGGGGCCATCAATATTATTGTCAATTTGGGAAGTCACCTGGGATGCAGGATCTTGCTGGTCACTAGAAGTAGGGGATGAACTCAGATTCCAATTAGGAGGTGGTAAGGGGATAGATGCAGGTGGGGGAGAATAAGGTAGATTCATAGTACTAGAATTGGGAATTACATTTGGGGATAATGGTGAGGGGGTTGACGAGGAAGGTGTACATATGGTGGGGCTGGGGGAGGATGGAAGAGTAACTATGGGGACTGGTGTAGGCTCAAGTTTAGGGTTAGGAGTGTTGGAAGGAGGTGGCAAGGGAGTTGGGGTTGAGGAAGGAACTGGGGTAATTACTGGGAGGGTAGGTACGGGATTAGAGTCTTGCATAGGGGCATTAGGAGGAGGTGGTAGTGGGATTACTGTTGGTGGAATCTGAAGTAGTGATGGAATCAGGGCAGGTGGGGGTTCCGGGGAGGAAGGAGCCAGAGGTAAAATTGGGGGATCTGGGAGAGGAACATGGGGCATTGCTGGGTAGATAGGAGGGAAAGGAGGAGGAGGTAAGTAATCAAGGGGGTCCCACTTTTTGTTGACTGTTTGATCTTCCTCACTCTCCTCCTTATCTTTCTTTTTATTCTTCAACTTACAGATCTTTACGCTTCTCTCACTCACAGCCCCTGCCTGCCAACAGGTGGCATACGCTAACTGTTCTACATCAGGATTCTCTCGAGTTTGTAAATAATGATTTAATTGTGAACATATCCATGGGTCATAAGTCCCATACCAAGGCCACTTCCCTTGTAATTTCAACTTTGGCCAAACTTCAGTACAATAATGAATCATTTTAACCTGGTCAAGGGCTTTAGTGGCTTCTTGAGAATCCCAGTGGTCTAATAACTGCCCAAGTGGACTGTCTAAGGGAATGCTTCTCACCTTTCCTTTTCCTTTAAGGGGGTTTCCTCTTCTACTTACACATTGACCCATCCTTAAATGAGTAAACTAGAATCCCAAATATGCCCCTACCCGAACGATGATCTACAGACGGACAACACAAATTTGTAAGTAACTTAAGTGCTTCTTAGCCTTTTCAACTAAATAGATAACTCTAACTCAGGCCTTTCCCCCCTCGTGATCTAACTTAAACCCTCACACTTCCATTCTCATACAAAAGGGTAACCTTAATTGTGGTTCAGGATAGGGCTCACTAACTCTCCTTACCCGGGTAACACTCTCTACACTCACACCTTTTTGGTTCCGAGCTGTGCCTCAGACCTTTTCCTGACTCTCTACCGTACCTTGGGGCCTATCCTAGCGATTAGACCTCCTATGTATACCCCTGTGCCTTGCCTCTGCTTTAGAGACTCTTGAGCACTCCTTTTTGACGCAAGTCAGGGTCCCTAGTATTAGAATCCCCTCCTTGGGCACCAGGACCTTCCCTTGCCGAGCCACCCGACAGGCAGGACCACGAGTCCAAACCCCGGGCTAGACAGTCCTGTTCTAATACTTTCTCTACCTTCCTCACTTTTTGAACGGAGGTAGGAAGGTTCAAGGAGACTCCATGCGGTTACCCGGGGGTATCCCTTCCCAGGAACTGGGATCAACCCAAGCGGGGCCCGACCCCTTTACCGTCTACCATCCGGCTTGGCTACCCCTCCCCAGTGGAATAACCTAGGTGAAAGGGATGTGTGCAAGAATGTGTGATGCCTGTCCTTGACTTAACCTAAAGACTCCCCACCCCAGTGCTCTTGGGCCGTGGGTTTACGATCTCCTCCCTGAGATCGCGGCAGCGCACCACCTGCAGTACGTCTGGCCCGGTCCTGGGAAGTAAGGACCCTCGTGAGTGCTTGGTACCGGTAGTGCCTGGGGGCACCCTGTAATGCGTGTGACTCACCCACTGTCTAGGTACTCCACACGCCCGGACTTACCTAGACCACAATGGTCTTGTCAAGGGAGACCTAACCATGACACGTGCCACTCACACCTGGCTATCCCCTGCACGCCCGGGGGGGGAACTCTCTATCCCCAGGAGACGCCTCACTCAGCAGTTTCTTTTGCTCCCCCCCATTCCCGGCCGGCCCCCTCGCAGGAGTCCGGAACCGCGGTACTAGGGGGTCTTCACTCACTTCAAGGATCCGAGCTGCCAGTCCTCGTCTCATTCACACACCATTCGCACGCTTCCTATGCCCGCCACCGAGGTTACTTACTCCTCCAGTGCTCCTTGGCGTCGCTGTTCCCAGGCTGATCTCTGGTCCAGGTAGCCAGCTGTCCTGGAGGTCCAGGGCGGGCAGCCATCCCCTTCCTGGCATCCTCTTCAGGTGTGGCTATCCCGGACGAGCCCCCAGCTGAAATAAGTAAAGGGCAAGGAGACCAACTCCTTTTGGATGCCTTTATTGAGTGATCAGCTCTGGGTGGGGGCCCGAGGGGTCACGCACACCACCGCTGCTCCCTTCGGCGACGCAGAGGAGGAGAGAGAGAGAGACAGTTTTGCTTTGCAGCAGAGCTGGGGCTTCCGTCCTCGCGGGCGTGCCTAGGAAGACATCTCTGGCTCGTTGTTTAGGGTCCTCATTTTGGCTTAGTTCTTGTAAGGTTACGGTGGCATTTAAAACCTTGCTGGTAAAATAGGAAACCTTTCTGATGATAAGGCCCAGTGCTTAGTTTGTTAAATTTTTGGCTTGTTCATAGTCTCTAAGGCCCTTGGTTGGAGTTCTTGAATGTCTCTTCATTTGCATATTTCCCGGGGATTTTTCCCTGCGCCATTTTAGAGAGCAGCGGAGGCATTACCCGACGGAGGCAACAAGGGTATCAGTAAGGTAGGGGATTAAAAGTTTAGCATTCAACAACTGTTTGATTAACATCTTTAACTGGTTACAATTTTAAATTAACATTTAACAGTTCCATTTGTATCAACTTGTGAACTTGTTCATAACACTTGGTTACAATTTCAAATTAACATTCAACAGCTCTAATGGTATCAACTTGTGAATTTGTTCATAACACTCCTTTGATTTAGACATCTGGGAGGACATGGATTTGTATTTTAATGACATTGTTACCTATGGATTTCCTTTGCCAGCTGTTTACCCCTCTTTCAGGTGTCTTTGGACAGTTTTGGCATGCAGGGCTTCCACAGCGGAGTTCCTGCTTTGGTGGTGGGAGCGTTATGGAGCTCCCCCAGATCCGGCAGGAGAAAAGCCTGTTAAAGGACACAAACTGCTGGTTTTTTCCGCCCCCGAGTCGTGGGGGGCTGAAACTTTGCCCACACTTGAAGAAAAAGTTCTTTCTACGTCTGTGGCATTTGCTCTCACTGAATCTTCTTTCTCGCGGGGGGGGCTGCGGGGCGCCTCCGTCTTTCTCGCCTGAAGGAACCCGTGGGTCTCGGGCTGTAAATCCCCCCGGCTAGCTTGGGATTTATGCCTGCACGGATCCTACATGGACGAAGTAAAGGACGAGAGGCGCTCTTTCTCCACGTGGTTCTGATGTCCTGTTTATTATCTGGAAGTAGGGCTTCCAGGTGAAGAAAAGAGAAAGAGCTCTAAACTCAAGGGACATTTATACCCGCGGAATGGGAGGCGGGACGGAAGGCCGCAGCCAAAGGGACACCAGTGGGGAGGGGCGAAGGGAGGGGTTACACGGGACAGACCACCGTACCAAGGGATACCATGGGAACAGTTCACCCAGTGCAGAACATCTAAATACCTATATAGTGCATCACAACCCTCGCCTTTCTCTCCGCCCCGCCCAGCCCCGCGGGTCCCGCTCCGGAGGGCTGTCCCGCCGCCTCCCGCGCTGGACACCCCGCCTTAGCAGCGTCTGCTGTCCGCGCCTGCGGCCGTTCCTCCAGTACAGCCAGTGACGGCTCCGACAGCTGTGGCCCCGCCTTCGCCCGCTGCACCGGTGGAGGAAGTTGCAGCTGTCGACCCCGTTCCAGTGCGGGATGATGCCGAAGTGCCTGCATTCAGCCCACCACCCCCACCCGCAGTGCCCGCAGAGCTGTCTCCGGAGCTTGTCCCGCCGCCCCCGATGCCCCGGGCGGCGGATGCTGAGGTGTCTGCGACCGAGCCAGCGCCCCCCGCGAGTTCGGACCGTTCCGAGGCCGCTGCTGCGGCTGGGACGGTGGTGCTGGCGACCAGCCTCTACCTCCGTGAGGGAGGTGGTCCAGTTCGGCTGCTCACAGCCGGTGCTGCTAGAGTCACCACTGTCAAACTCAGTGTCATTCTGGGACACTGCATTTTTCGCGGGTGGTCAGGAGCTTCTCGCTGGGGGTTGGAATGCCTGCTTCCCCCCGCACACCCTGGCGGCGTGGGGGAGGGGGTTCCCGAAGGCTCTGCCTCCGGCCCCGAGCCCGAAGCGGGTCGGGTTGGTGCCGAGGGGCAGAAAGTGGGAACACTGGCATTTGCATTGCAGGGGCAAGAGAAACAGTGCACACTGAGCATTGCTCGTTTGCTTTGGGATCAGGACAGCCCCAGATCCAAGATCGACATCCCCAGGAAAGCTTCTGTCCCACAGCTGCCGGCCTGCGCCGGTGGTGCTGGGAGGACGAAGCATTGGGTCACACCTGCACTTGCAGCATGGTCACACCGGGTTGTGAGAACACAGATCCCGCCTCCCTGGCCGGGTCTGGGCCGTTTGGCTCGTTTTCCTGGGCCAGGGCCTCCGCCCCGGTTGCTGTTGGGCTTGGAAGCTTTGCTTCCCCCACCTGGACCTGGGCCACCGGCCTGTGGGCCGGGTTTGGGTTCCCTGGTCCAGCCACCGGGCCCAGGGCCCCCGCAGGGTCCTAGAGGCCACTGCTGCTGCTGCTCTTTCTGAATTGGAAAAAAAAAAAAAAAAAAAAAAAAAAAGAAGAAGAAGAAAAATTATATAAAGAAAAGTTGAAAGAGCTGGCAGCTCAAAAGAATTGAAAAGCCAAAAACTGTAGCCTCAGCCCAAGTGGTTCAATTAAGGGCTGTGGCAAGGGCATTTCAGAATTTTTTAAAAATTGCTGATAACTGTCAATGGATTTTTGATAATTATTGATGGGTTTTTCTTTAGCAGTTCTTTGTTTCAACTTTCTGCAAGCTTATTTCCAGACAAAAAGGGACTTTCAGAGATGTCAAAGAGGAACATCTTCAGTCCATGGACACTTCCTCCTGAATCTCAAATGCTTGGACTTGAAATAATGGACATTCTTTGCATGGATATTTGCATTTTCTTATATTGTAAGATTGTTTTAGTGATATAATAGAATTTGATATTCTACAGGTGAAGGATTTCTTTGATCATTCCACATCAGCAGTGATTGAGGTTTCAATTGGCAACAGATAAACCTCAAGATGAGTGTTTGTTCTCTCTTCTGCAAGAGCATAGCAGAGGAGTTTACAAACACCATTTTTCTTTTTAATTAATTATATAAAGAAGGGTGAAATGTGGTTATGATATTTTATGAAAATCCCTTTCCTAGGATTTTCTTCTCCCGAGAAGCTGAGAAGGCCTCAGCTTCAAGTGTAAACAATTTGTTATCTGCTACTGTGGAAGCAGCAGGTGCTTTCTCGATTGGTCAATGTGAGATGTTTCTACTTGGTGGCCAATCGAGGAGGCAGCAGCTCTCGGACTCTAGGAGTCACAGAACTTTGTTATTCATTCCTTTCTATTCCTGTCTCGCCTTCTGATGAATCCTTCTCTCTGTTCTTTGTAGTATAGTTATAGTGTGGTCTTTTTTAATGTAATATATATCATAATATAATAAACCAGCCTTCTGAAATGGAGTCAAGATCTCTCCTTCCCTTCACCAAGTCCTAACTGCCCAGAAGACCCATGGTAATAAATGGTGACCCCAGACATGGCAATAGTTTTTCACCAAAACCATTCAACAATGCCTCTTCTCTTACAAAATGTGATGTGAGTGACAAAGATGGATCCCCATGAAAAGTCATACACGTATAAATGTTAATCATAAGAATGGTGGCTTCCTCCTGCAGTTCCATTTGTAACTGAGTTGATATTCCAAAGCTAAATATTCCAGGCCTGTGAACAGAAAAGGAAGTTATTGATATTTACCAATATTGCAGATGGGACGTGCCTTGGCTTGCCTGGCCCTGCTGCTGAACCAAATAGTGGCAACTGAGGTGTTTCACCCCAGAGACACTATTGGCTAGCTAGATGTTGCAGCTGGGCACCTGGGGAAAAGTCCAGGCAGGCCAGGGCTCCAGTGGTGGCAGGATGTAGTTTCCTCTCGTGGAGGGTCTGCTCCTCAGGTCTCCCTCTGATGGAGAAGCTTTAAGGCGATGATGAAGGAAAGGAGTCGGTTCTGATGGAGAGTTTTAATCCAGAGCTTTTATTCTGGCCCGCAGGCCTCTGAATCTAGCAACAGCTCCACAGAACTCTCCACTGCGTGGTTTGCTTGCCCTTTTACCTGGAGGAGAGGGGGGACGGGGAGGAAACCCACCAACCAGGTATGGGAGAGGAGGTCTCAAAGGATAAAGGACACCTGGATGGCCCAATCCCCCCTGGAGGGCAGAGGGCAACTTTTGAATTTGCCCAATTACTTGATGCCTTTCTGGAATTCCAGGATTGACAGACAGTGCTTGTCAGGGGTCAGGGTGGGGAAAGGAGAGTTGATTGACACACCTAGGAGGGAATCTTCAGGGGAGGAACCTGGGTACTGGGGTAAACCATGACATCACACTGCAACATCAAGTCTTTGTCTTTTGCAAGAATTACCCCTAGGAGGATTTGTGTTGATTTTGATTTCTATGGTGTTAGCCCTGCTGCAGAAAATAGTGGACTGTACTCTCTTCTTGTGCTCTCATTCCCCCCTCTCTGCTTTGCATGCCCTAGTTAATCTACCGGTGTGACTCATTTGGCTCATATCATCTCATAGTGCAAATTCTGCATAGTTTCATGTACTTAAAAATGCCAGTTGCCAAGGAGCATAACAATTCAAGGGGCAAAGAATTGTAGGGCGGGGCAACTTCAGGTGCTGAAACTGTAAGTGGTTGAGGTCATGCCATATTAAAGTGACAGAGCAAATCAGTTGATATAGGACTTTGTCCTAGTTTAGGGCAAGTTTGGGAGAAAATCTACAAAAGGAGGCCCCTTCAGAAAGCAAACCCACACAGCCCCTCCCTCCAACTGGTTCGGGAAGGATTCCTCGGAGAGAAGTGGAAAGAACCTGTTTATTTAACAGGCACAGCACCCCCATCACACAGAATGAACAATACCAGATGATAACACTCCTTCACCACTCTGAAAAGGATGACAAATTCAGAAAGTCTCTCTTGGGGGGTGGTTGCTCTGTTGTCAGTCCCTCCGGCGCTGGAGATGGCTGCTACAAGCCACGAGGTGCAAGCTCTCGGTGTTTCCAGGTCCCAGTCCAGAGCAGGTTCAAGTAGTTCCAAAAAGGGGGGGGGGGGGGGGGGGGGGAAAGGGAAAAGGAAAAAAAAAGGAAAAAAAGGAAAAAAAAAAACAGTCCAGGGAAAAAAAAAATTGGACTGCTTAGCTGAACTAGCTAATGAGCAGAAGCAAAAGCAAAAGCAAGAGCGAAGCAGGAGCGAGCAGAAGCCAGAGCAAGAGCAAAGCAAAAAGCCCAGCAAAAAGCAAAAGCCGCGCTATGTACTCCCTGTCTCTGTGTCCCGCCAGTCGTGGGGGAGCGGGCTGATAACAAAACCCAAAACAAAACATTCACTCTTCAGAGCCAGTCTTGAAGGCACAGAACATAATATCCAGCATAAACAGAACACACAAATGGGGATACAAGCATCATAACGTCACCCTAGGACATTCCACCCCTTATCCCCATATCATCAACATACCACACATCATGCATTTTATTCAAGTAAAACTTCCATCCATTACCCCCAAAAATTACAAGCTATACCCATCATGCCCTCATCGCATCCCCACACCGGACCACTGAATCCAGCCCCCATACCACAGAGCTGCAGGATTCCCCACTTTCATTTTACTCACTCAAAACTCCATCTTTCACTTGCTCAAACCTTCAACACCTACCCATTTCCTTCTCCATCTTTCACTTGCTCAAACCTTCAACACCTACCCATTTCCTTCTCCATCTTTCACTTGCTCAGACCTTTCACACTTACACATTTCTTTCTATCTCATGTCTGTATGGTTTAATGTACAGACAATGGCAGTAACATCCAACAAACAGTAATATTTGCATATCATTCTCACCCCACAATCAGATCTCCCTGAGGTACACATCGTGTTGTTCCATCTCTCTGCATTATCCACCATGTGCAACCTGGTCCCTGAGCAAAGACAACCCCACGAATGGGTTTGTCTGTACTTGAGGCAGAATTGATCCACACGGTCTTCCCTAACAAACCCCTGACATGTACCACCGGGACTTTATCTCCATCTGTTATATTCAGGGACTCAGATTGGGCAGGACCTGCTCGGTTGGTGGAACCTCGGGTGTTAACTAACCAGGTGGCCTTTGCTAAATGCTGCTCCCAATTTTTGAAAGATCCCCCACCCAAGGCTTTCAACTGGGTTTTTAACAGTCCATTGTACCTCTCCACTTTGCCTGCAGCTGGTGCATGGTAGGGGATATGGTACACCCACTCAATGCCATGTTCTCTGGCCCAGGTGTTGATAAGGCTGTTCTTGAAATGAGTCCCGTTGTCTGACTCAATCCTCTCAGGGGTACCATGCCTCCAAAGGACCTGCTTTTCAAGGCCCAGGATGGTGTTACGGGCTGTAGCATGAGACACAGGGTAGGTTTCCAACCATCCTGTAGTGGCTTCTACCATGGTCAGCACGTAGCGCTTGCCTTGGCGTGTCTGGGGCAGTGTGATGTAGTCAATCTGCCAGGCCTCTCCATACTTATACTTGGACCACCGCCCACCATACCACAGGGGCTTCACTCGCTTGGCCTGTTTGATGGCAGCACACGTCTCACAGTCATGGATGACCTGCGAAATACTGTCCATGGTTAAATCCACCCCTCGGTCTCGTGCCCACTTATAGGTGGCATCTCTACCCTGATGACCTGAGGCATCATGGGCCCATCGAGCTAGGAATAACTCTCCCTTATGTTCCCAATCTAGATCTATCTTGGACACTCCTATCTTTGAAGCCTGGTCTACCTGCTCATTGTTTTGGTGCTCCTCATTCGCTCTGCTCTTGGGGACATGGGCATCCACATGGTGGACCTTCACAGGTAGCCTCCCTACCCTGGTAGCGATGTCTTTCCACTCTTCAGCAGCCCAAATTGGTTTCCCTCTATGCTGCCAATTAGTCTTTTTCTACCTTTCCAGCCATCCCCACAGAGCATTGGCTACCATCCATGAGTCAGTGTAGAGGTAGAGCTTTGGCCACTTCTCTCTTTCAGCAATATCCAGGGCCAGCTGTATAGCTTTGAGTTCCGCAAATTGGCTTGATCCACCTTCTCCTTCGATAGCTTGTGCAACCTGTCGTCTGGGGCTCCATACAGCTGCTTTCCACTTCCGATTCATTCCAACGATGCGACAGGACCCATCAGTGAAAAGAGCATAGCGTGTTTCCTCTGGGGGCAGTTGGTTATATGGTGGAGCTTCTTCAGCCCGTGTCACTGGTTCTTGTTCTTCGTCTGTGACACCAAAATTTTCACCTTCGGGCCAATTTGTAATTACCTCCAAAATCCCAAGGCGATTCAGTTTACCTATACGGGCGCGCTGTGTGATAAGAGCAATCCACTTGCTCCATGTAGCACTGGTGGCATGGTGGGTGGAAGGAACCTTCCCTTTGAACATCCACCCCAGCACCGGTAGTCGGGGTGCCAGGAGGAGTTGTGCTTCTATACCAATCACTTCTGAGGCAGCTTGGACTCCTTCATAGGCAGCCAAGATCTCTTTCTCTATTGGAGTGTAGTTAGATTCAGACCCTCTGCAGCTTCGACTCCAAAATCCCAGTGGTCGACCCCGAGTCTCCCCAGGCACCTTCTGCCAAAGACTCCAAGACAGACCATGGTTCCCGGCTGCAGAGTAGAGCATGTTTCTCACCTCTGGTCCTGTCCTGACCGGGCCAAGGGCTACTGCATGAGCAATCTCCTGCTTGATCTGGACAAAGGCTTGTTGCTGCTCAGGGCCCCAGTGGAAATTGTTCTTCTTCCGGGTGACCAGGTAAAGAGGGCTCACGATCTGACTGTACTCGGGAACATGCATTCTCCAAAAGCCTATGGCACCTAGGAAAGCTTGTGCCTCCTTCTTATTGGTTGGTGGAGACATAGCTGTGATATTGTTGATAACATCCATAGGAATCTGACGCCGACCATCTTGCCACTTTACTCCTAGGAACTGAATCTCACGAGCTGGTCCCTTTACTTTGCTCTTTTTGATGGCAAAACCAGCTCCCAGGAGGATTCGGATGATTTTCTCTCCTTTCTCAAACACTTCTGCAGCTGTGTTCCCCCATACAATGATGTCATCAATATACTGTAGATGTTCTGGAGCCTCACCCTTTTCTAGTGCAGTCTGGATCAGTCCATGGCAGATAGTAGGACTGTGCTTCCACCCCTGGGGCAGTCGGTTCCAGGTGTACTGCACTCCCCTCCACGTGAAGGCAAACTGAGGCCTGCATTCTGCTGCTAAAGGAATGGAGAAAAATGCATTGGCAATATCGATAGTGGCATACCACTTCGCTGCCTTGGACTCCAGCTCGTACTGGAGCTCTAATATGTCTGGCACGGCAGCACTCAGTGGTGGAGTCACTTCATTCAATGCACGGTAGTCCACCGTCAATCTCCATTCTCCTTCAGATTTATGCACAGGCCAAATAGGGCTATTAAAGGGTGAGTGGGTCTTGCTGACCACCCCTTGGCTCTCCAGCTCTCGGATCATCTTATGGATGGGAATCACAGCATCTCGAGTGGTTCTATACTGTCGACGATGCACTGTGGAAGTGGCAATTGGTACCTGTTGCTCTTCTCCCTTTAGAAGTCCTACTGTACATGGATTCTCGGACAGTCCAGGCAAGGTGTTCAATTGCTGGACACCCTCTGTCGCTACAGCTGCTATCCCAAATGCCCACTTGAGTCCTTTTGGGTCTTTGAAACACCCACTTCGGAGATAATCTATGCCCAAAATACATGGGGCCTCTGGGCCAGTCACAATAGGGTGTTTCTTCCACTCATTTCCCGTCAGGCTCACATCAGCTTCCACCAAAGTGAAATCCTGTGATCCCCCTGTCACACCAGCAATAGAAACGGATTCTGTCCCCACATATCTCGATGGGATCAATGTGCACTGGGCACCAGTGTCAACCAAAGCCTTATACTCCTGTGGTTCTGATGTGCCAGGCCAACGAATCCACACAGTCCAGAAAACACGATTTTCCCTAGCCTCTACCTGGCTAGAGGCAGGGCCCCTCTAAGCCTGGCTGTCCTTCTTTCCTTGGACGTATGTCTTGGAAGTTCCTTCAAGGGGATCGGACATGTCATCATCATCATATCTGACAGTTTGGCTATGGGCAACTGGAGCTGCTTTCCTTCTGGTGGGACTTCCTCTCTGAGCCCTGTCTTCCTTCAATTCACGCACCCGTTGGGCCAGAGCAGCAGTAGATCTTCCATCCCATCTCCTCATGTTTTCTCCGCAATCCCGCAGGAAGAACCACAGCTCAGTTCGTGGGGTGTATCTTCTCTCTCCATCTGGGGAACGTCTGTGTTGGGTACCAGAACCTCTGATCTGCACTGCCGAGATTTGGAGAAGGTCTTCTTTAATCTCATCTCTGAGCTTCTTATGATTCTCCTCTATCTTGTCCTCCAACTTCTGTAGACGTGTCTCCACCGCTGCGATTCTGGCGTATGTTGGGCCATGTACAGCATCTGCATATGCTCGCAGCTTCCTTGCCATATCAAGCACGGTCTCATCCCTGTCATCCCGCTTCATTATGGCCAAAGCAGAAGCATATTCATGTGGCCCAAGTCGTACGAGTTTTCGCCACATCACAGATGTGCATGGTACCAAGTCTGGATTCCTAGTTGTTATGTCATCTGAGAAGATAATCTCTGCCACTGCCATTTCTCTCAGGCGTTGGATCCCTTGTTCTATAGTCTTCCACTGGGTTTGTTGCATATAGAGATCATCTGCACACAGGTACCTTTGTGCAACACTATCCAAGACCCATGCCCAGAGGCTGTGAGGATCAGCCCCCCTCATCATTCCTTGGTCGATGACAGGATCATGTGACAGGGATCCCAAATGCCTCGCCTCAGTGCCATCCAGAATTGTAGCCTCACCTGCAGCATCCCAAAGACGGACTAGCCAGCTAATTATGGATTCATCAGACTGTCGGGTGTAATCCTTCCTTAGGCCACGGAGGTCCTTCAGGGAAAAGGACTCAATATTGGCTTCCGACCTTGCGCCTGTTGCTCTGACTCCTGATTTTATGTCAGGAGGTGTTGAAGGTCCTTCTCCTGTATCATCATCATCATCCACTGGTCGATCGGTCTTGTCTGTGCACTTTCCACTTCTAGTGCTAGTAGCAACAGCCATTGGTTGAGGCTTATTGTCTGGTCTAGCTGCTGGCTTCAAGCCTGGGGTGTTGGCTGCAGCCTGAGAGACTGTGATAGCTGTTGATTTATCTCTCTGCCCCCCTGCCTCTGTCTGCTGCCCTAGAGTATCTAGCAGTGTGCGATAAGCATATGCCAGGGCCCAGCACACTGCAATGATCCTTTTCTCTTTAGGGTCATCATGGTACTTCTCTCTCAGGTATTTCCCCACCTCAGCTGGGTCCTGAATGTGTTGATGGGGAAAGTCCCACACTATAGGGTCAGAGAATTCCTTCAGGATTTGGCCCATATTCTCCCATTTCCCACCCCACTCAGGATTTTCCATGCCTGGGTCTACTCCTGGGTCAGGGGTTTCATCACCCCGTCTAGAAATCTCAGCCCTCATTCTAGAAAAGCTGCAGACTGTATAGAGGAAGCTTACCAGATTAAATACCAGAAAGATGGTCTCTTTAACATTCAGAGGAAACTGAACATTCTTCAATAATGATGTAACAGATTCAGAGGAGAAGAAGGAAAGCAAAGGCTGAAAAGCCTCATTCTCTGCTCCTCCTTTAACAAACTGGATGCATAACCATAGCCATGAACCATTCATACCTGGAACAGACCCCAGCATGTTTATAAACTTCTTACAAATCATTACCACCAAGCCCAGCAGGATAGCTATTCTAGTCACAGCCCCTCTGCTATAAAAACTACGTATTAGGGACAATACTAGAATGATTTCTGGATAAGAAAATAAACCTAGGGACCACAGAGGTATTAAGATCTCAAAAAACCCTAGGGACCAGAAATGCATGCAAGCCCTCACCCCAAGAGACATTATGAATTCAAAAAACATGGCTATTAACTACTATATAACAACACAGAGTAATGGCAACCAAAATGCACTCAAAACAGGGTTTTTCCACTCTCTCACACTGCCCCACACGTTGGGCGCCAAATTTTGTCCTAGTTTAGGGCAAATTTGGGAGAAAATCTACAAAAGGAGGCCCCTCCAGAAAGCAAACCCACACAGCCCCTCCCTCCAACTGGTTCGGGAAGGATTCCTCGGAGAGAAGTGGAAAGAACCTGTTTATTTAACAGGCACAGCACCCCCATCACACAGAATGAACAATACCAGATGATAACACTCCTTCACCACTCTGAAAAGGATGACAAATTCAGAAAGTCTCTCTTGGGGGGTGGTTGCTCTGTTGTCAGTCCCTCCGGCGCTGGAGATGGCTGCTACAAGCCACGAGGTGCAAGCTCTCGGTGTTTCCAGGTCCCAGTCCAGAGCAGGTTCAAGTAGTTCCAAAAAGGGGGGGGGGGGGGGGGGGGGGGGGGAAGGGAAAAGGAAAAAAAAAGGAAAAAAAGGAAAAAAAAAAACAGTCCAGGGAAAAAAAATTGGACTGCTTAGCTGAACTAGCTAATGAGCAGAAGCAAAAGCAAAAGCAAGTGCGAAGCAGGAGCGAGCAGAAGCCAGAGCAAGAGCAAAGCAAAAAGCCCAGCAAAAAGCAAAAGCCGCACTATGTACTCCCTGTCTCTGTGTCCCGCCAGCCGTGGGGGAGCGGGCTGATAACAAAACCCAAAACAAAACATTCACTCTTCAGAGCCAGTCTTGAAGGCACAGAACATAATATCCAGCATAAACAGAACACACAAATGGGGATACAAGCATCATAACGTCACCCTAGGACAGACTTTCAGCTGGACACCTCTGAGAATAGCAGCTTGTCAGCAATGACACAGTGATCTTTCTAGCTGTATTCCAGAAAGAGAAAATGGACACATTCAATGGTTAAGATGTTTGGCATGAGAAAAAAGCAAGAAATATACCACAAAATACTTGAGCTGGATAAACTGCGTTTAGTGAGAATTTTGCAGTTGTTCTTTCTTGTCTGTGCCTTTACTTTTCACAGAAAACAGTGGGAGTTTTAATTATTATTTTTCTTGTTTTTGTTTTGTTGGCCTCCCTCTTTCCACCTGTAATTAACAAATTTGCCTTTCTTTTCTGGCTTCTCTTTCTTTACCTATAGAAGGTCACATGAGGTTATCCAACCTTGTCATAAACATTCTCATACTGTGGAAATAAGTAGAATGTATAGCTAAAGGGATAAAACAAACCCACACAAAAAGGGGTTTTTTACAGTCTTCTGTGAGAACATTAGGACACAAGATATCTTTGAACTATGTTATGCTGTATTGATTTAACTTTTAGCCCACTAATTACTATTATTATATTATTACAAGTGTCTGGCCTTTAATACATAGCCTTTGAAATCATCCAGCCCAATATTTTGGCTAATTTTATTTTATTTCTAGTGAGGACTCTGTTTCTTATGGAATATTCCAGAGCAAGAGCATCCACGGTAGAGTTATGCTGTCATAATCAAAAGCGTCATAAATTCTGGTACAGTTTGTGCTGGTAATGTGTCAAGAAATGAAAGGTTTTAGATTTTTTTTACTTTTAAATGTAACCATTATTTGAAATATTTAAGAGTTGGGGGTTTCTCCCCCACAAAATACTTCTCTCTGAAATGTTACTCAGGGTTTACACATAAAAGCCCACCCTGTAAAATATGTTGCGGATACTCTGCAGTAACTGCAGCTTAGCAACTAGTGATGATAACGTGAAGGAATGACATTCCTTCTGCAGTGATGAAAACTCTGCCTACGCAGACATACTCAACAAAGGTTACGATGACTTAGCTCCTGTCCTAAAGTTAATGTGCATTTTAAAACTTCCCAAGAAGGTGAATTCAAGCTCCTTCATTGTTCTGTGCTGGAGTCCAAAGAGAATTTCAGTGTGCTTTTTGTCATTTACAGCTGTCATTGCTTAGCTCTTGAACATGAGACTCCCTCATGACTGATGAAAATTGTCTATTTAAGAGTGGGTCAAAGACATGGTCCTACTCTAGAAGGAGATGAGAAGGTTTCTGCAGTCTTAGTCATCTCTTCTGTTTTTGATTTCTCTACAAAACCGGTGGGAAGTTTTCTGAAAGTAGTCCAGAAGCTGGCAATATGGACAACTTAGAATTGAACATTTGCTGCAGTGCTACTGTGGTAATAACAGAAAGGACTTGAAAAACTAAAAAGGGCAAACAAAGCAGTTGGAAGGAAAAGAACATTAACTGTCATTCCATTCTTCTAACATATCCTTCTTTAAATCATCATTTTCATGCAGTTTCACAGCTTGAGTTGGTATCCCTGAAAAGGAATCTGAGACAGTAAATGTTTTAATGGAGTAGATGCGACAAACGCAGGCCAAGTTGCCTTTATTATATCAAATACAAATAATGTTTGAGCTACTCTCTGCTTGAGGTACTGTCACGATCCGCCCTCATGGACAAGATTGTGATGGTTCGTTATCTGATCTCAGGGTACAAAACACCAACACGGCAAGGGGGTTTGCAGTAACAAAATCAATGTACTTTATTGAACAATCACAGCAAAATGCATTGGAGGGAATTGGGGAGAGAGAGAGAGAGAGAAAGAGAGAGAGAGAGAAAGAAAACCCTATAGGAAAGGAAGGAAAGACAGAGTAAGTATATCTACCAACATAGAGGCGATGCAATTCTTCGAGGTCCAGTCGAGGTCCAGTCAAGGAGTCGCCTTTACGGTGGTGGAGATCTCCAGAATCTAGCTGACTTAAGAGTTTTTTTATATTGAAAGTTATTTTATATTGAAAGGGAAGGAGGGGGGAAAGAACACAATAGTCTTATGATCTCAACAGTGGGGAGAGCTATTATTTTCCTGGTTCACTGCCTGCAAGCAAACATGATCAGTTCGATTAGCTGTTCTCCCCACACACACACTGCCCTCCTCCCCCCAGGTTACAGGTTTCAGTCCTTGAGGAGAAAAAGAGTCTTGTCCACATAGGGGTTTCATGTCTCAGTCTTAGAGGGAGTGGTTTCTCCCATCTCAGTCCATCTGCCACGGTTAAAAGAAGGGTCTTCTGTGGAGACCACCAAAGGGTAATTCCAGAAGAGAGTCCAGCCAGGCTTGGGGGTGGAAAACTCCAGGCCATTGTTACAGAGCAAGGCAGGCGAAGGAAGGTCAAGATGCTCCTTGTCCTTTTCACTGGGAGCAGTGTAGCGTGAGGTACAATAACTCAAGTTACAGTCCCAGGAACTTGGCAAACCCCCACCAAACCAGGATGTAGGATCCTCTCTCTTTCAGTGATCTCAGTCTTCTTTCACGACGATCGTGAGGCAGATGAGAAAGCAATCTTGGGCAGAGTCTTACAGGTACTTAGCTCACACTAAGAATTTTACTCATGATTGAGCAAGTTTTACTGTCATGATTGAGTAAATGTTACTCATGATTGAGTCAAGTTTACTGTCACTCAGAATTTTACTGTCATGATTGTCATTGAGACTTTTCAAGGAAAGCTCTGAATAGCAATGTTTGTGTAAAAATAGTATTTTATCTCCTGTATTTGTGTGAAGCAGGCGAGCATTTTGCTGTCACCAGTGCTGCTTAACCTTTTATGTCATATCCCTTTTCATATCCATATTGTGCTTAAGCATTATTAATCTACTTTAGAATTGGCACATGGAATAAGATTACTTTTTCTTTTTGAAAACTAATGTAATTCAACCTACCTACAGCAAATAATTCACTAATTGTAAATCCCCAGCTAGCATCTTTTACACATATTCTAACCTTCTAAACAAGTAACAAGAGCACTCTCCAATACTTTACTTTTTTAAGCTCACAAAATGCTTCCCTCCTTTGCATTTGGCAACTCTAAAATGAACGACATGTCTGCAGCATTTTAACATGCACCATATTTAGCCAAGTAATTAAAAACAAATAAAAAGTAGCCCCTTCAATGTGGAAATATTTTAAAATTGTTTTTGAATATACAAAACATACCCTTACATTGCACATTGCATGCAGATTTAATCGTTGTGAAAGCAAACCAAATGTTTCTGTTTGGATAGCACAGTTTTCCACAGTTTTCCACAATTGTTCTTGGCACAGTTTTCTACTTATGTGACTGTTAGGACACTCAAAGGTACTTCTAAGGTACTGTAGCAAGCAGAAAAGGAGGAGAGGTTGTGCCTTATTTCTGGCTTCTTTTGGCTTCCTTTTTGATTTTCTTCTTCTTGCTCTTTTTCATGTCACCTTTCTAGATACCATGATTTAGATTTGCAGTTTACTAAGCTATGTTTTTTGTCTGGAATTCTTGTAAATTTTGAAAGGAACCCAACCTGTAAATATGCATATTTTTATGATTTGCTAGCTACATATAAAATCTTCCTGCTGCTCTAAATCGCTTTTATTTGATATGCATTTTATTACCATTCAAATCAAAAGAGAACAGTTCCTATATTCACTGTTTTTGTATTGCATTCAGTTCAATGTGCGCTAAGGGTGCAAAAAAGTTCTGCTGGAAAAAAGGATCTGCAAACAAATTAGCCAAGACACATAGTACAAGGGTCTCGCAAAGGTTCGAAGTTTCTCTGCCTTTCTGGCAGTCTGTCTTCACAGCAAGACTTGATGAGCTATTTCGCTATTTATTTGACAGAAAGTGATAGCAAAGCAAGCAAAATGGAGCAGCAAAAGAAGATAGCAGCAAAATGTACATTATAGCCTCTCTTATTCATCATTGTCTAAACAAAATTTTTCTTGCCATGATCCATAAAATACCTTAGTAGAGTTAAAGACTAGAAAAATACAACTTTGTTGTGGATTCATTAAAACCAAAGCTAACTGTGGACACAAGTGCCCAGCGTGATGCTGGGAACTCCTAGCTGGTTTCAGTGAGTTGTCTGGAGAACTGCACTTATAGTGGGCATTACTTGTGTGTCTGTAAGGTGGGGAGTTTATGTGGGGCCTTGAGCCCTGAGAGTGCCATGGGCACAGAGACCCATTGTGTAGCTCTCTGACCAGCCACAGCACACTGAGGCATGATGGATTACTCCCAAAGTTCATGTGGTAGAAATGTTTTCTGCCCCTGTGAAGAAGGACACTTCCATTTTCCTGCAGAGAGCCATTCTGTATGTTACAATGGTACCTTGAATTGATCAAGTGCTATTTGCACAATGGCCAGTGAGCTTGGATTATTAAGCTTCTCTTGTTTGATCTGTTTCCTGTTTCAGTAAATAGCAAAACTTCCAAGGACTGCAACAACAATAAGATGAAGCTGCTACTGTATTTCAAATGTTTGCAAAATAAAATGGTGATTCTTGCAAATATTTGCAATGGTACTTTCAGGTACTGAAACACCAGCTCTGCTCAGGGATATTCTGAAATTGACTTTAGCTGTTTTCCATGTTTCTTAGCGGGTGAACTGAGACACTTCTAGCTTTCAAGGCAAGGCGTTTGACATAATGCTCAAAAAGGCTCAGGCTGCTTGATGAAGAGGTGAAAAAACAGGGGTAAATGGGAGGAAAAAAAATCATCTCACTTCTGGTTTATGTCATAGATTCATCAGATGATCAACAATCATTAGTTTAATGAGGTTTTAGTTTTCGTGCGGGGTTTTTGGGGGTATTTATTTTCGAGGATTTTTCGAAAGGGATCTCACCTGTTTCTTTTTGCCTCCCTTCCTTCAAAGGCGAGTGGCAGCCCCCGGCTGTGGCCGATGGCAGTGCTGTCGCCTTGTGGACAGAGAGCGGTACTGCAGCCCCCCCGAGCCAGCGCCCTGCCCCTCTCTGCTGGGTGCCGGGGGCCGGGGGAAGGACGGCTGTCGAGGGAGGGAAGAGCGAGGGGCGGGAGCGAGCGGCGAGCGGGGCGGTGTCTGTAAATAGAGGGGAGGGGTGAAGGAGATACAGAAGCGCAAAGGGACACGGTTACTGAGAAGAACGGAGAACCGGCCCGGCGGGGCTGGTTTCGGCGGGCGGCAGGGGCGCGGTCGCAGCGGTTCGCGTGCCGGGTGCAGCGGGCGTGGGCGGGCGAGCGGCATCGGAACAGGGCTGCACCCCCCAACTCCCGCGCGCGCCCCTCTCCAGACGGCGGAAGCGACCGCGTGCCGGAAAATCCCGCCGGGGCAGTGCCGGGGTGGCGTGCAGGCGGTGCAGTAGGTGGAGCGGGTCCTGGCTCTCCCCGTCCTTTCTGCTGATATCTTTGCAAGGTCGGGCGAGTCACCCGTCCCGTCCCTCCGCCTCCCCGCGCTGCCGCTGCCCTGCCCGGAAAGGCGGCGGAACATCGCGCCGAGAGCGCGGGGTCGGTCGTCCTCGTCCCGCCGTCTCCCCGCACTCCGTCCCCTCTCCGCCGTTCCCGCTCACACAAACTACCCCCCGCCCCGCTCCCGTCCAGGGAAATGGAGGAAAACACAAAAGCATCAGAGCAGAACAGCCGCTGGAGGTGCCTGAGCCATCTCCCTACTCGCACCGCTGTGAGCTGACAGGTAGCAGGATGGGCTGCTCCGGCATGCTTTGCCTCGTTCTGTTCTGGTGCCATGCTGCTACGGAAGGAAAGAGCGAGAGATCCAAAACCTTGAGCAGAGCGCTGGGAAATGGGAGGCGAGGAAGGCTTGGGCTAAGGTGTGGTTGAAACTGGGCTGGACGTTAGTGCACGAAGAGACATTTGTCATCCACGTTGCCAAAACGAACACCTAGGTATATCCTAGGTCTGCCATGTGTTTAATGTGCTTTTATTTCATATTTATGTCATCACAGAAAGCAAGGACGGAGTAAATGGGACCAGTTCCTGCTATTGCTGTATGAAGGCTTTTTACAGGCTGCTGTATTTATGTTATCTTTTTTTCACTCCAAGCTTGCCTTTTCCCATCCTTTTCCCATGTTTGCACATTGGATGTCCCCAGGAGGGCTGGGTTCCTCAGCAAGGGTCTTAGGAGTTGCTGTTGTTATAAATGAAAGGCCAATTTAGCCTGATTAATAATTTGAGAGAGCCAAGTTATTAGAATAAAAAATACAACTTTTTTTTTTGTGATCGAACTAACAATTTAGCAAGCCATGAATTGGAAAGAACAGAGTCAAGGCCTGGGTCTTTGACTCTGGGTGACAGACTGACGCAGTTCTGGGTCCCTGACGCTCCAGACCGGTAGTGCCACGATATGCCATGTTCGAGTCCAGTTTTTATACTCTTTTTCTAGCCCGGGGCCAGGACGTCCATTGTGTTTTTCATAGGCAGAAGAGTCTCTTTTGCTTCTCTGTCCAAGGATAATGCTATCAGATGTGCAAACAGTCCAGTCTCCAGCTCTTCGGGAATAATTCATTTAGGTCCTTGTTCTTGCCACACGGGTGTTCACAAGCCGCATTACAATACACACAGCCCCCGCCTGGGAGAACATACATGTTAAACAATCCCTTACCGGTAGTCCTTTTACATGCTAGTGGATTTCCCGAAAACGGACTATCGGCTAGGAGGATTATCATAAAATATTCTATCTTTTCAGCTATCAGGGGCCAGGTGTGCCATTGATGTCTCACCTCCTCTGATTAAATTTGAGATTTCAGTTTTCTGTGTAGTCTCCCTCACTTCTTCATATGTAAATCTGGCTACAGTATAGATGAAATGTGTTTCCCCATCCTGCCAGCCTCAGAGCAAGAAACCACCCCCCCCCCCCCTTAGTTAGCTAGTCTGGGCATGTTTTCCCTGAGGTTTTCTTTTTTTTTTTTTTTTTAATTCATGCAGCTTTATTTCATTCACAATAACCTTATAACCAAACCATATATTTTCTAAATACTATAATTTTAATATTACTATATTAGATAAATGTATAACATTTTATCTACCTATGAATTTTGATATATTGATAACAATATTAATTCTGATTTTTCTGAAGGTGTATCAAAGTGTGCTATTGAAACAGCTCTTTTCTCTCCTGAAATGCTTTCCATCTATGACCACCTGTTATAGTAGTCTCCTTGAGCCAGTTCTCATAAGCTCTTGGAGGCCTGTAACACACCCAAGTTAGCTCAGCTACCCTTGGAGGCATAAAAATCAGCAGAATGGCTTCTGTTGCAGTGTTGGAAGCAAAAAGGTTTAATAAAAGGCAAAATAACAAACAGTGAAAAACTGATCCAGGTGCAAGAGGTTCTTGCTCCTGGTAAAACACGTCACAAAAGCGATCAGTTTCATTGTTCACTTCTTTTCTAGTAAATTGCTGAGGTGGGACTTTTTGGCTTCTGTCCAATTGGCTATCCTTAAGTTTGAAGTGAAGTCCCCTGGGTCCTATGAGGTGTCTTTTCACTTAATCGAGGAGAGAAACTTCTGGGCTTATTTCCTTTTTAAGGGGACAAATGATAGTTTTGTCACTCCGTCAACAGGGGGCACACTCCTACAACCACCCATGTGTCTATGTGTTTTAATCATGTAGCCAGATGCACTAAGGTTTTTACTTTCTAAGCCAAAACCTGTAGCAGACGACTGTTTGCTTTGTGTCTGTGAGAAGTGGCATTTGTGCTGGAGAGCTGCAGCTGGGAAGAAAAGATGGATTAAATATGCTCTGGGGATGGATGGGCACGGAGGGAAACACTTGCACAGAAAGGCCAGGGATTGATGATTCCAGAGGAAAAATGAGAGGTGATTGCTTCTGATCAGTGAGTGCTTTCCTTTGGAATGATCGATCAGAGTGTGTATGGAAGTAGAGATCACCTTCTGGCTATTTCTGCTGTGTAAACTTCTCTCTGGCTTCACAGGTCCGTGCTGGAGAGTGGGAGAAAGGTCCATGGTGGTTGATGTGTCCTCAGTGGGCAGAGAGCTCTGACCTTGGCCGGATGGGCTGGTGAGTATAGAATCAGTTGTACTAGGTTGACTATATGATGTTTTTATCCCAAATCATTTTGTTCTGTTTATGGTGAATAATAAGTTTTGCACCTTTAAGACTTGTTCCAGAGAGTGAAGGGGGTGAGAAGAAGTGCGCAGTTTGTTTTCAGACACTGCTCTCACTCCTCCACATTCCTGCTCCTGCACTGTGTTGTCTGCGGATGGACAGACAGCAGGACAGAGCTCTCCTTTGTTTTAGTTATAGCTAGCTGAGGCAAAGAAGTTCCCTGGACTGTGGTTTTTTTCCTTTTCTTTGGACCTGTTTAAACCTGCTCTGGACCGAACACCCAGCAGAGCAGCGGCAGCTCGCACCTGTGGCCCACCGGGCCGGGCCTGGGCCGCGGCATTTCCAGCACTGGAGGGACTGGTAAGAGACTGAGTGAGCTGAGCTGCAACCCGGGGAGGGGACTTTTCTGAGTTTGTCATCTCTTTTGGAGCAACAAGAGGTTTTATTGTTTCATATTGTTTAGGTTTTATTGTTTCATAAACAGTTCTTTCCACTTTTCTCCAAGGAGGTATTTTCTCCTGAACTGGTTGGGGGGAGGGGCCAATTGAATCTGCTTTTCTAGAGGAGCCCCTTTGGGGGTTCTCTCCCAAATTTGCCCTGAACCAGGACCCTTGCCTCCTTGTGAACAAGTTGTTTTAAGGAGTCATCAGCAGGGACCACTTTTAGCTGGCTTTAGTTCAGTTTCTTTTTCACAGGTTTCTGGGTGTTTAGATCCTGACATCGCCAAACCCTCAAGTTTGCTGAATTAGGGCTCTTAGCTGTATGGCCTATGAAATGTCCCGGAAGCCGATTGATGTCTTCGTGCTCCTGTTGTGTTAATTTGGGCTGTGCTTCAGGCTTCTCTTTCTGGGCTCTTGCAGTAGCTGTATCTCTTGGATGGTGTGCAGAATGGAATCAGGCAGCCAAACCTCAGGTTCACCTTCTCCCTGACCCTCTATGTTGATCGTGTGGGACAGCAGATTCTGAAGCCAGGTACTGGAACTTGCTGTGTGTGCCACTGCTGTGGTGAAAAACAGAGCCTTGGGGAGTGTTGATCTCCTCACCTGCTTTGTGCTCGTGCACTCTTTGACTGAGCTTTTCGTTCTGGGGAAGAGAAGAGGAGGGTGGGCAGCAATCAAATGAGCCTCAGAGCAAAGGCCTTCTGCAGTTGCTGGGCTGTTCTCCCAGCTTGGAACACTGCACTACAGCTTCCACTTATTGTTGTCCGTGGTTGTAGATTGGGAGCATTGTCCTCCTCCATGATGCCAGCATTTTCACAGAGGAGCACATGTACATAAAGGTAAGCGTATTCCTTCTGTCATGCCAGTATTTGGACCTGAGGAAGGTACCAGGTTTTTTCCAGCTTTTCTACAGTTTTTATTTTGAGGTAAGAGTCCCATTTTAGGTATCCAGTAATTCTTCAGAAATGTATTGGAAACAGCTGTAAAAATACAATGAAATCTCATTCTCCCATGGGTAGTTAATTAGAGGCATCTTCCTCATGTTTCATATTGGAAAGAAAAATGTTATTTCTGTGGGCTTGTTGTTTTCTTAATACTAACACACAAGGGGTTGTGCTGTGTATGCTCTGTGAGCACAATAAACAGAATATTCTGCCCCAGCTAGCTACAATTCCTCTTTGAGTTTAGATTAGTAACTTTGAGTTCAACTGAAGTATTTTAGAAATAGCAACTTCTAAAATTCTATTTCAGCTTCTTGTTTGGGCTGCAGACTGACTGTTCCTGATGGATGTTAGGTATTAAATTTGATAGGAATGGAAAATGAGACGTCCAGAAAAAGCTGTGGTAAGCCCTGAGCTGGCACTCAGAAGGAACCAGGGTTTTGTTGCGGCGTGTCCGCAACTAGCCTCTGTGAGCGACCTGCACTCCCCGAGCTCACAGCACACTTGCTTAAACTGCTGACAAAGGAGGCGAGAGACGGGTCTTTGTGTGGAACTCCAGACGCTGTTTATTGCGCTGAAGGGGGTCTAGGGACAGAGACAAAATGGGGCTGAGGACACAGGGGTTTTATATGGGGGGAAAAAGGGGCGGAGCGATACAGCAAGCCATGACCAATAGGGGACAAGAGAGAGGAGAACATTCTAGGAGGAGTACATATAAGGTAAAAACAGCAGTTGAACTGGGTGATACCAACAAAACATGCTGCATCAACATGAGCCTGCAAATGCCCTTGGGCGAGACCATTGCATTCAGAGGGGTGCCTCTCTTTGCCCTGAGGTTAAAGTTCCAATGGTAGGCCCCTGGGCCTCCACAGGGTTTTGTGCTCTTAGGAGCAGGTATTCTTTGGAAATGTCTAAATGTCTGATGGTGGTATTTTTCTTTGTGGCTTCTGGTACAAAACAGAGCGTGAGTGGATCTTCAGATTTCTTGGGGAAGGGCTGCATGACAAACATTGCTATGAGCTTTATGACTACCAGAGCCTTTTCCAGGTCATTCTATTCTTTTTCAACAGTCCTTTGTGTCACAAGGGTTCTCAGGTAAGAATTTTAAAAGAAAGTTCCAAAAAACCCCAGAGCACAGAGGTTTGCGTGGCTTCAAGATCTCAAGTAGAAAACAGAAAGGAACAGCTGACTCTGCCTTGGCCCTCTTGAAAATCTGTTCCTTTTTGGTTTTGTGTATGCGTGGAGGGGGAAATAATTGCTTGTGTCTAAACCAGTCCCATCCTTATTCCGTGAAACTGGAACAGGTTCCTGCCATCATGGAGCCTCACGTGGGTGCCGTGGTTTTGCTGCTACAGTCGCGGACTTTTCTTTTTTTGGGGCCTCTATTCCCCAACCAGCACATTTGTTGCCTGAACAGTGCTTCAGCAGGAGGGAAACTCACATGCCAGGAGCGCTCAGGTTTGGGAGCATCCACCCTGAGTATTTCAGGTATCAAAACCTTGGACAAAAAGATAAAATTGTCTTGCTACCTGAATACTTCTTGTAAGAGCAGCATAAGTGATGTGAAGCTTTGAAGGGAGAATGTCTTTCCTTCCCTGGAGTTGCTGAGAAGAGATGTTGTTTATTTTACCTTGAAGTTGATCAGATACCAGCCAAATTGCTAATTTTAAGTTAGATATTTAGATCCTGACTGTAAGACAACAAGTTACATTTTCTGTTTCAGAGTTGTATTCTGGAGATATTGCAAAGTGCTGCCTGTGTCACCAGAGCTGCCCATGAGCTGATGGAAGATCACAGCCTCCTCCCGTGGGTCCTGCACAGTTTAGAGAAAAGGTAACCAGAGAAGTACAGGAGAAATGGGAACAATTTTCCTGTCCACAGTAGAAGAATTATGTGGCTGAGGATGAAAGCAAGGGTGACAGACATGGAGATAGGGGTAACAAGGACTGTACTGGCAGAACGTGATGAACTCTGAGGTGTTCCTTGTGTTTTTGAAAACAGAAACAGGATGCTTTCAAGTTGTGGTAGGAGGGATGATGGTGAGGGGGCTTTGTGATTTGGAAATCACTTCCTTGAAAAACTGAGAAAGCAAAATGGCACCTTGTACTGGTGTCTTTACCTTTTAAATTTCAAGCACCCTCAGTTCACATCCTGTCCCAGGACCTGCTGCACAGGAAGTGGCACAGTAATGGATTTGAGCTGTCTAGAACACTCTCCTCCCTTTGTCTCTCCCTCACAAAAACATCTCTTCTGCATACATAAAGTGCCCTGACAGGTTCAGGCAAGTGCACCAAAAGTGCACTAGAATATAGTCCCCTGTAGGTGATGGACCAGCTGCTGGTGAGGATCTGCCTTTCAAATGTGGTTTTCTTTTTTTCCTTTTTTTCCCTTTTTTTTTGTTTTGTTTTGTTTTTCAGGTTTCTGGAGAACAAGGTAATAAATAAAATTATTTTCTTACTCCATACTGTATGGCTAATAAATTTAGGAGACAAGAGAGAAAACAAGAATCCATCCTAGGAGAACAGCAAACTTCTTCCTAATCAGCTTGTAAATTAATTTCTGTGTGTTTTGGTCATGTTAATCAAACACATTCGGTAAGTCCTTTGTTTTGATTTGTTTTTAAGTTGGTTTGCATTTCATCCTCTGCCCAGTATGAACTTTATTAAGGCCAGGAGGATTTCTTTATCTCTGTTAGATGGATGGCTTTTTTCACCTTCAGTTTGTGTGTGGAGTAGTGAATCTGGATGAGATTTCTTTGACAGGAGGATTTAGGTGTTTGAATACATGGGGAATAAAGTAAAATGTGATGCACAGTTGCTGTCAAGTTCTTCATCCTTAATCCCTGGCCATTTTGACAGTAGGGATTAAGAACTGTACTGGTCAATTGGCATGCATGGCACTTGTGGGTTTTTTTGACAGGGCTAATGTAGATCTGGCCAAGATGACTGAGTTGTTCGGCACCCTCAGCTCTCTGCTGGAATACTGTGCTGTTGTTGTTGAGGCTTTTAAGGAGATAAGATATTTCATGGTCAATGACAGTGTCCTTTCCAGCAGGGAGCTGCTGCTGCACAAGTGGAGCCTTGTCAGCAAAGACCTGCCGCTGCAAGAGGACCTGCAGGCCCTAGCTCAGAAGTAGCAAAACGAAGAATTGCTCAGTAAGTGCTGAAATACTTCAAGGAAGGCATATTTTGTTGTAGCTGTTACAGACCAGCAGTTCAAGTGAGACAAACTTCTCTGGAAGTGGTCCTAATGCCTTTTGTGAGACTGATGTACCTTGAGGGAAAAAGAAAGGAAATGGAAAGGCATTTTTCAGATGTTCCTTGTGGTGATTTATAACCTTGACACAATTTGGAAGCTTTGGAGAAACACAGTTTATGAAGGGAAAGAGCTTTAAAATGAAACTTAGTGGCAAATCTCAAGTCAGGCTTTGAAAAAGGGAATTTTTTAATGAAATCTTAAGAGAAAAAGCACTGCCTGGAGGCTTTGTGCTCAAAGGTGTGAATCATTCTGAGTGTGGATGGGGATCTGAAAGTGATGTGTAAGTAAAAACAATAAATAAATAAAGCAAGCAAAAGTTAATAGTTGGTGTCTCCTGTTGTCACCAGTTTTGAAGAAAGGAAAAAAAACAGGACTTGTGTGGCTTCTCTCATTCTCTCTGTGAAAAAAAGGTGCAAGGAACTTCGGCGTGGAAAGTCTTAAAACAAGGCTGTTTTTTTGCAGCAGCAGCTGCTTTTGGTGCACATTAAAGCTTCTGTTGGTTTGTTTAAATGTTCTGTATCAGTTAAGAAAGTATCATGTATTTAAGGGATTCTGTAAAACTTTAGCTTTTCTACAGTTTTTTCACCCTTTACAGTTTTTTCACCCTTTAAAACTCCTCAGAAAGACCTGAAGAGGGTTTTTGGAGTGATGCCTGTAACTTACTGCATGTGTGGGTTGTGTTGCTTCAGGAGCTTCTCTCGTCTCCAGGCTGGGCAATCCAGTTTGGAACAGGGTTCCAGGGTTCCAGCCTGGAGTCCCTGGGAGCTCCCAGAGCCCCTTTGAATCGCACAGGCTCCATAAGGCTGCTAAACGAGGCTGGTACTTGCCTTTGTAAGGACTGAATCAATACAGGAGAGCACCTTACTTGCACAGTTTTGTACCACGAAAATCCTTTGGAGTATCTGATAGGTTTTTTTTAGTGGGTATCTTCTTACAGAAAATATTAAAGACAAGAACGAAACTTCAAGCCTCATCTCATGTGTATCGTCACACTCTGAAAAGGAAAGAGGTGGGAGAAGATGACGCTGCTGCAGACGTGGAAGTGGCTGAGCTGGAGAAATGCAGAGAACATCTGAATTCTATACTTGCCCGTTGGGACTGTTTTCCTACCACCACCTTCCACACAGGGAGGGGAGAACCTCAGAGCCGGTGAAGCTGGGGCTGAGGCAGTGGCTGTCACCTGTGCATTCACTCACACTGTGAGTGGCTGGTGAGGTCCCTGGCTGGGCAGAGCTGCATCAGGGAGCAGGATGTGTCACCAGTGCCAAGGTGGCTGCGGAACCACGTCCTACCACACCTGGAGGCCATGTGGGAGATGTTCAGGGATGAGACACTGAGGAACAACCTCTTCAAGCTTTACACCTGGCTCTGCCAGGCCAGCAGCACCTCAGCTGGGCTCTCCAGGCAACTTGGTGGGCTCAGTTCCATCATGCTCCAGCTCATGGAGGAGCAGGGCCTGTCCAGCAACTTCCATGTCCTTGTGAAATCCCTGAGCCTATCAGCAACAGTGGAAGAGGATGCGGACAAGACAGGTGACTTGTCTTGTTCTTATCACTCATGTTATGAGGCATGTAACATGAAGCCGATAAGAGCCGAGTGTAGCCGGTAAGAGCTGAGTGTAGTCAAAGAGCTGAATCAGACTGAGATTTTCTGAACTGAGGTGAGTTTAGGCGAAAAACCGAACCCAGCCGATTTAACTGGACAGAACCGAATGTAGCCATGTTCAGTTGAACACATCCGAGACTGGCTGAACTTTGCGAGGTCGGCTGAACCGAAGCAAACCAAACAAAATTTTACCAGCCCAGCCGAACCCAACCAAGCTCTGCCGAACTGAGTCTCCTGCTCTCATGACCATTAATTAGTGCAAGTGCAGTCACTGCCTGATGAGCTCCTGCCCAACCGTGCGCTCCCGTTGGTGTCCGTGCCATGGCTGGGCTGCCCGCGGGACACGGCATCAGGAGAACACCGAGCTTTGCACATTTAATGTGAGGTGACGCCGCTTTCCCACGCAGCACCTTGGCCCTGCCTGTGGTGCCCTCAGGGAGCCGAACCAATCCAGAGATCAAATCTGGATCAAGATCACGGGCACCAGTGAGTTTTTCAGGAAACAAAAGCAGACGCAGCTGACTGTGCTTGTGGATGAAAAGCTGCTGGATTTTTGCAATTCCCTTCAGTGTGCACAAAAGTGCAGTGCTCTGCTGCTTCATACTTCGCCTGCTGTGATCTGCGCAGGAATGAAGCTGAGCCAGGTTCTTCAGCTTTGCCCCTTTTCAGCATCTGTGCCACACTGATGGACTGGAACATCTCACAGGACCTTTTCCTTTCTCAAGGATGTAATGTTGCTGTGTCTTGACGCCACAGGGAGGAGTGGGCAGAGATCACAGCCATCTGAAATCAATTGGCAGCTTAACTAAAAAAGAGAAATGCCTCTTCAATGTGCACGCACAACAGTGTTCAGAGCCAAGATCGGAAGACTTTTGCTGTGCTGGCACACTTTTTCTCTTGGCAAAAAGTCATGGGAAAGCTTTTCGCTAGGATGCAGACGACAAGAGACGCAGAAGCTGGAGGTACGGGGCTGTCCGGAGCGAAGTGCCGCTCCCAGGCGTCTTTCGCCCAAAGCAATGCTTCGGAGCACACTGCCACCGGCACAACCAGCAGTGCGCGAAGAAGTGGCTCTTTCGCCTCTGGGAGACTGAGAACGCGGCAGCTTGCAGGAAGCGCAGAAGCAAGCCGCACAACAGCGGCATTGTGTGCGCAGCTTTCTAACTGCTGAGGGATGGTGGTTTCCCACTTGCATGCCTTTTAAATTCACATTTTTTTTTTCTAAATCAGACACTGTCTATTCATAAGACTCAGATGCCCAAGGTGGAGGTGTAATTAAGTTTCATGTTCACTGTTAAAAAAATATCCTTCTTGTTATCTTTTTATTAAATTACTGACATGGAACATCAGTCTAAGAGCTGGTAAAAAACCCTTCACTTTTTGTTTGCCAAGCATCATCTATGTGATACTAATTCTACTAGATAAATCACACCCACATGTTGCTGTATAATACTACTAGTAATGCCTTCACAACCTTTTCTTCATCCTTAGGTATTTTGGTGAAGTGAATGATTCGAACATGAGCAAGAGCATTTGTTCAAGATGTTCCAGAAAGAGCTGTGATCTGTTCTCTTCTTTGCTGCCTATGTTACCACTGAGGTGTAAAAAAAGAAAGATTACTAGGAAGAGTGTTACTTTTAGTCTAAATTTGTAAATGATGTTTCAAATAGCCTGTTAAATGACAAGATGCTATTCTAAATTTTGGCATCTTAAGGGAAAAAGCCAGCTTTAAAGAGGTTTTGAGACAGTTGTTTCTGGGAAAAAAAATGGAGGAATCTAAGGTCTTTAGCCATACCATTTTGAAGATTGATTCAAAACACAATTCCTTCATCTAGGAAGAACAGAGGACCATAAATGCAACCCATTTCAAAATGGAGTTCTATTTGTTTCTGGTTGGGATTACTGGACATAATTTCTTGTAAAGTCGAGGGACTGCAGTTAGCTCTCCAGTCATTTCCTTCCCTGAAATTCATCTGCATTTGCTCCTTTGTCCAGAGTCCCCATTTCTTAGTGATGGTATACTCCATCTATGCATTAGAATATTCAACTAGAGTGTGTGTCTCTTACATTCTAGTTAAAATTGGCTGGAGCGGAATGGATCTTTACAGTTACTTGGATAGTTATTCTAGACAAGTGTTGCTCCACAGACCATTGCTCTATTTGTCCTTTTCTACTTCTTCTATCATTTTTCTGCTGACAAATCTTATGACTACTGCTTAGCTCCAGTCACAGTTCTGCTGTCTCTAAGGCCTGCCTTTTGCAGCTTTCCCAGAACCCTCTAATTTGAAGGATTGCCCCAGGCAATCGCCAACTATATGGAGTTGAACAAGGGCAAGTGCTGCATTCAGCACCTGGGACAGGGCAATCCTGCTGTGTGTATAGACTAGGAAGCAAGAGGCTGCAGAGAAGCACTGCAGAAAGGGAGCCAGGGTCCTGGCCAATAGCAAGCTAAATGGGAGTCAGCAGTGCCCTGGCAGCCAGGAGGGCCAAGCCTTTCCTGGGGTTCATCAGGCACAGCATCGCCAGCTGGACAAGGGAGGGGATTGTCCTGCTCTGCTCTGCTCTGCTCTGCTCTGCTCTGAGGCAGCCTCATCTTGAGTGCTTGGGCGCAGTTTTGGGTGCCACAATGAAAGAAGACATGAAGGGATTAGAAAGTACTCAAATAAAGTCTACAGGACAGGACTCAAGGAAATGACATGCAGCTGAGTCAGGGCAGATTTAGGTGGGATATCAGGATATCAGGTTTTTTAACCAGAGGATGGCTGGGCACTGGAAGAGTCTCTCCAGGGAGTGGTCACAGTATCACGCCTGTCTCAGTTCAAGAAGCTTTTGGACATTGCTCTCAGGCATATGGTATGATTCTCGAGGATGGTCCTGTGCAGGGCCAGGAGTTGGACTTGATGATCTTGATGAGGCCCTTCCAATTCAACTTATTCTATGACTCTATGGTTCTGTCCTGGCCACTCAAGGTATATTGCTTGGTCTCACCAGATTTTGATCTGCTCTTGCTGGTCTGAATTTGTCACTACTGGCTAATGATATTTCTCACAAAAGACCAAGTGCCTTTTCTCCATTTTCTCCAGAAATGTGAACATGTACTCTATAATCCTAAAAAAGTCTTTTCCTTGAAACAGCACTGTCTTATGCCCAGTATTCTTTCCAGATCTTAAGGAGAAAGAAGGTGAGATACTCTATCCAAAAATACTCTCATCTGCCTCATGATTTCCAGACCACTGTGCATCCTGTTCAACATCCTGGTTTGGTGGGAACTTGCCAGGGCCCCAGGACTGGAACTCAAGTTCTTGTTTGCAGGTGTGTTTGTCCACCCCATGGTACACTGAACCCAGTGAAAGGAGAGGGGGCACCTTGCCCTTTTTCACCTGCATCACTTGGCAACAACAGCCCTGGAATTTTCCTCACCTCCTAACCTGGCTGGACTCTTTTCTGGAATGACCTTTTGGTGGTCTCCACAGAAGACCCCTGTACAACCACCACAACAAATGGACTGAGATGGGAAAAGTGTCTCCCCCAAAGACTGAGACATGAGACCCTTATATAGAAAACCCTCTTTTTCTCCCAAGGACTGAGATTGAAACCTCTAACCCAGGGGGGAGGGTGTGTGGGGGAGGCAAGTTGCTGCAGGTGTGACCACTGGACCAAGAAGACAATGGCCCTTGCTCACTGCTGACCAGGTGAGATCATAAGACTACTGTATTTTTCCCCCCTCCTTCCCAATTCTCAATAGAAAAATTCTAATAAACCCCCCCCGGATTAGCCTGACATTTCGAGATCACCCCGAACCTGGAAGTGACTCCTCGACTGGACCTTGACTGGACCTTGAAGAATACCGTCGCCTCTATATTTGGTTGCTATACCTCCCTTTCTCTTAACCCTTTTCTGTAGGTTTCTCTCTCTCTTTTCCCCAATTCCCACCAATGCATTTTGCTGTGATTATTCAATAAAGTACACTGGTTTTGATGGTTACTGCAAACCCCTTGCTGTGTTGGTGTATTGTACCCTGAGATCAAGTAACGAACCATCACGATCTCCATTCGTAAGGACGGATCATGACAGTAGGTAAAATGAGGGACGCATTACAATGAAGCAGTAGATATATTCTTCCACTATTCTTTTCTATAAAATCATGGTTTTGTATAGCATGTCATTTTCTAGAAAGACCCATTTTTGCAACTGAGCCCATCAGTCTACGTGAAAATATATTGCAAAAAGCACAAAAGGTATGAATAGGCAGTGACAAGTGAGGCAAAGAAAAGAGTATGAGAAGTAGCTCCGTGATACTAAAATGAGACAAGAAGGAGGAGGGGGTGCTCCACTTGACAGAGCAGAGAATCCTCCGCAGTCCCTGGAGGACTCCTAGTGAAGCAGGTTGTCTCCCATCAGTCCCTGGAGAAGCGTGGAGGAACACAGAGCTACACTGCAGCCCGTGGAGGGCTCCATGCTACAGCAGGTGAATGTGCCTAGAAGGAAGCTGCAGCTTGTGGAGGGAGGGCCAGAAAGCCATCCTGGAGCTCTTCTTGAGTGGAAGAGTATGTGCAAATGTCCAACAGCTGCTAAATCGAATCTAGTCTCTTTCCCAGTTCTTGTCATAGGAAAGTAAGAAGACAACAGAAGAATTAGAAGCCTCAATTCTTTTGTTTGAGGCTCCCATTCTCTCTGCCACTCCTTTAAAATTTCGTTTGAGATGAAATACAATTCAAGATAAAAAGTTCTTAAGGCTTGATGTTCAGGCTTTTCAGAAAATACCTCTTGTCACTGTAATTGTTTTTACTAGAACTGAAAAAGTTAAATTACTCTTCTCCAAGGACTTACGGAAATCAATTGGTATAGGTGGTGAGACAGAAGAGTAGAATTAATCTGAAAAGAGAATATCATTTAGGTACCTCAGTTCTGTACAAGTTTTTACCCAGGAACTGTAGACTTTTAAACAGACTTAGGACACAGTTGTTATTGCTGGGAATATTTTAGCATGCATAATACTTTCATCTTTCAATAGCTCTATTTGTTTTATAGTTATGACTTACATTTGAAATTTGATTTGAAAATAAATAGTTGTGATTCAGATAATTTGCAATTCCAAAGCATTTCAGTTGTTGACAGTCTCTGCTGTCTCCTGAGAGTAGGAAAATAGTCTTTGTACCAATACTGAAACAAACTAGATGGAAAAAAATATTTTTCCTCCTTATTTTCTTGCTATTCTAACAGTCACAACAGCAAAATCACTGCTATGCCTCTGAGTTGCCTACCACTCATGGATGGCAAACTTGTAGTGGCTAGGATTTTATTTGCACACATTTCTGATGCTGGTTGTTAACTGTTGTGCAGAAAGATCTGTCAACTATGTTCACAGGAGGACACTCCTGAATTGCTTCACTTGTCTCTGAACCAGAGAACTAAGCTGGCACTCCATCCCTGAGATCTTGCTGTGCTAGCTCCCAAACCCATTTCCTTAAAATGCATTTGACTTCATAGTATAATCTGTTCTTAATCTTCAGGGGATTGTTTTAGAACAAGAAGAATATCTTCCAGGAAGCGGGTATAAGAGCTGTCTTAAGTAGTATACATCCCTTGGCTTTGGTTCATGGATCATAACATCTGCAAGGAATGTCATTTACAATCAATAGATGGGCTGGGGTAACGGGCCACAGGTTTAGGAATCTTTCTCAAATCAATTTTGCTTAAAAATTGAGCTCTGATACTTTCAAGGGTGTCTTTATTAAAACAATCAACTATTTCTTACCTGTACCACAATGAAGAACAATCAACAGTGGCTGAGCATGCCACAAGAATTCCAATAAGAAGAATGGTCTGAGCCTGCAGTGTAGCACAGGGAGTCTGTAATCAAGCCAGAGTCCTGCAGGCATTTTCTCAGCCTGGAGAAGAGCAGACTCTGGGCAAATGTTAGAGCAGCCCTCCATTAGCTGAAGACAGCCTACCAGAAGGAGGCAGATGAGCTACACAAGGGCACGTCATGATAGGAAAAGTGTTGAGTGCTTTAAAAACTGAAGAGTATATCTTCCCTTTGGATATTGGGAAGAAATGAATTGCCAGAAGGGTTGTGGGACACTGGAACATGTTGTGGGTGACCCATTCCTGGAAGTGTTCAAGGCCAGGTTGAATGGCTCTTTGAGCTTAACGCGGTCTAGTACAAGGTGTCCCTGCCAATGATATGGAGGGTGAATTTAGGTGAACTTCAAGGTCCCTTCCAACCCAAACATTTCTGTTATTCTCTGATAATATTCATTCTGTGCAGGAGCAGCAAGTAGTTCAAGATAGAAAGAGCAGACTCTTGATTCTGAGAAACTGCAATCCAATGAGTTCAACTGTTTTGGTCCCACATATATGTTCCATTTAGCATTACCAGATCTAGTAACAGTGCTGGTACCTAAATATCACACACACAAATATTTTATAATTAATAAGATTTCTGACATTTGGAAATAGCTTTTCTTTCTTTCTTTCTTTCTTTCTTTCTTTCTTTCTTTCTTTCTTTCTTTCTTTCTTTCTTTCTTTCTTTCTTTCTTTCTTTCTTTCTTTCCTTTTCTTTCTTTCTTTCTTTCTTCTTTCTTTCTTTCTTTTTTCTTTCTTTCTTTCTTTCTTTCTTTCTTTCTTTCTTTCTTTCTTTCTTTCTTTCTTTCTTTCTTTCTTTTTCTTTCTTTCTTTCTTTCTTTCTTTCTTTCTTTCTTTCTTTCTTTCTTTCTTTCTTTCTTTCTTTCTTTCTTTCTTTCTTTCTTTCTTTCCTCCTATCTTCCTTCCGCCACTTCCTTCCTTCCGCGGCTTCCTTCTGCCACTTCCTTCCTTCCTTAAGCATCTGTGGATATATACCCCAGAATAAAATGATCAATGCTCTCAACTTCATGGACTGTACTAAACAGAATTACGACTAGAATCTCTTTCACACTAAGAACGCTCTAATAAAGACACATGGTAAGATGAAGTTCACCTCCTGTTATCTGAAGGTATTTCTACTTCTTCACAAATGCAAGGAGGCATTTGGCCAGCTGGGGCCGGCTGCAGACTGAAATTCCGCATTGATCAAGGTGCCGCCGAGGGACAAGCTGCCACCTGTGCCAACTCGGGCTGCTTTGAGAGTGCCCATGGAGCTCTACAAACAGAGACCAGGAACGTGGGGTGGTGGGATTTGTTTTCCCAGACAGAAGCCTTTGTCAGTACCAGGTAGGCCCTCGGCCCTTAGGGGCGGGGTGCCCGCTGGATTTTCACGAATATCAAGATGCCGCCCAGGCACAAGCTGCCACCTGTGCCAACTCGGGCTGCTTTGAGAGGCCCCATGGAGCTCTGCAAACTGAGACCAGCAACGTGGGGTGGTGGGTTTTGTTTCCTACGCAGAAGCCTTTGTCATGTCCAGGTAGGCCCTCGGCCCAAAGGGGGCAACCTGCCCACTGGATTTCCACGAATCTGAAGATGCCGCCCAGGGAAAAGCTGCCACCTGTGCCAACTCAGGCTGCTTTGAGAGTGCCCATGGATCTCTGCAAACTGAGACCAGCAACGTGGGGTAGTGGGTTTTGTTTCCTACGCAGAAGCTTTTGTCAGTACCAGGTAGGCCCTTGGCCCTTTGGGGCCGCCTGCCTGCTGGATTTCCACGAATATCAAGATGCCGCCCAGGCACAAGCTGCCACCTGTGCAAACTCAGGCTGCTTTGACAGTGCCCATGGAGCTCTGCAAACTGAGACCAGAAATGTGTGCTGGTGAGTTTAGTTTTCTCGGGCAGAAGCCTTTGTCAGTACCAGGTAAGTCCTCGGCCCTTCGGGGCCAGCGGCCTAATGGATTTCCAGGAATATGAAGATGCCGCCCAGGCACAAGCTGCCACCTGTGCCAACTCGGGCTGCTTTGAGACGGCCCATGGAGCTCTGCCAACTGAGACCAGATCGTGGGGTTTTGGGTTTTGTTTCCCCAGGGAGAATCCTTTGTCAATACCAGGTAGGCCCTCGGTACTTCAGGGCCGGCTGCCGCTTGGATTTCCAGGAATATCAAGATGCCGCCCGGGGACAAGCTGCCACCTGTGCCAACTCGGGCTGCTTTGAGAGTGCCCATGGAGCTCTGCAAACTGAGACCAGCAACGTGGGGTGGTGGGTTTTGTTTTCCAGGGCAGAAGCCTTTGTCTGGTCCAGGTAGGCCCTCGGCGCTAAGGGGACGGCTGCGTGCTGGATTTCCACGAATATCAAGATGCCGCCCAGAGAGAAGCAGCCCCCTGTGCCATCCCGGGCTGCTTTGAGAGTGCCCATGGAGCACTGCAAACTGAGACCAGGAACGTGGGGTGGTGGGTTTTGTTTTCCTGGGCAGAAGCATTTGTAAGTACCTGGAAGCCGTCAACACTTCGGGCCCGCCGGCCCGCAGGATTTCCACAATTATCCCGAGGTAGCCCAGGGACAAGCTGCCACCTGTGCCAACTCGGGCTGCTTTGAGAGTGAGACAAACAGACCAAATGTGTTTTCCTGCTTTGTCAGTGTAGATCTTTAGTTTTCAAGATCAGGGACAAGGCCAGAACTGGGGCTGCTTTGTCAGTACTGAGACCAGGTAAGTCAATCCAGGTAGGCCCGCACTTCAGCCCTGCAAACTGAGACCAGCAACGTGGGGGTGGTGGGGTTTCCTACGCAGAAGGGCTTCTGGACCAGCGGCCCATGGATCCTAGCTTTTGTCAGTACCAGGTATGGATTTCCAGGAATATGAAGATGCCGCCCAGGCACAAGCTGCCACCTGTGCCAACTCGGGCTGCTTTGAGACGGCCCATGGAGCTCTGCAAACTGAGACCAGATCGTGGGGTTTTGGGTTTTGTTTCCCCAGGGAGAATCCTTTGTCAATACCAGGTAGGCCCTCGGTACTTCAGGGCCGGCTGCCGCTTGGATTTCCAGGAATATCAAGATGCCGCCCGGGGACAAGCTGCCACCTGTGCCAACTCGGGCTGCTTTGAGAGTGCCCATGGAGCTCTGCAAACTGAGACCAGCAACGTGGGGTGGTGGGTTTTGTTTTCCAGGGCAGAAGCCTTTGTCTGGTCCAGGTAGGCCCTCGGCGCTAAGGGGACGGCTGCGTGCTGGATTTCCACGAATATCAAGATGCCGCCCAGAGAGAAGCAGCCCCCTGTGCCATCCCGGGCTGCTTTGAGAGTGCCCATGGAGCACTGCAAACTGAGACCAGGAACGTGGGGTGGTGGGTTTTGTTTTCCTGGGCAGAAGCATTTGTAAGTACCTGGAAGCCGTCAACACTTCGGGCCCGCCGGCCCGCAGGATTTCCACAATTATCCCGAGGTAGCCCAGGGACAAGCTGCCACCTGTGCCAACTCGGGCTGCTTTGAGAGTGCCCATGGAGCTCTGCAAACTGAGACCAGGAACGTGGGGTGGTGGGTTTTGTTTTCCTGGGCAGAATCCTTTGTCAGTACCAGGTAGGATCTCGGCCCTTCAGACCCGGCTGGCTTCTGGATTTCCACGAATATCAAGATGCCGCCCAGGGACAAGCTGCCACCTGTGCTAACTGGGGCTGCTTTGAGAGTGCCCATCGAGCTCTGCAGACTGAGACCAGAATGTGGGCTGGTGGGTTTTGTTTCCCCAGGGAGAAGCCTTTGTCAATACCAGGTAGGCCCTAGGCACTTCAGAGCCAGCTGCCTCATGGATTTCCATGAATATCAAGATGCCGCCCAGGGACAAGCTGCCCCCTGTGCCAACTCAGGCTGCTTTGACAGTGCGCATGGAGCTCTGCAAACTGAGACCAGCAACGTGGGGTGGTGGGTTTTGTTTCCTACGCAGAAGCCTTTGTCAGTACCAGGTAGGCCCTAGGTCCTTAAGACCCGGCAGGCTTCTGGATTTCCAGGAATATCAAGATGCCGCCAAGGCACAAGCTGCCACTTGTGCCAACTCGGGCTGCTTTGAGAGTGCCCATGGAGCTCTGCAAACTGAGACCAGGAACGTGGGGTGCTGAGATTTGTTTTCCCGGGCAGAAGACTTTGTCAGTACCAGGTAGACCCTCGGCCCAAAGGGGACGGCTGCCTGCTGGATTTCTACGAATATCAAGATGCCGCCCAGGGACAAGCTGCCACCTGTGCCAACTCGGGCTTATTTGAGAGTGCCCATGGAGCTCTGCAAACTGAGACCAGGAACATGGGTTGGTGAGTTTTGTTTTCCCGGGCAGAAGCCTTTGTCAATACCAGGTAGGCTCTCGGCCGTTAAGACCCAGCTGGCTTATAGATTTCCACGAATATGAAGATGCCGCTCAGGGACAAGCTGCCACCATTGCCAACTCGGGCTGCTTTGAGAGTGTCCATGGAGCTCTGCAAACTGAGACCAGGAACTTGGGCTGGTGAGTTTTGTTTTCCAGGGCGGAAGCATTTACAGTACCAGGTAAGCCCACGGCCGTTCGAGGCAGGCTGGCTTCTGAATTTCCACGAATATCAAGATGGCACCCAGGGACAAGCTGCCACCTGTGCCAACTCAGGCTGCTTTGAGAGTGCCCATGGAGCTGTGCAAACTGAGACCAGCAACGTGGGCAGGTGAGTTTTGTTTTCCCGGGCAGAAGCATTTGTCAGTACCAGGTAGGGCCCTAGGCCCTTAAGAGTCAGGCAGCCTACTGGATTTCCACGAATATCAAGATACCGCCCAGGCAAAAGCTGCCACCTGTGCCAACTCAGGCTGCTTAGAGAGTGCCCATGGAGCTCTGCAAACTGAGACCAGGAACGTGGGGTGGTGGGTTTTGATTCCCAGGGCAGTAGCCTTTGTCACTACCTGGAAGCCCTCAACCCTTCGGGGCCGCCTGCCTGCTGGATTTCCAAGAATATCCCGATGCCGTCCAGGCACAAGCTGCCACCTGTGCCAACTCAGGCTGATTTGAAAGTGCCCATGGAGCTCTGCAAACTGAGACCAGGAACGAGGGGTGGTGGGTTTTGTTTCCTACGCAGAAGCCTTTGTCATTACCAGGTAGGCCCTCGACCCTTAGGGGCCGGCTGCCCGCTGGATTTTCAGGAATATCAAGATGCCTGACCAGGGACAAGCTGCTCCCTGTGCCAAGTCAGAATGCTTTGAGAGTGCTCATGGATCTCTGCAAACTGAGACCAGGAACGTGGGTCGGTGGGTTTTGTTTCCTACGCAGATGCTTTTGTAAAGTCCAGGTGGGCGCTCGGCCCTAAGTGGCCGGCTGCCTACTGGATTTCTACGAATATCAAGATGCCGCCCAGGCACAAGCTGCCACCTGTGCCAACTCGGGCTGCTTTGATAGTGCCCATGGCGCTCTGCGGACTGAGACCAGGAACTTGGGGTTGAGGGATTTGTTTCCCCAGGGAGAAGCCTTTGTCAATACCAGGTAGGCCCTCGGTACTTCAGGGTCAGCTGGCCAGTGGATTTCCACGAATATCACGACTGCGCCCTGGGACAACCTGCCCCCTGTGCCAACTCAGGCTGCTTTGAGAGTGCCCATGGAGCTCTGCAAACAGAGACCAGGAACGTGGGCAGGTGAGTTTTGTTTTCCCGGGCAGAAGCCTTTGCCAGTACCAGGTCGGCCCTCGGCCCTTCGGGGCCGGCTGCCTGATGGATTTCTACGAATATCAAGATGCCGCCCAGGGACAAGCTGCCCCCTTTGCCTACTCAGGCTTCTTTGACAGTGCCCATGGAGCTCTGCAAACTGAGACCAGCAACGTGGGTTGGTGAATTTTGTTTTCCCGGACTGAAGCCTTTGTCAATAGCAGGTAGGCTCTCGGCCCTTAAGGTCCAGCTGGTTTATGGATTTCCACGAATATGAAGATGCCGACCATGCGCAAGCTGCCACCTGTGCCAACTTGGGCTGCTTTGAGAGTGCCCATGGAGCTCTGCAAACAGAGACCAGGAACGTGGGGAGGTGAGTTTTGTTTCCCCAGGGAGAAGCCTTTACAGAACCAGGTAGGCCCTCGGTACTTAGGGGCCGGCTGCCCGCTGGATTTTCATGAATATCAAGATGCCACCCAGGGACAAGCTGCCACCTGTGCCAACTCAGGCTGCTCTGAGTGTGCCCATCGAGCTCTGCAAACTGAGACCAGGAATGTGGGGTGGTGAGGTTTGTTTTCCCGGACAGAAGCATTTGTGAGTACCAGTTCGGCCCTCGGCACCTAAGACCCAGCAGGCGACTGGATTTCCACGAATATCAAGATTCCGCCCAGGGACAAGCTGCCCCCTGTGCCAACTCGGGCTGCTTTGAGAGTGCCCATGGAACTCATCAAACTGAGACCAGGAACGTGGGGTGGTGGGTTGTGTTTCCCCGGGCAGAAATATTTGTCAATAGCTGGAAGCCCTCGACACTTCAGGGCTGCCTGCCTGCTGGATTTCCACGAATATCAAGATGCCGCCCAGGGACAAGCTGCCACCTGTTCCTACTCAGGCTGCTATGAGAGTGCCCATGGAGCTCTGCAAACTGAGATCAGGAACGTGGGGTGCTGGGTTTTGTTTTCCTGGGCAGAAGCCTTTGTCTCTACCTGTAAGCCCTAGGCCCTTAGGGGCCGTCTGGCCCCTGGATTTCTAGCTATATCAAGATGCCGCCCAGGGACAAGCTGCCACCGGTGCCAACTCGGGCTGCTTTGAGAATGCCCATGGAGCTTTGCAAACTGAGACCAGGAACGTGGGACTGTAAGTTTTGTTTCCTGGGCAGAGGCCTTTGTCATTACCAGATAGGCCCTCGGCCCTTAAGACCAGGCTGGCTTCTGGATTTCCAGGAATATCAAGATGCCGCCCTGGGACTAGCTGCCACCTGTGCCAACTCGTGCTGCTTTGAGAGTGCCCATGGAGCTCTGCAAACTGCGACCAGGAACGTGGGGTGGTGGGTGCTGATTCCCCGGGCAGAAGCTTTTGTCAGTACCTAGGTAAGCCCTCGGCCCCTCGGGGCTGCCTGGCTGCTGGATTTCCACGAATATCAAAATTCCGTCCTGGGACAAGCTGCCCCCTGTGCCAACTCGGGCTGCTTTGAGAGTGCCCATGGAGCTCTGCAAACTGAGACCAGGAACGTGGGCTGGTGGGTTTGTTTTCTCGGAAAGAAGCCTTTGTCAGTACCAGGTAGGGCCTCGGCCCCCAAGACCCAGCTGGCTTCTGGATTTCCACGAATATGAAGATGCCG